>NC_055997.1:113586418-113912626 GCF_018446385.1 Zingiber officinale
GTTTACGACACTCTATAGAAGCGCCGTATCTGATCAGGAAGTCCATTCCAAAGATGACATCATAGTCAGTCATATTTAGCACTATCAGATCACAAAAGAGTTCTCTGTCTGCTATAATGACTGGCACTGCTCTGAGCCAGTGCGTGGATGCCATAATTTCTCCTGAAGGCAGTGTCGTCAGAAACTGACTACTGAGTACCTCTGGAGGTATTGCTAACTTCTCGGCAAATGCCCTGGATATATATGAATGGGTTGCCCCAGTATCGAATAAGACAGTTGCTATTTGCTGAAAAATACTAATCTGACCTGTAACAACTGTCGAGGCATTTGCTACGTCCTCTCTGGTGAGTGAGTAGATCCTCGCATTGGTCATAGCTGGAGGGGCTTCTAATCTGCCCTGGCTGATGTGTGGACCATCTAGAGCGGCCTGCATCTGATGCAACTGTGCTGGCTGACCTCCGTACTGAATCGGCTGTGGCTGAGGAAGACTGGTCTTGTTTGGACACTGCTTGGCCATATGCCCTTCCTGTCCGCATTCAAAGCATCCACGTGCGCCCTTACGACAAACTCCAGGATGGAATTTTCCACAAGTAGCACACTTTGGATAACTGGGCTGCTTGCTGGCTGGTCCTCCTTTTGGGTAACTCCCGGGTTTGCGCTTGTTACTGGAGTTCCCTTTCCAGTTAGAGCCATGAGAGTTGTGGCCCCGCCGCTCGGGTACCGAGCCTCCTCGACCCTTAGGTTACGAGGATTTGTCACGCTGATACTATTCTCGTAGTGCTCGGGTCAAGGCTGCCGACTAGTTCTTCGGTGATTTGCGGCTCGTGGATGCCGCCACCACGCTCATTGTTATTTCCTACCAAGATCTTGAGCATCAACCGACTCGTTCTTTTCTCGGCCGACTAGTTCGGGCATGACGAGCCAACTGTTGAATTTCTTCACGGCCTCCACCGAAGGTTGCCCGACGAAACTCGTGAACTCGTCAGTGGCGGTTCGTGACCCGCATGTGAAAGAATTCCTCAAAGAACTCCTTCTCAAGCGGCCCATAACATCTGGTTCACCGGGCGCTGCTCGATTCTCTCCCACCACATGCGCATCCCCGTCAGTAAGGAGGCGACTTCACCTTCTCGTGTTCGCCACCCGTGCTTCATCGTATTTCCAATGAACCAGGCTTGTGCATCTCATGGTTCACTAGTGCCTGAGAAGTTCTCTGGCTTGACTCTCTGCCACTGGATCAGATAAGTCTCTCTCCTTGCCTCTGCTGCTGGGGCTGCTAGTGCTGATGTTGCAAGCTGGACTGGTGAAACCTCTAAAACCACTGGAGTCGTCAGATTTGGTTCCGGGGTGACTGTGGGGGTATTCTGCTGATTAGCCCTGAGGGTGGCTATCTCCTGTTGTTGTTCAGCTAGCTGCTGCTATAATTGAGCCACTAACGCTGTAAGGTCTGGGGGAGGCACTGAACTGCCTGCCTCATGCTGGGGCTCAGTAGCTGGTGTCCTTCTAGCTGGGCGTCCTCGTGCTATTTTTAAAGACATAGAGGACAGGACATATATAACTAATACAATTATAATTGTATAACTATTGCTATCATGTTATCTACTATCACATACTAACATGCATCAGTTATCTATAAACATGAGCTATAACAAGAAAGCAAGAAACATAAATAAAGTAGAGGTATTCTTACTTGGAAGCTGCAGGTTCAATGCTGATGTGTGTGTAGGAAGTATGGAACACTACTCTGATACCACTCTGTAATGACCCGCCTCCTATTGACTAGGCTGCGAGGCCGATCGTTACATAATGCTGTGCTAAACTACTATTGCGGAAATCTGGATCTATTAAAATTTTGCTAAGCTGATTACTGTACAATCTGAACTTAACATTCTAGGTGTACCTAGGAGTTGTACACATGCTAGGGAAGATAATCTAAGCCTCTCGGATGACCTGCTAGCTGTAATCGGGTATTTCAATCGATCCATGGATCGATTATCTTCCCTCGCATGTGATCGATCCAAGGCTTTCGGATGCCTGGATCGGCCGGTCGACCGATCCAGCCACACGCGGCTGGATCGGCCTACCGACCGATCCAGAGTACACCGACGGTCAGCATCGATCCATGGCTCACCGATCGGCCACCGACCGATCGGTAATCTTCGATACCCATCGTTAAGATCGGTCGGCCGACCGATCCATAACCTACGCCAAGTCCCGATCGGTCGGCTGACCGATCCAATGGCACAACTCAACTCTGATCGTCTGCAGACCGATCTGGGTTCTGATTTCACCCTAAAACTCTGATTTCAGCACTCTGGCGTGCCAAAACCTCACACAACAATTCTAAAATCAATTGGAATATATTCTAGCAACTATTAACCAGCATTCTAACATAATTACTAACAAACTAAATAAATCTCCCATGGTTTAAACATTCTAAGGTCTAAAAATGCATGAAAGAAGAAATACTAAGAATTCAACTATTTAAGCTTGCTAAAACCCCTGAGGATCTTTTATTCCAGTTCCTGCCACACACACCATCTTTGCATTGAACTCCAGCTTCCTCTGCTAGTCCATTTTCCCTTTACCTTTATCTGCAGTATAAGGAAAATAGAATCTGTAAGATTAAAGCTTAGTAAGAAACCAACTACCTCACTAAAACATGCAACGATGCAAACATGCTTTTAAAGAATGCTATTTGAAAACATGTACTGGCATGGCATACTATGGTTGCAAGCATAAACTGAAATAACTGAACATGTAAGCTGAAACATGGCATAGCAAGCTAATCACATAGAACAATAATAGAGAACTAAGCTAACCTGAAGCTAAATAAAGTGAAATAAAACTCAACTATCATAACTGATTTTATGAGTTTTGAAAACTAATAGCATAGTAGATCAAAATAATAATCATGTGTTGTTGGGCCCGGCAACTGTACTTACTGTGCGTGCATCCCTAACTAAACCCGGGTTTGTAAGCCCCGAATTTAGTAGGGTTTACTAGGTTATCTGAACCTAGGGACGACTGTGGGAGTCCAACCGATATCTAATCCGGTACAGTGCAAAGTAAAATACTGAGTATAGCTAAATTTTCTTAAATTGTCTTTAGGTTATCTGAACCTAGAGCTAGGTTGTCTGAACCCAGAGGCGACTGTGGGAGCCCACCCATTGGACCGTAGTCCCATATAAGCTAGAATAAACTGATTTACTGATTTAGATGCTTCTAATGCATTCAACTGAGCTGTTAAAATGCCTAATTTGCATTTTTATTTAACTAGCTATTTTATCGAACACTTAGTGTGCCCCAACTCTCCTCTCTATTAGGGAGACCACTTCTAGGCACCCGACAACGTCTAGAAACCCCCCACTGAAGAGGGATTACGTGTCCGGCCCATCTAAAAGTGCTCACTAAATCCCTAAACCTGCGAGGAGGTCAATTTCACGCTATGCGTCGATAAAATCTGCATATAGCTAAACTAATGCGTAGAAAACCCAAACGGAGCTACTTATACTGCAAGTGAGGGGTTTCTTACCTCGTACGCTAATTTCCTTACAATTCTATTCGCTAGAATTCCGGTGGAGACGACTTCTCGACGATCTTCTCGCGTCTAAGCGTTCCCCTCGCGAAGGAGAGCGTCCTCGTGCCGGAGTTATCGCCGGAAGATGTCCTTGGGGCCCTAGGGAGAGAACCCTAGGTCTTCCTTGTGGTTGGCGCCGAGAGAAGGAGAGAAGAAGGGTGTTCGGCGTGAGGGTTTGGAGGGGAGGAGTTTGCCGAACCAAATTCTAAAATAAACCAAACCCAACCTAACTCTTCTATTTATATTAGGTGGATAATTGAACCCAACTCTAATATAAATATAATTGATTCCTCTTTCTTTCAGCACGACCCTGCTGGGTTCACCGGTTACTAAGGCTAACTAAAAGTTATCGGATCCGAGGGGTTCCGGGTTCGATTCCTGCCTAAGCTATTTTGCGGTTCTAATTATTTTTGCTGCTTCCGCTACCCGGAAAATTTTGGAAAAATATCTAAAAATCCCAGAAAAATCATAGAATATTTATAATGCAGTTTCGAGAATTTTTCGGGCGTTACAGATGAAATGCGGGATAAGGTCGTCATCCTGCTCATGACTTACCGATAATGTATGAAGCAAATCTACGATCAGAGGGTAATCCCGAGGTCATTCCAGGTCGGCGACCTAGTAGGGAAGAGAGTAAAGTCGGTCGACGACGTCACCAAGCTAGAAGCCCCATTGGCAGGACCGTATAAAGTCACTCAGAAGCTCCGCTCGGGAGCTTATTATTTATAAGATGACTAGATGAGAATGGAAAGATCTCGAGCGACCCTAGAGTGTGAACCATTTCCAGCCCTACAGGGTCGGGTGATAGATGCGTAATCGAATCCCACTACAATTGTAAAGGTGTCTATTCTATAATTGCAGGGAAACGATGAATAAAAATCCCAAGTGTCCCAGACTCTTGCGTCGATTGACCAAGTTAAAAGTCGAGCGGCGACTATAAACGCTTGAGCAATGAATATCAACAGTCAAGCGACGACTATAAACTCTTGAACAATGAAAATTACAGTCGAGCGGAGACTATAAACCCTTGAGCAGTGAAGATTAAAGTCGAGTGACAACTATAAACTCGAGATTCGAAGAGTCAACAGCCGAGCGGCTACTATAAATCCGAGCGTCTACACCAACTAAAGTCAAGCGACGACTATAAACTCAAGAGTCGACGAGTTAACAACCGAGCGGCGGCTATAAACCGGAGAGTCTACACCATCTAAAGTCGAGCGATAATTATAAACTCGAGAGACCATGAGTCAACAACCGAGCGGTGGCTATAAACCCAAAAGTCTATGCCAACTAAAGTCGAGCAGCGATTATAAACTCAAGAGTCTACGAGTCAACAACCGAGCGGAGGCTATAAATCTGAGAGTCTATACCAACGTAACTAAAGTCAAGAGGTGACTACAAACTCGATAAGAATGTTAATTGTGAGTCGAGCGACGACTACAAACCCTGGTTCAACAGCCGAGTAGCAAATATAGAACTTAGAGGGTGTCATCAAGATCTTCGATTAAAAAAGCAAACAGGTTGTCCGACCTACGCTGAAATGGTCAACCGAATGTCTTAGCAAATAATTACATGGACGAACGAAAGCGCAAGGATTTGCACTTGGAATATTTTCACAAGTATTACAAAACTGTAAGCGGAGAAACCGGGCAGTCTTATGGGGTTGAGAAAGGATGCATGGAAGGACACTTGGAATATTTAACAATGTCTTACAACAAAAGCTAGGAAACCGTCAAACAAGCGCACATTCATTGATACTTAGAAATTTTTACAAACTATCAGAGAGAAGTACAAGAGGCAACCTAAAATCTAAAGAGAAGATTAGTCGAGGTAGTCAAGCACATCGTCTGACAGTGACTCGATAAGTTTCTCCCAGTTTATAATCTTGTTGGTCTACACTGAAGAGAGATAGATGTCATCCTTCAGCTATTGGAGGGTCCCATCGATGCTAAAGTTAAAGAGGCGAAGAGCCCGATCTGTGAGCCTGCCATTGAAGGGGTTTGAACTGAGATAGTTGTGCTTGAAAATTTCAAACAGGTCAAGCTCCTCCTCTTGGTACGTCTTGAAGGTGGCTCAAGAAGCTTCTAATTCAGCCTTCAGCAAAGCCTGCTTGACATCTTTAGCGTCGAGATGGAGCTTCGTAGCCGCTTGTTCGGTAGATCGGCTATCCCGTTCGGTCACCAAAGAGGCCTCCGCCTCCTTGAGATTTTGGGCTAAGACTTGAGCCTTTTTGTTTTTGATATCTAAGTCCTTGATGGCTCGAAGCTTCTTGGCATTGGCGGAGTTGATTTTAGATTCAAAAGTATTGGCCTGCTTAGTGAGCAGGTCGATTTGTAGGGTCTGCTTAGTACTCTTGTTCCTCTTTGCATTAAGCGCCTGCTCTAAGCCCATTAACTACTTAGAGCACCTTTCTAGGTCGATCTTCAACTGAGCCACCTCCACTGTCAACTACTCAAGGTGAGGTCGGGAGGTTTCTGAGGGGTCGCTCGAAGCACACAGTTGTTGCACTTCGTGCTCCAAGAAGGCCAACCTCTGGCACATGGCCAGACTTTCGACCCAGAACTGTAATAAAAATAGGTTAAAGTGTGTCGGTCAGGAAATAAGCAAGGAAACATAATGATCATATATATACTCAATGGACTTCTGAGTATATCCGTCCGCGACCTCTCCAGGAGAAATGATCGTCGCGCGGGCCTGAGCATCAGCCCAGACTTATTCTAGCGGTCTTTGAATTTTGATCTGATGTTCGGGGGAGCATGACTCGGCATTGTCAGGATGGCGCCACTTATCCATTGGTAGGTGAATAATGGTCGTTATGTGCCTACGACTGCTCGGATCGGATGGCTCAGAAGTGACTTGTCCTTGTGACTTAGGCATGGGGAGGAGCGGATAGTGGACACCTGGGGGGTGGAAAGGACGACCGGGGTGGCATGTATACGACGGGCTACACGTATATGGTCCCCGACGGCAGAGCGGACAGTGAGCCTTCTTTTACCGCTCAGTCGTGCCCTCAACGCCCTTGGTCAGATCATCAGATTAGTTGACCGGAAATAGGCACCGACTTTCTAGCTCGGCAATACCTTCGCCATTAATCTCCGTGTCAGCAAACCTGCTTTTGCTGCTCAACCGTGCCTTCAATATGATTTAAGCTGTAAGAAAGGAGGAGAAATCAATTAGATTCAAAGATGGGGAGAATAAAGAGCATACCTAGGTTGAGGGGCAGCCGCATTCGGATTAGGCTCAATCCGAACACATATAAGACACTCTCCAATAGCAGCCAGTGTATGTGGTACTTCTGGCCGGCCAGACTGGAGGCTGCTTGGAGGTAGTCTGATCAGCCTCGCTATCTTCCGAGCGATGGAGCCTTCATCACTTCCATCTGTCGGTCGAGAAGTCAGGTCAAGTGAAAAAAATGAACAAAAACATAATGTTCCTTCCAATGCTTATTGGAGGATGATATTTTATCAAAAAAGACGTCACCACTTGGGCTTGAAAGAGAAAGGTCCTCGGTTGGGATACTTTGGGATAATAAAAGTAATGGAACACCCGAGATACTAAAGGGATGTCGTGCAGACGGAATAACACTACCACCCCGTACAACAACCTAAAGGAGTTGGACACTAGTTGGTGCAGGGAAATGTGAAAATATATACACACTTTGGAGAATAAAGGGTAAATGGAAAAGCGGAGGCCGACGTAAAACTGGTCCTTAAAAAAGGATAAAAACCAGTGGGAGGCAAATGAGGTCAGTCGTAAGTAGAGGGATGACAATTTGATAGTCAGTGGGGAAATGATAAGTGATTTTCATCTGATTGATTTCGTCACCATTGAACTTGGACCCGGTAGAAGTGTACCAAAGCCCGGAGATGAACTCAAGAGGTTAAAGAGACGAGGCCATAGAAAATCGAGAAGGAAGAAGATTAAGAACTCGACGAGAGAAAGAAATAAAACGCTTACTAAGAAATATCGCCGACGATGACGAGGAACAAGAGAATCGGCAGCAAGCGTGCGCAAGAGAGAAAGGGCGATGAGGAAGGAAAATGACGACGAATAAAGGCTTATAAACTCTGTGGACGGTCACTCTAAGCCGCCCGATAGAGGGTTATAGAAAATGAGGCCAAGATCTAGCTGTGAGATTCAAAACGATGCTTATCACATCAACCGCGGATATCCGCCTATCACATCAAGCGTGCGGTGACAGAGAGTGAGACACGTGGCGGCTGGCAACAGGGAAGCATTAATGAGACTTAATTAAAAGGCATGAGCGGTGTACTCAGCAATAATGACCAAAGATTTGCACGGTCTTCCAGAAATTAGGAGAATGTCAGCAACCATTAAAAGGCACTCGTCCCAGGAAGCAGTGAGAAGTGGAAAACTCGCTAAATGTCATCGATAATCATCCCGACCAGCGAAACTTGGGTCAGTGACAGTAAGTGATAGTCGAGCGGCGACTATAAACCCATGGGAGAATGCAGCTTCAACGTCTACCATAGCCGAGCGACGACTCTAAACTCAAGTCAATAACTAATAGTCGAGCGGTGGCTCTAAACCCATGGCAACAAGTGGTAGCTGAGCGATGACTCTAAAGCCTAGAATATCCGATCAACCATGAAGGTCACCGGAGACACTACTTGTCCAGTCAGTTGGACTTATAGTATCATTCGACTAGACTTGAGGGGAAAACTTGTGATGCGGTGGTAAAAGGTGTCTATCAAGTATAAGTCAAAGGAGGGACCAACAGTCATCGTGGAAGTCAAAGTCAAGGTGATCAATGTCAGAGAACCAACGGGCCTGCCAAGTTAGCCGAGCGAAAGTCAATGCCAATGTCCAATCAGTCACGAGGCTCATCTGAGTAGATCGTTGTCCGACCGGGGTCACTACAGAGAGAACATCAGATGCTCATAACTGACCAAGACGATCGAAGCGCATCTCCAGTCAAGCAAGAAACAATCTGCCAAATCGAGGTCCTATGGAGAAGAGTAGCTAAGATAGACCGAGCGGGGAATCCTAGCCGAGCGGCTCCCCCGCTCGAGTAAGCAATGGGACCCTTCTCATATCTTGTAATATCCTTCTGGGAGATGATGTTGCTAACAATAGGGCATGTTCAACAGATAAATCATACGATGAAAGTTTCTACTGTCATATCCTGGATTTGCATGTTCTGTTAAGGTATGGTGTCAGAGTTACTTTCTTGACAGGTCTTTTCAAGGATGGTTGGGAAAATGTGTTCGTATCTTGAGAAGTGTGCACGTCACCTATTGTAGCACTATATAAAGGGGGGGTCTATGCACTGGTGGAGGTATCTGATATCTGTTATTTGTGCTTGTGCTCTCATTGCTACTAGATTGTTTCATCGTCTTTCTACTGTTCCGGTAACTGACTTGAGCGTCGGAGGGCCAATGCCAAGGACCCTTTCCTTAGCCTGACACTGTTGTTTCTTAAGTTGCAGATCTGAGGGGAGTCTTCAATCGATCAACCGAAAAGCCACATCCCCAGCTAGTCTTTTTCACTGTTTTCAGACATGATCATGGAACAACCAATATTTTACCATGTCAATCTCACAACTCAACGAGTAATGATCATTGATCGATCATTGATGTTGTCCATTAGTCTGAGCTCTTATATAAGGAGGTTGTGATCATTAGATAAAAAGGTTACACATACAAAAGTTGAAGCTCTTGTCCTACATTTCCCCTCCTCCTCTATAGTGCATCTCTTGCTCGACAGTATACCTGTGTAGCAGTCAGGTACCGCCCAGTTCATCGTGACTATCAGTACTTGGTGTGCACCACGGATAATTGTTGTATCTTGGAAAACAGACAATCCGAGAAACTCTTAAAGCATAGCTATAGACGGGACGAATTTGTTTCAAGAAAACTGTATCCATCACAGCCTTAATTCATCTATTCGCTCGTCCACTCTGCTCGCTCATCCTCTCACCTACTTATCCTCTACTCGCTCATCGACTCATCCAGTGTGCTCATCCACTATGCATGCTCTACCTGCTTAACCACTGAAATGTTTAAAAATATGATAGATATGTAATTTTGTTTTTGTTTACAAAAAAACTAGATTTATTAAGTAAATTTATCAAAAAAAAATTAATCTAAGACAAGAAAAAAAGCAACAAAACACGAACAATTCCAATATTTATTTTATATCAAATGATATGAAGAATCATGTAGCAGTAAAAGTAAGGCTAATACGTGCATTGACTCGTTATGATCTACGCAAGGATTATTTGGATTCTTCGTATGTTAAATTCAATTAATCTTATTCACTATTAACATACCAATTAATCTTATTGACTATTTTGATGATCAATTTTATTAATTATATTTGAAATGATCGATTTAATTTTATGAAAGTTTTTCGTCATTAAAATAAATTGAAAAATACGCATAGCGATCAAGTTAAAAGTTCAATATCTTTTGATCATGCAAGACAAATTCTTATACATATATATGTCATAACTGTGAATCAAATGAAGGATACTTGGATGATAACTTAAATATTTTATCACGACATCATAACCCGAAGATCTATATTGGAAGTCTTATGACTATTGTTGATTTATATTATATCTTATGCATTGATTGATAGTATAAATATATTTTTCATGTATAGATACATAGTTGATATAACTCTAGAGTCCGGATTTGATTCATATACGAGCATGTCATTTGGTCCATAAAAAATTTTGAGAAATGATATTCTTAAAGAAAAATCTCAAGAAAAATTTTTAAGGATAGACACATAAATGATGGGATCCACAAAAAATAAAATGATGAATCTCATCATTTATGTGTCTATCCTTAATAATTTTTCTTGAAATTTTTTCTTGAATATATCAAAACTAAAAAATTTTAGTAGAACCAACCTCACTTAGCAGAACTAGCCCCGATGAGATTATCTGCGCTTTCGCATATTTGTAGTGATCGATGACTGGATAGATATGGACGAATCATTTCAAAAATACAAAATAATAAAGCAAATTTATTTAAGGAAAAACTTATCGTTCAAGATGTCGTTCTCTGCCTTTAAAAAGCAAAACGAGGAAAACATGATGGAAAAGTACATTGATATTCTCTCTTTCACAAAATGGGGAAGCATATGATTATTTATGAGTTCATTAGTAGAAAACTCCATGGCCTTGAATAATTCATGGCTGCCGCATAAAGATGACAAGAATCTATCAGATAGAATACAAAAACTAATTTAAAAAAAAAAAGACAATAAAGATTTTTTCCCCCTTTTCCCTTCCTCTACTAAGTGATAGACCACAAAAAACCCCCAAAAGATAATGAGAAAAAAAAGCAAAAGAAATGTCTTTTAAATATTAATATTTAACAAAAAATATTTAAAGCATTTTTTGCAACAAAATAATAATTTTTCCCTCGATTTTAAGTTATTTGAGATATTTTATAATGAATTTAATTTCAAACACATGTTGCATGTGTATCAAACTATCACATAAATAGAAAGTAAATTTCAAAAGAAAAGAAATATATTCTTTCTTTCCCTATAAATTAAAATAATATATAGGCCAGAAATGTATCTATCTTTGGTGCGACCCAACACATCCCACACGGCAATGAAAAAAATGAGTACGGAAATCCCATTTAAATATTTATTTTTTAATTAATACTAAGGGAGAGAAAATAGAAAATGAGCAATTTATTTGTCTAAATATAAAACAAAATTCAATATAGTTTTTATTTAATTGTAATTTTTTCTACTATCGACATATCACATATGGGTTGGTAAAGACTCAATTTATGACTTTCATTCAATCATTACAGGTTATATAATTGACGTTTGTGTATACGGATAAAAGTCTTGTGATTTTTTTTTTTAAAGCTCATATGTCGAAATATTTTTATTTATCATTCATTCATATGATCAGTCTGATTCTATAGATTTTTTTATTGATCGAATAAATTCGAGCAGTATACTCAGAACCCCATTATTTATGTTGAGTGGGAAATAAATAATATAATTGAACTCAAAAGAATTAATAACTTTTAAATTTTCATCATCTAGTTTTTTTTAAAAAAAAATCATAACTAATTGGTCAAAGTCCTTTTTTATTATCTCTAATTTAAAAAATATTAACATGCATAAAAATAATAAAATTTAATTTTCATATATATTGCTAAATTAATTAGTTTAATTGAGAAATATTGAGAAAAAAAGTTTGACACGCAAAGACTATTATAAAATTGGAAAAGTATACTCACGATTATAAAATAAGAAGAAAATAAATTAAAATGGCATAACCATTTTAAAAAATAAATACTCTTATCAATATAATTAAAAAGTGGGAAAAGACATATTTTCTTCCTCTAATATAAAATTTTAATATGCAAAATTCTCAAAATTTATTCATTTCCAATATCTTCTTATACAATCCAACTCATCGGTCCCCTTCCTTAACAGGGCCCCATTGCCACGCTGGAAAATGGGAAAAAATATAAAAAATTGCACTCCGCTCCCTTCCCGACTGCCACGTGGCGGACGCTTTTTCTTACCTAATCTCTCCGCCGCGTCAGTCGCGACGTGCTTATCCATTTCTCTCTACCCGTCCTGTGCTTCCACGTGTCTTTACTCGCCGCCGTCTGTTCTCGATCTGACGGCAGCAACGGTTTTATGGTCTTTATAAAATTCGTGGTCGGCGGCCAGTGTTGCCAGATTTTTCAGTCTTTCTTTTGTCATCTGCCGTTCGTTCTCAATCGGACGGGTAGGATCGTCTTCGGGGGCATGTGCTTCGTTTGCGCGTGGTCGGTGGTTCCTTTCTCCGCACGTTGTCTCCTTTGTTTCGCCTTATAAAACGAGGACGTAACCAACTCAAGTTACGCCTCTTTCTTCTCCGTTTGAATCCTGCGTTTTTACAGATCAGTTCATTTGTTTAAGTTTATTCTTGCATTTTGGTCCCTGTGGGCATTCAGTTGAGTCCTTGAAGTATTCGATATTTCGACTTCGGATCCTTCTCTTTGATGACTGCAACCAGCTCCATGGAGATCGCCGTCGCCGTGAGGCCCTTCGGCCGTCTCCTCGCCGCCCAGATCTTGCCTTCGTGTCCCCGGTTCCGTGCCCCCGCCGCGGTCGGCGCTTTCTTAGTCCACGGGCGCCGCTTCTCGAAGCGCACCGTCGGATCCGCCTCCTCCAGGATCCGCGCCGCCGTCGCCCCGGCGAAGGACGAGGCGGGGATCTCGGACTCGCGCCGGCTATCCACCGCGACAGGACCTTTGCAGCCCGGTGGCGATCGGGCCTTCGAGCGGATCTTCGTTCAGGGCCTCGCGGCCGTGAAGCCGCTGGTGATCGAGCTCGTGGAGCCGGAAAGGGAGCTTCTGGCGGAGGTGATGGTGGAAAAGGAGGAGGAGATTCTTGAGAGAGTAGTAGTGAAGGATGCCAAAGAGCGGAAAGAGACGGCGGATGAGAAGGAGGCTTGGAGGTTGCTGAAAGACGCGGTGGTGAGCTACTGCGGAAGCGCAGTCGGGACGGTGGCAGCCAACGACCCGGCAGCGGAAGCTCTCAATTACGATCAGGTTTTCATCCGGGACTTCGTCCCTTCAGCGCTCGCCTTCCTCCTCAAAGGGGAGACCGAGATTGTTCGAAATTTCCTCTTGCACACCTTGCAATTGCAGGTAATACCTATAAAAAAATCTGCTTTTACATCTATTAATTACTCTATCGATCTCCTGGTACAACTTTATTCCTTTTCAAAGATTTCCTCAACTATTCCACCAATCCTATCTCCTTTATTGGCACTTTAACTCTTAATCAAGAAGAGACTCCTAGAAACAGCCTTGAATTGTGAAACTTGAAATTTTCATCTTCTTCAGCTATCTTGTTTCAATGATTTTAAGAAAGCCATGAAACTTTTCTTTTTCAATTTGAATGAATTAACATGGACGAATCTTTATGGTATCCTTCTGATTTGAATGCAAACCATGTTTACTTTTGTGTATTTCCTTGATAAGTAGAGTTGGGAGAAGACTGTGGACTGTTACAGCCCTGGACAAGGGTTAATGCCCGCAAGCTTCAAGGTTCGAAGTGTGCCCATAGATGGAAGAAAGGATGAAGTCAAGGAGGTGCTGGACCCTGATTTCGGTGAATCAGCCATCGGACGAGTCGCTCCGGTAGATTCTGGTAGGTCAATTAATAAGAACTTTTACTCTCTAGAGAGATAAATGCTAGCAAATCGCTTTGAGGCACTGATTCCTTGTTTTACAGGGTTGTGGTGGATCATATTGCTAAGAGCCTATGGAAAGATTACAGGGGACTATACATTACAAGAGAGAGTGGATGTGCAGATTGGCATTCAATTGATCTTGAACTTGTGCTTATCTGATGGGTTCGATATGTTCCCTACTCTACTTGTTGCCGACGGCTCTTGCATGATAGACCGACGAATGGGCATCCATGGGCATCCTCTCGAGATTCAGGTATATGAGTTTTAATGTTGTATCTTTTTTCAGTCGATCCTTAACACATTTATCATTCTAGTAATTTGCAACTGAAAGTTCTAAGTGAATTCGCTTATGGTTTCTACCTTAGATACTTTCCTCTTCTTGCTTTCTTCCAACTGATACTTCCAAGTTAAATTGACTGGCTAATCATTGAGGTTTAGATACAAGTAATGTATGTATGTTAGAAGCAATTTATTTTAACAGTGTAGGAAACTTATCAGTACTGAAATAAGATTATGTTTACAAGCTGAATTATTAATCGATGCATGGATTTAAGGTCAATTAAATAGTCCAAAGATTCTCTAAGCCTGGATGAACTTAAGTATACAAGAGTAATTAATCAGTTGTAGTATTGGCTAAGCTGATTCTGTGATGTTTATTTACATGACAATGTGTATTTGACAATTTTATATCATACAGGCTTTGTTCTACTGCGCTTTGCGTTGTTCACGTGAAATGATCGTCGTTAATGACGGATCCAGGAGCTTGCTGAGTGCTGTTAACAAGAGGCTCACTGCTCTATCATTCCACATCAGAGAGTACTATTGGGTGGACATGAAAAAGATCAATGAGATCTATCGCTACAAGACAGAAGAATATTCTCAAGATGCTACTAACAAATTTAACATCTATCCGGAGCAAATTCCTAGCTGGCTAGTCGATTGGATTCCTGAAAAAGGCGGCTACTTGATCGGGAACCTTCAGCCAGCTCACATGGATTTTAGGTTCTTCTCACTTGGTAACCTATGGGCTATCATTTCTTCCTTAACGACTCCAAGGCAAGCTGAGGACATTCTAAACCTGATGGAGAACAAATGGGAGGATTTCGTAGGAACTATGCCTCTAAAGATATGTTATCCTGCATTAGAAAATGAAGAATGGCGCATAATTACTGGAAGTGATCCGAAAAATACGTAAGTTACAACAGCCCGATATTGCCTTCTATTTAATGAGAGTTTCAGTATTTACAGCTTAGAACTCGAATCAAATTCATATCATCCTTCATCTACAAGACATGTTGGTGATGTTGTGGATATTGAATACTACTAGTTATTCTTGAAGGAAAGATAACAAGCATCCATGAAGTCGAAAATTTTCTTTGGTATCTTAATCTAATAACAGTCAGTAATTTGCAAATCAAATTTCTATCATCCTTCAGCAAGACTATGTTATCGATATCAAATATACTTGTTATCTGAAAGCAAAGACAACAAGCTTACATTTTCTTAATCTAATAATGGTGGTCGATTTAGCAAAGACAACAAGCTTACATTTTCTTAATCTAATAACGGTGGTTGATAAATCGCAGGCCTTGGTCGTATCATAATGGTGGATCATGGCCTACTTTACTGTGGCAGGTACTGAAGTGTCCATCGATATTTCTCTATCATTCGTTCTCTTTCGCTTCCAATCATTTTTCTAACTGTATTGTCTTTGTGATGTTGCAGTTCACTTTGGCTTGCATCAAAATGGGCAGGCCTGAGTTAGCCCAAAAGGCTGTCGATGTAGCTGAGAAAAGGCTTTCAGACGATCAATGGCCTGAGTACTACGACACCCCAACAGCTAGATTCATCGGAAAGCAGTCGCGGCTGTACCAAACATGGACAATTGCTGGGTTTCTGGCATCAAAGTTGCTACTGCAGAATCCAGAAATGGCCTCCATATTCACATTTGAGGAAGATATGGAGTTACTGGAAGGCTGTGCCTGCAGTCTGATGAACCATCCTCGTGCCAAATGCTCGCGGCGTGCTCTGAAACCGCAGGTCCTCATATAACTCGTCGAAAATACACAACCATTCTTTGATGCTTGTAGTATATATAGGAGAAAAAAAACCATACATGTAAGAGGGATCAACCTCCACACACCATTCTCCCCATTGAGGTATGCTCCTTTTTTGTTGAGCTACCATGATGGTGAAAAGATTTGGGCCTTGTAGTAAGAAATTAATATGTATATTTTGATAACAAAGTGATTCATATTTGCTATTCTACTAAATGTCAATAAAGCTCTGTATATTGTTGTTTTGTTTTTTTACTTCGTCCTGTTAATCATAACTTTCTATCATAATGTCACATCTAATCATTTCATGATTTCTCTTTGAGCATAAATTTCACATCTTGTCGACTAACTAAATGAGAGAAGATTCAAGCCTACTCTCATGGACTATTAAATCATGTTAAAATAGTGTTTGATTTAATAGTTTCAGTAATGTTGCTCTCTTTTGCATCAAATCATTCCACATGAAGTTATTGCTTTGGTAACAATAAAAGGCATTTAATGAGCCCACATGATATATTAATGCTTTATTGATCACTTAAATTAATGATGCATTAGTGAAGCTTATTGGATGATAGTGCACTTTAGAAAATGCAATCAAATTGCTCATTTAAAATACAAAAAAAAAAAAAAATACAACCATATAAACCACAAAAGAGATAAAAATATACACACCAATAAACAACACTCAATATTACAACAAAGGGTAAAAAAAAAATTGCACTAAAACATGGTAAGAACCACTCTTCATCTACTTCTAATTGCCAAAATTTCGGGTGATCTTAAAAGTAAGTCTTAGGGCATGCAACTCGATGTTTAGTCTCTCAAATCACAAAATAGTAATTATGCTTATACTATAATTTTCTTCCTCTAATATTCTATTTAGTCCTATAAATTGTTTTTTAGGGGAGGATTTCAAAGAGTTAAAGGAAATCTATATCTTCTTTGTCATCAGTTTCTGCAAGGAAGAGGTCAAGTCTATTATAGCCAAGCCTTTGGGTGTACATAGGGGTGTCAAAAATGAACCCGACCCGACGACCCAACCCGAGTCGACCCGAAAAAAATCGGGTTCGGGTTGGGCATTTTCGGGTTCGGGTCGGGTTCGGGTTGGAGGGTTGGAGAGTAAAAAAATTTCGGGTTGGGTCGGGTTGGGTTCGGGTTGACCCGGGTTGACCCGGGTTGGCTTAAATATAGGGTTTTGTGGGTTTTTTTAGAGTTAAATCAAATTTTATTTTAAAAATTTAGATGTTTTTATGTATATTAATATCATGTTTGTATGATAATGATGGAATATTGAGATAAAAGTGAAGAATTATAGGGAAAATAGCCCAAAAAAGTCGTTTTGAATCGGATTTTCGGGTTATATGGGTCGGGTTCGGGTTGATCGGGTTGGTCGGGTTCGGGTTCGGGTTGAGGTGTTTTGGGTTGAACTCGGGTTCGGGTCGGGTTCGGGTTGGGTTAAAAAAAAAAAAAAAAAACTCAACCCGACCCAACCCGACCCGACCCACCCGAATTGACACCCCTAGGTGTACATGGCTCTCTTGAACTCACCCCAAGTGAAGGATTTGTATCGCCTAGGCCAATGCGATTTATTAATCATCTCATAAAGTGGTGAAATTCTCGTCGATAGGGATGGCGCCGCGAAGAAGACGGTCGACATTCTCGATCTAGAGGAGTTGGCCAATGCTCTATGTCGAACACTTATTAGCCTTCCATTCGTCATAACCTTTAAAAAAAATCACACACAAATCACTATTAAAATTACAAAATTTGAAGCCAAAACAAGAATAGTAATATTGTCTTGTAATTCTTAAAAATCTCTTTTTAGGTGGATCGTAACCTTGCTTAAAGTTGATTATCCTACATCAGCAACCTTAAACCCCTAACCTACGAGGCCAGACAAAAAGACCCCCGAGCAAGGAACAGTAGTACTCTGCCAACACATGCCCCTACTTTGCTATCCTGACAAGAACACCAAAAGGTGCATCACATTTCAGCATCCAACTCACAAACCCTAGTGTCGAATAAAGTTTTTAGGGTTCCAAAATCCAATCAATGCACACATGCACAAATTTAACCCCACATAGATGGAGTTCGCTGTCAAATTGCTAGCCAGATAGATTTTGTCATTTCGAAGCCCGAGTCCCTTTATTGAATGGCCGCATTGAGATTTTGGGGTTTAGATCATTTTGGGATTTGGGATTTGGGATTTAGGGTTTAGGGGTTAAAAAGGGTAGAGAAAATATATACTAACCTGGAGAAGATCACCAATGTTGACGTACAATGCGGTGGGGTCCGCTGGCACAGGGACCCACTCCACGTCATGTTCGTCCGACGTGGAAGGCAGTCGGATCTGCAAGCCGTCCACATCGTTCGACCACAAGATGCTCAACAATTGCGGGTCGGAGTGCTCTCCGAACCCGACCCTCACGCTGCCCGTTCCGTTACCGACCCTATCGTCGTCCGCTGACCCGGGCAGGCAAGGGGGAGTTGGGTAATGGTTGAACCGGATCAAGGAGTCATTGTCCGTGTCCTCGAGCATGCGGCTGAATACTCGGGTGTCTTGTAGCCCCAATCCCTCCGCGAGCATCTCCAGTAGCTCAATTGCAAGCTGCCTCACTTGCTTCACGTATTCATTCACCACTTCACTACAATTGTATCGTAAAAACAGTCAAGATCTTATTGAATTTTCAAAAAAAAAACTGAAATTGTATTTTTTTTTTTAACCCAAAAGGTGGCCATAGTGCAGATGGCAAACAACTTTAATTCAGATGTGGTGTACTTTCAGTGTGCCCTGTTTGCTCCCTCTCTCTACACTATTTCAGTGCTATAGATCATGCTATTATTATTATTATTATTATTATTATTATTATTTCAAAAATAAGAAAAATAATTAAAAAAATGTTTTTTAGGCATTGATGATTGATGATGGCTCAGCACTCACGGAAAAGGGAATAATTCTCTGATCTGTTCTTGTGTTTATTTTTGCCACTTTTGCCGAGTCATCATCATGCCAATTCGACTAGCAACATTGTGATGAAGAAAGATGGTCAGTTACAGTTCTCATTGAGATCCAAGTGCCGGTCGACCGCGGCAATTCGGCTTTTGAATGCCTCTCTAAACCCCCTAGGAATTCGATCACCTCTAACTCTAGACCGCCAATGCAAGTATCAGTCAATGCACTTCTCCAAGAAACAAGGAAACTAAACCCCATAGCCCTGATGACCAATGCAAACGAAGCGAAATCATGACACAATGAGACATTGAATTGCATCGCGATGAACTAAAGCATTGTGTATCACATAGTGGATCACGTTTGGATCAAATAGATAGACAGATAGACAGACAAACAGACAAATGGATGCTAGATATTGCAAAAGGACTTCATCTCAACTCAACTCAACTGACAAACACACAAATGGATGCTAGATATTGCAAAAGGACTTCATCTCAACTCAACTCAACTCAGTGGTGGTCATATCTGCACACAACCAAGCCAGGCATGAACTCCACTAACCCTTGAAACTTTTATGTTCTTCTTTTTGATCTTTAATTTAATTTGATAGTGAATTATCTGAATAGGTTGGGATTGAGGTTTTGAGGCCCACAGTGTCCCCAAATCCGAATGATTCATGGCTCTTTAGACCAGTTGCAGCTTCTGTTGGGGTTTCCAATTTGATTTGGTTGGCAGTGAAGATGGAGAAAGGGTTGTGAGCTGTGGATTTGAGCCTCTCAACCCTTCCTTGTCTGTCCTCTCTCTGACAAGATATGACAACTTACCCCCAACTCATTGTGTGTCTGCATGCCTTTTCTTAGACTCCCTCACCCACTTTCACTCTCTCTTTTGCTTCTTCTTCTTCATCTTCTTCTTTTTAAATTATAATATGTTATTTATAACAAAATGTTTAAAACCTAAACGGTTCGATCGAACCGGTACTATTGGTTTGCGACTCTCCCTTAGTCTAAATAAGTTTGAGGAAGGACCTAAAGTAGGGCACATCTACTTTTGTGACTATCCTTAGTTTGTAGACTAACCCTTATTTTTGATGTCCATGCCATTAAATTTATTTGTTGTAAAAACAGAGCATAATATATCTGACTATTTTTGTTTATAATAAATGAAAATCATTCTTTAATAAACCATTATAAATACAAATTTAAGAATCACCAACATTTATTTGTGTGGGATATATTTAGTAAGTTTTATTTACACTTCAATTGGAAGATGAGTTAGGTGTTGTTCGACTTATGAAGCTAAGGCATGGAAGGCTCACCAAGCAACAACCCAAGGAAGGAAGATGGCATCACATAACCTTTTTTTTTATTGTCTAAAATTAAATTAAAACAAAATAATCATAAATATTATTCAAACCTTTTCTTGTTGGAATTCTATTTTTTGGAGGAAAAAAAAGTATAGATGCTCTTCATGTTCAAATACCCACCTCCCTATTTTCTTTTCTTTTATTTGATAAGACTTCTCTTGCTCTCATCCATATGTCCATGTCAATGGGCATCAATATATCCATTCCTCTAGTAAATTATATATAAAACTTTCGCAATTTCAAGTATTTACTTAGTAGAACTTATCGGCCGGCCTTCCGCGGGGGGTTCTATCAACTCCTATGTAAATCATACTCATTTCACATAGTGAACTTCGACCCTCTTGTTAGTTTTTGTTGATAGTGTGCTTAGAATTGTGCTAGAGAAGGAAAAGGAACTAGAAGTGTTATGTTTTGACTAGTTTACCTCTTGTTCTCCATTATTGAACCGACCGGACCGACTCAATTTGAGTTATAACTAGTTGATTATTATTCAATAAAGTATATTAAATCTATTTTTTTAAAAAAAATGGAAAAAGAAAATAATTTTAAGCTAAAGAAAAGTGAGGACCTGAAGTGGGAGGCGTTGAGGTTGGGGATGGAGTTCGCTTTCATGGCAACGTGGGCAGGGTGGGAGTGGAGGAGGAGGTACTCCAGCTCGCCCATGTCGCCGTTAAAGCCGATGTTGCGCACGCCATAGCCGAGTGGCGACGGCGGCCCTGCGCCAAGTTTGTCGCCTGGAGGGAGGGCGAAGAAGCTGGCGGCGGCGGTTGCCATGGCGGCCGCCGAGGCCACCACACCGTGGTTGACCACCTTGAAGAAGCCGAGGTCCTCGGCGGCACGGGTGAGGCGGTCCGCAGCACGTGTGCGGCGCCACGAGAGGTCGACGACCGGGAAGGGGAGGCAGGGCAGGAGCTTGTTGGCGGCGGGGAGGCGGGCAGAGGGAACGACCATGGCGCTGTTGCCGGAGGGAAGGGGAGGAGTAATGTGGTGGTGGTGGCGGAGGCGGAGGAGGAGGAGGAGAGGTGAAGGCTTTTGGGGGCTTATTTATAAGCGTTATTTTGTAATAATTTTACTATATATAGTAATATAAAAAATAAATAAATAAACAAATTTGATTAAATAATATATTGTGTATATATATATATAATATGTGAAAAAAATATAAATGTTAGAGAAGATTTGACTTATTTTGACTTTTTAAATTATTATTATTAATGTTAATTTGACCGTATTGGATTTAAGAATTTCTGTAAATAGCGGATAAAGATTTTCCCCTTTTTTTTAAATTCTTAGAAACAATTTTTTTTTTTTTGAAGAAACATGCAAAAGACTAAAACCCAATTTAATTTAATTTAATTCAAAAAAGCTTTATAAAAGGATAAAAAAATCTATCCACGTGTATTTTGAAGTGATTAATTATATTTCAGTTAATTATCCAAGCCTTAAGCTAATTACTACAATATAGTAAAATATCTTGATCTTTCTTGTTGTTAGTTTATCACCAATTAAATTGTTGAGCCATTTCCTCATTTTTTTTAACGAACAAAATCTAATATTTATTTATTATTTATTGTTTATTTTTTTAAGTTTTCAAAAATGACAAAGAAAAAAAAGAGTTACTCATCTATTTTTCAATGGACAAATAATAAACAACAACAATAATAAGAGAAAATTTACATGCAACCCTTATTGGCAAACACAACTTTACATGTACTCCCCATTGAAAAAATTCTTTATTTTCACTCCCTAGTCTAATATACTTACCTAATTGTCCTTGATATTTTAAGTATAAAAGTTTAAAAATGAGTATAAATCCTCTTAAATTCAGTACATTAAACTAGAATTTAGTATATTTTCTATCAAATTCTCAATTGGATGAAAAATATACTAGATTTTCTTTAAATGACACTTAATTGGATGGAAAATATACTAGATTTTCTTTAAATGATACTTGGATAAAAAATATACTAGATTTTTTTTCAAATGATACTGAATTTAAGAGGAATTATATTAAATAGGAAAAAAATCGTACTCAATTAAATAGAAAATATACTCGATTCTAGTTTAAAATGTTGAATTTAATAGGAATTATATTCATTTTTAGATTATTTATACCTAAAAAAATATGAAGGACAATTTTAATAAAAAATATACTCGAATATACTAGATTTTATTTAAATAATACTCAATTGGATAGAAAATATACTAGATTTTCTTTAAATGATACTTAAATTGGATAGAAAATATACTAAATTTTCTTTTTACATGGTGCTGAATTTAAGAGGAATTATATTAAAACAGGAAAAAAATATACTCAATTTAATAGAAAATATATTCGATTCTAATGTAAAGTGCTGAATTTAAGAAGAATTATATTCATTTTTGGACCTTTTGTACCTAAAAATTGAGGAGCAATTAGAACACAATATTTGTATGAGAAAGTTGAAGCAAATAAAACTTTATGGGTAGGGATTACATGCAAAATTTATTTATTAAATATTTTTATTACTATGCATGCGTGACATTGCTTATCCACATCCACGAGGCCGACAAGAAGTCAATTCAAATTAGATTAAACCCATGATTAATTCTTTATAAAATTTACTTAATTAAAATGCTTAAAAAATTGACTCTCTGTTTAATAATAATAATAATAATTATTATTATTATTATTATAAAAATAATCTAATCAAGCGTTGGTCTCTAATCTCTCTCTTGATCGTCGGCAAAAGCAATAGATTTAATTAGAAAAGAACTCATGTATCAAGTTTTGCTAATTGAGGAGAAACCATAGTTGAAGATTAAACCCTAATTCAAAACTTAATCGGGACCAAGCAATATTAATTAAATCTTAATACCAAAATTAATCCTCAATTAAAACTATATATTAAGGCAATGTCTTAAGCAACGTTACAAGCAATATTAATAGTCCATTCAATCCAATCGGTTCACTAAAAATTTAAACCATAATTTATATGATTTACACCGACCTCAAAATTAATTGACTATTTATTTTTTTACAATATTTATTTTAATTACTCATCAGAATATGTACTTCGAATTGATAGAAGTAAAATAAATTGAAAAGAGAACTAAGATTTGTATTCATGATTGTTCAATATTTAAAAAATATATCATTTTAGTAAAATAAATTATAAGTAATTTTATTTATTAACTTATCTAAAATTAAACCATAGTCTTATTTTATATTGACATATATAATCAGATTTCTTAAATATGAGATAAATTTCTTAAACAGATTTTATAAGTTCTATTGACGAATTACATAAATTTAATTATAATAAAAAATAAAGATAATCTCGTTGTACGACCCTAATGCATATTAAATATGAGATTCATGTCTTAATTAAATTTCATAAGTTAGCCACATAATTCATAAATCACATAAATTTAATCAAGAAAATATATGAATTATTATTTACCTCCTAAATATTGTGAAAATTAATTATTTAATTGATTTACAGCTTATCCATTTGTTGATTTAAGTGTCTCAATCTATAGATTCTCATTAGGATACTTAAGCATCAGCTCGTGGATGACATTTGTCACCTTCTAATTAAATTATAGTGCTAATCTAAATTCTTTTTGTCAACGTGACTCCTTACCTCATAATTAATTAGGTTAATCAATTAACAAGCCATGCAAACATCCATGATTAGGTATCTAAAGACTCTATTAGTAAATTAATAAATAAGATTCCAATTTGCTTTATCAATAAATTAACTAATTTATTCTAATAAAAACTGTTCCATTGATCATCACTTTTTACATCACACAAAACATGAATCACTTAGCATATTTTCTTCATAAACTAAAAACACAATATTAATGATGATGATAATGATTGTTCACCATAAGAATTCTTACTTATACTCAAAAAATAAAAAAGGCATAATAATTAGGTATTTGCTTCAAGAACTAAAATTGTATAACATGAGAATTAATAGAAAAATTGTTGATTATTAACGATCACTAATGATGATTGTTTATCATAATAATTTTATCTATATCCACAAGACCTAGAGATATGCCCTCCATATCCACAGAAACCTAGAGATATTCCCTCCGTATTTTATTATTTTTTTTTTTTTAAAAAAAAGACCAAATAGCACAAATAAGTCATTCGATACCTTTTTATCCTCTTTATATTAAACAATCCTACAGCATCCCCACTCCTTGATTAACTACTTAAATAATCATGGCTCCAATACTTAATTTACAACAATGAAACATTGAGGACCACTTCGACTTCAATTGGTATCGATCCATCACAATAAACAAATAACCACAATAAACAAAAAACCACAATAAAGTTCTTGTTTCTATAGTTATCTCCTAGTGGTCTCAACCTATGTCCGCAAGAAACTCCTTGTCATCTTATACATATCGGTAGCTGAAATCCACATGCCTTATTGTCGATATCGCCATAGTCAAAATCGCTTTTGATTGTATTGTTGATGCTCCTAGTTCGAGGGCGCCTAAAGGGGACAAGGAGGAAGGAAACAAGGAGAACAACAACAAGAAGAAAAAGGGAATATTAAGTTGTAGTAGTGCCTGGAAAGTAGAGGTAAGCTAAAATTGATTTATAGGAAATATGTTCATGGTTAGTGAGAATATCTTGTAAAGAATTAGTTGGATGATAATGGAATCCACTTTAGAGTTTACCTAGAATTTAGCAACATGACCTTGTATTATTGTAATAAATTAGACAAGGCAAAAGTTCTTAAATTTATTAGATTATTTGTAAAATAAATATCAAACTTTAAAAGTCTATAAACATACGGAACAATAAATTGAACTGAATGAAACCCTGAGGCAAAACCTATTTTGGTAAAAAGATAAACGTTCAATAAACTTTAGGTTTTTTGGATTTGTCATGGAGTGAGTTTGAAGTGAACTAATTTGAGAAAATATTTTTAATTTTGACTATGTCATCATAAATAATCAATAATGGACTAAATAAATATAACTTTTATACTTACATTATGCAAGCAAATATCTCTTTCATTCTATCTCATTAAAAAAATGATTAAGTAGGTCAGGTAACGTCAAATCTGGAATGATCGGTCTAGTCCCACGAAATTTCCCACCGGACACCTGGATAAATCGAGAAAGTGCACATGGAAGCTCATCCTGAAAGCCAACATTCTCAGATCTACTATCCATTAAGGAAAAGTATTTCTTTCTATCTCATCCTTTTGTATAAAGGACATACAGTTGAAAATTGAGTACATGATTGAAGTAGGGTTTCTTCAAAGTGGACGAGATGAACAAAATCAAACAAATGAATCTAGACATCCATATGTTGCTAGATTTGATCTTGGTCTTCTAGGAACATAATCAATCAATGATTTGTTCCATCATATATTTATCTATTTTATTTGTACTAAATCAACTTTCCAACCTATTTTTTTTTCCTTCCTAACTGCTAACTTTTTTTTTTTTTTGGTAGTGATTGGTTTGTACTCACCAATTTATCATTAAAACATAATCATTGTGTCCATGCCAAATGAGGTAAAATAATAATTTTTGTTATAGTTGCTGCAGTAAAAAGTGATTATGCTTATTTCAGGTGCCCTTCACAACTTGTCCCCAAATTATGTGAAGGGAAGTAAATCACGAGATCAACTTATAATAAACTGGCAAGTGACTAGAGGGTGGAAGAAATTTTCCCCCTGAGAATTAATCTGTCCCATTGTAGCAAATATATCACCCTCTAGCCAACTAGACACCTCCATGGGGACAATAAATTTTTTTATAGTTGAAAGTTATTTACTTCATTCAGGGAAATAATATTCTACAATTCGATTTACTGTTTCAAAATCTAAAGGTGAGCAAGAGATTGTGGACATATGAGTGTATTGAATACTCTTTACCACGACTCATTGTAGAGATACCAAACACGTAAGGTTGCACTAATCCAAATCCATCTGTCAAGTTTTGAAGTCATTAAATTAGTACTATTCCAGGATGTTCTTATAACAATAAACTATCCAGAATCAAGATCTAGGAGTTAGTAATTGAAGCAGAAGAAAATTAAGAACCAAGAAAGACAGCAACAAAGAAATTTTCAATAATACAAAAAAGAAGAAAATGGAAAATATTACTTTACCCCTATGATTTTGAAATTGTCATTTGTTCCCTAGAATGCAAATTATTATATGTCGCCCAGTAATACCATACCGTCAGCTCCTCGGTAGCAGCAAAGGCACAGGAGAGTTCCTGCATTATAAAGATACATGTGAAGTGGTTATGTTGAGCCTGAACCATACATGTGAAGCAAGAACATGTTGCAGAAATTAGGAACCTCATTGCATGAGATGCTTTGGAAGAGTTTTTGAGTCTCTAAGAGCTGAGAGACATTTAGTAGTAATGCCACATAACTACACTGAAATGGCTACGTTTTCTCAGCAATGCTTCCATGGGAGAATTAAAAATGAACAGTTGGTAGTTTGAAAGCATTTCAGTCACAATGGCAAATCACACATCTCAAGTTTTCCAGTGGACCTTGTTTTCTGCCTGAAGTTTCAAGATTCAACTAAAAAAATATTATAGAACACCTAATTTAGTAGTGAGTAGTATAAAAGAACCAACTGGAGTTCCATGATTACCAAGAGTTGTGAGATAAATACTAAGACTTTTTAATGGCTGTTACAAGCAGCAAAGTTTCTGAGCATGAACATTGTGCATTAAAGATAAGGAAATGCTAAGAGTTGATCGTTTGATTAAGAAGAGTGATCTGATGCAGCCATTTATTTCCCAACTTCCCAGATTTACCAACTTACAGAAAACAAGAAATTAGGAAGGATGAAAACTGCTGAATAATGGTAATTAATGATTCTCCGAGGATATAAAATAAATTTAAGGAATAAGTTTGCTATTTGACACAAAGTAGCATGCGACGTCACAACATATGGTACATATGGTTTTGCATCTTAAATGTCTGCTTGGTTCAACTGTACAATGGAGTGGTTATGTTGGATGACCACATTCAACTGATAATGATTTTGAAAAATGTAATTGAAGACCAAATGCTTACATTTGGTTGCATAAAGAGCCAATAAATGCCCTTTATGCAAAACCATATGGAGACGTACTTAGATGGTGAATAAATACCGTAATTAGGCGATGTGAAATTATGACAAATACACATCAAATAAGGAAGAGGAAGACCAAAAAGACTAGGTTAGCAACAATAAAATAAAATAAAATTATTTAAATATATATGATAATATAGTAACGGATAAAACGCAATAACATAGAAGGCTCTATACAGCGGCCTCACCTAGTGGAATAAGAATTGATAGTTGTTATTGCATAAAACCCCCTTATACCAAACAAGAAAATATTACCGTTCCTAATGGGCCTTTTTTTTCAGTTTATCTCCAATGTTTGAAAAGTGTCATTCTGTTCTTAATAAAACATTACAGTTACCATTATGGCTTGGTTTGGATCTTGAAGTTAAATACCATCTATCAGCTAAGCCGGAATATGAGAAGAATTGACATTTTTAAAAAAAAAATCAGAACCAAAATAGCGATAAAAAGTAAAACTTGGGAAAACTTGGAAAAGGAAAACGAAAATTCACCTATAAAAGAATAAGCTAAAAAAACACTCTTGATGGTTTGAACTTAGGCGATGCTCAACTCTTTTTCATCACTGCAAGCTGGCTTCCCCTAATCCCTGCCCAATGATGGTTTGACTCTCCAATGAGATAGCTGCTTGGATCTGAAAAGAACAACAGACCATGAAAATGGGTAAAGGTAGACACACCTAATCCAAGTGAGAACTCTATAAATTCATCTAGCCAACCATTTGGCTCCAAATCCTATTCGCAGGGAACAAACACAAGGTATTGTAACACAGCAGAAAAGTTCTTTACATTTCATAACTACTACACTAAATACCACCCATTTATATGTTAATAACATGTAGTCATACAACAACAACAACAACAATCAAACCTTATCTCACTAGGTGTGGTCGGCTATATGGATCCTTTTACGTCATTGAGCTCTATCTCCTACTATATCATCATCTATACTTAAATAAATGTTATCTTGTTTTATTGCTGCTGACTAAGTTTTTTTTGTCTTTCTCTTCCTCGTTTGATATGTGTATTTGTCATAGTTTCACATCGCTAATTGGAGCATTTATTGGTCATCTAAGTACATGCCCGTATTATCTTAAACATGTCTCTCATAGTTTTTGCTCAATAGATGCATCTCTAACTTTTTCTCTAATGCTCTCATTTTTTATTATGTCTATCCTCGTATGTCCACACTATTGGTACAATTTGTATTAATGATCTAACTCAGGTTTTGATAAATGACAAGTGGATTAAAATTAGAGTGTTTTGTGATATAATTGCTTTACCAAGTGTGCAGAAGTTGATGGTTGACTTGACACCAGGTTAAAATCTAGCTAGGTCCACGAGACCCGATAGCTGGTGGGAAGTCCAGATAAGTTCACGGGGCCCGATATTTGGCGGGAAATCCAGTTGGGTCTGCGGGGCCTAACAATCGGCCGAAGTCTATTTAGATCCACGAAACCTGACAATTGGCTGGAAGACCTGGTGGGTCAAAGGCACGTCAAACGATTACAAGTAATAAGTGAAGGTAAGCAACTGGAGGAGAGATCTAGTGAGGATGTGTTCCCGGTTGAGGGAACTATAAGCGCCGATCCAACTTAGGTCCATTTGAGAAACCTACATTGAGACATTGACTAGATCTTGGTCTCGAGGAGACAAGATCTAATTACTACTCATATTTTATTAATGTGGTGCTTACAGGATAAATATATTTTTATTTGTCTGGACTAACTCCTTTTTGCAGGAATTCAAAGGCTGAAAAAGGGAGTCTGGGCGCCCGGAGTTTGAGAGCCCGGATCAGTGTTGCCCGGGCCTGCGGCACCCGGGCGATCTGAACGCCCGGACCAGAAAAGTTACCTCGAAGCTGAGTTGGAGTGCAACGACTGATCGAACCCACATCAACAGTTCAGGCGCCCGGAAGTGGATAAACTTCGCGGATGAAGTTTCGATGAGAGATCGCCATGTCAGCAACGGTCCAGGCGCCCGGAGGGGTTCCAGGAGCACGGAATGAGCCTATACAAGGGCCTTGGACTAGCAGCTTCAGAACATCATCTGCTACAACTTTCATATTCAAGTGCTGCTTCGAAAAGGCTCCGATGACACTGAAAGACTGCTCCGAAGTTTGAGGAACGAGAGACTTCATTTTCCTTTTTGTTTGTCGGTAACAAGTTTTATTTTCAGTTTTTGTACTCAATCTTTGTAATCCATTTACGAATTGATAATGATTGCCCAGCGAAAGCGATCGACGATCACGAGCCTTGGAGTAGAAGTCGTCACAGGCTCTGAACCAAGTAAAACTTGACATTGTTAGCGTTGTTTTTTTATTTCCCCTTTCCGCTGCGTAACTGTTTTTAACTCATGATTTTCGACGAACGCTATTCACCCCCTCTAGCATATTTACGATCCTACACACACATCCATTTTAAGATCCTCATCTCTGCAACTCTCATCTTCTGCTCATGTGCTTGAATCATAACCCAACATTCGGCTGCATATAACATAGTAAGTCTAATTGCAATTTTGTAGAACTTTCCTTTAAGCTTTAGAAGTGTTTTGCGGTCACATAATGTAAGTATCTCGGGTAAGTTTTGATCTGATCAACCATGTTAAGTTAGGTCTTGTTTTATATAATCCTTGTGTCTAAGTGTATAGGAATTTAGGAACATAAGAAGTCGAGCGAAAGATGCAACTAGCAAGAATGATGACACGGGAAGCAAGCCGACGGGCTTGGTGCATCCGAGGGATGAGGTGTCGCGGAAGAATACACCGGCAGACGAGGACACGTGCGATACTTCCGAGGGACAAGATGCCGGAGTGGAAGATTGCTTGAGGAGAGAAGATAGTTGGGTTAGGATTGTTAGGATGTATACTAAAAGTCTAGCTTTTGGTATAAATATTTATCTAGAAATAAGAATCACATTGGTCAAATGTCTACATTTATGATAAATGTAATTGTTCAATTAATTTATATTGTAGATAACATGGTGTGTAGTGTCACACACAGAGGATCATGTTATCAGTACCTTATAAATTATAAACAATAGCTCACGACCAAGATGGAAAGGAACAAACCATTGGAAGGTCATAGTGTAATTAGGTATTAGTTTATCTTAACTATATAATTACACTAGTACACTTAGAGTGTATTGAGTAGGACCATTAGAAGTCGTTTCTTTTATACTGACTTTATAAAGAAACAAAGACCTCAGTTATTATGGAAGTTTGTGCTCTTAATCCTAATATAATAACAAGCACATATATTTGATATTTATTTCTTTAATTTATCAATGGGTGAGATTTAGTTTGATAAATCAATAAGCGATAAGTTGGAAATGATATCACTTATAGTGTCTGTTGATTATAGAAGGAAACCGTGTCTAGTGATCTGGGTTGATAATGTCCCAAGAGGAGCTCATAAGGATTGTCGTGTTAAACCTGTTGGAGTCTGACACGACGATAAGGTTGAGTGGTACTACTCTTGGACTAAGATATTAATTAAATGAGTTGTCGATAACTCACTTAATTAGTGGACATTCGACATCTTAAACACAGGAGACTAACACACTCGTAATAAGAAGGAGCCCAAAATGTAATTTGGGATTGGTGCGGTAGTTGATAATAATTCTTTAGTGGAATGAATTATTATCGATGAAATTAAGTTGTGTGTTAAGGGCGAACATGAATTCGTGGGAGACCAAAACCAATTCCTCCTCTCGGTCCCTATCGTAGCCTCTTAATTATAAGTCTTATACCCACCTATATCCACCTTCTTACCCATCCTATAGGGGCCGGCTAAGCTAGCTTGGAGACCAGCTAGGGCCGACCATGGTTTGGTTCATGGGTGAATTGTTGTAGCTGGCCCTAGCAGCTTAGGTGGTCGCCTATTAAAATAAAAAGGAATTTTAATTTTAAAAATTTTCTTATGTGGATAACATGATTTAAAGAGAATTTAAAATTTAAATCTTTCTTTTATAAGGTTCTACAAAAGATTAAGAGAAGAGCTAAATCTCTTTCCTTATTTGTAGATTAAAAGGTTGATTTTAATTTTGGTAAAAACTTTCCTTTTAATCATGTTCATGATTTAAAAGAAAGTTTAAAAATTAAAAATTCTCTTTTATTAGTTTCTACAAAAGATTAAGAAAAGATTTGATATCTTTCCTTATTTGTAGATTGAAAGGAGATTTTAATTTTAGAGATAACTTTCTTTTTTGGAAATTATCCACATGTTTAAAAGAAAGATTTTAATTTATAAAATTTCCTTTTTATTAACCAATCATGAAGGGATAAAAATTATTGGAGAAATTTTTATAAATTTCTGGAAACAAATTAGGAAGTTTTAATTTTTGTTTTAATTAAAACTCTCCTTGTTTTGGGGAAAGAGGTGGCCGACCATTGTAATTGAAAAAAGAAAATTGTTTTAATTAAAATAATTTTTCTTTTTCATGGCAAAGGAATTAAGAAAATTTTTATTTAAATTTCCTTATTTGCCAAGGCCAAGGATTATAAAAGAGGGGGTAGTTGTGCCTTCATGGTGAACGACTCTATTCTTTTTCTTCCTCTCTTTTATTCCTAGGTGTGGCCGGCCCCTAGAGGTTCCCCTTCCCCTTCTCTCTTCTCCTTCTTGTGGCCGAGACTTCATCACCTCTTGGAGACATAGAAGTGGTCGGATCTAGCTTGGAGAAAAGGAGAGAAAGGAGGTTTGTTTTTTGCATCCCTTGGAGCTTGGTTGGTGGAAAAAGTTCTTCATCCTTTGGAAGTTTTTGCTTGGCCGAAACTTGAAGGAAGAAGAAGAAGGTGCCTTGGTGGTTCTCATCTCGGAAGATCATTGCTCACACAATGTCCGAGGTTAGAAGAGGAATACGGTAGAAGATCAAGAGGTCATTAAAAGTTCACAAAGAAAGGTATAACTAGTAATTGTTTTCCGCATCATACTAGTTTTATTTCTTTGTAAAAATATCAAATACAAGAGGCATGTGATTCTAGGTTTCGAATTAGTTTTCGATGTTGTGTTCTTTTGTTTTCTTTTCGAACTTGTGCTTCGATTGTTCTTTTTGGTTAACCTAGAGTTATTTAAGGAAATTAAATATTGACTTTCCTTAAAAGACTTTGTCTAGGCGGTGGTGGTTGCTCCCATATCCAAGAAGACCATGTGCCTTGTCATGTAGTCCTGGAAGCCAAATTTGGAAATTAATATTTAATCAACTTTGTGACCTAGGTGATTTGGATCGAACGTGTTAAGTTCCGCAGGAGATCTAAATCTAAACCTATAAGAACATATAAATTAAACTTGGGATCAAACGTGTTAAGTTCCGTAGGCGATCCAAGTTTAATTTAAAAAAACACATGGTAGCTAGGAAAGGTTCAGATCTTGTACAAAATTTTATACAGAGGAACCGTTAGGTTTTCCGAGTAGCAACCAACAATTGATATCAGAGCTAGGGTTTTGCCTCTGTGTATTTGGTATTAGTTTAATTATGCACATGTCATACATAATTTAGACAGGATAATAGTAGGATGTGCTAACTTTGTGGATGCAGGATCCAACTATTATGACTTATAGATATTATGTGTGTGATTGGACCCTTGGACATGTCAAGGGTATTTTATTGTGTGTGCATGATTGTATTATAAAATATAGCATGAGCTATATTTAGTTTTATTAGGATTTTATTTTTTGATCTAGTTACATGTACATTCCTTTTATGGAATATATGATCGATTGATGTAAATTTTATTTTATGTTCGATCTAGTTTACATGTACATTCCTTCGAGGAATATAGGATCGAAAAATGTAAAATTCTATTTATGTCGCGGATCGAATCTTGCAAGGCATGGAACCTTTTGAGGACCAGAGGCGCAGCGGAACAAGGAGCAAGATGGATACGACAACTAGACCCGGTGGCGGTGGCCAAAGATGGCAGCAGCTAGGGTTGGCGACACACGGAGGATAGCAATTGATAAAAGCCATAATAGTTGAAAATTAGTTTTTCTATTTATTGCTTTTTATGCTATGTTGTGTGTGCTTGTTAGTATGCATGTTAAGTAGGCTAGCATAGTCAAAATTCCTCACTTTAAATAACTAAGTGGGAGAGGAATTTATTTTTAAATAAATTTCACGGTCTCCATTACTGGTTTATAAGTGATGTAACAAGCTTGCGCGTTGGCTCTGAGTGTCTTTCTCCATATCGGATGAGCTTGTTTTCGGATCACTAGATTAAACTTCCATTTTGGATGACTATAGAAAATTAGCTAAGAGCGTGTAATCTTCCCCATCGGAAGGGGCACAATCTTATTTGATGGACTAAGTGTCAAGTAATGGTATACAGTTAGGCACATCTAATAGTATCCTCCCCATCGAAGTCACTGCTATTATTTGTGTGACCAAAGCAAAACCAACTATTAATTTGTCAAAAAGATAAGTTGACAAGATAATAAAATTAAAACCCCTCTTATAAATGTCTGATTTTGTATACGTCCACACTATCGTGGCATACAAAATTTACGGTGTTTGAGGTAATTTTATTTGTCATAAAGATTTTTTTTTGACAAGGTAATTAATGGGTAAAACCCTCCTCTTACAAATGTTTGAATTTGTATACGTCCACACTATCGTGACATGCAAAATTCACGGTGTTTGAGGTGTTGGTGAATTTAAATAATATTGTTTGAGGAATAAATGTTATTTTAAATTCAAAGTTTTGACTCAAATATTTGATCTAAGATAGACCAACTATTAATTTTATTTGTCATAAAGTTAAGATGACGAGATAATAAAATTAATGGACAAAATCTCCTTTTGAATTTGTATACGTCCACACTATCGTAGCATACAAAATTCACGGGGATTTTAAAAGTGTTGGTCTTGACCAAATATTTTTGTGATTCTTAGGATTTAAAATGTTTGTCAATCCCCTAGTTGTTATACTATAGAAAAGACTTAGTAGTCACAATTATAATGATTGGAAATAAGACTTGGATATTAAGGTAGTCTGTCCTCTTAGAATTAAGAACAAGATAGGTGTATTTTATTAATTAGTTGATACATGTTTAGTGGTATTATCTACCGGTACCTGGTGTGTAGATACATGAACCACTGATCATGTCTACAATTCATTGCAGGGGTTCCAGGAAACCCGATAACTATATGAAAGGTAAATCACCGTCTACATGGGCACTACTGCAAAAAGTGGTAGCTATTGCAGTGGGAGATGCTTATCCTTTGATAAGAATAAAATATGGATTTTAGAAATTGTCTTTACGTACTAAGTTTAGAAAGAACTTGTTTTCAGTTTCTAAACTATTAAAGAATAAATATTGTGTCTATTTTTGATAACAAAGTTGTTATCAAGAAAATAGAAAAGATATCTATTCTGATACGTTGGTTGATAATTTATAATCCAATAACTCCCACGATGCAATAAATGGAAATTGATAACACATCCTCTAACTTTAATAAGAGAAAGAACCTTCAAAATGAACCAAATATATCTTTGGCATCTAAGGCTAGGTTATATTAACTTGAGTAGGATTCAAAGGATAATAATCGATGAACTCTTGGGTTCATTGGTAGAGGAAAAATTTCCAACTTGCGAGTCTTACTTGGAAGGAAAAATAACCAAGAAGGTTTTAAGTCTAAGGGGTTTGGAGCCAAAAATATATAGGAATAGGTTCATTCTGATTTGTGAAGACCTTTGACTATCCAGGCAAGAGGTTGTTTCGAATATTTCGTCTATTTTATAAACAACTATTTGAGATACGAATACATTTACTTGATGTGCCACAAGTCTAAGTGTTTTGATTAGTTCAAAGAGTACGAGGCTAATGCGGAGAAACGTCAAAGTAAAAGTATCAAGACACTACGGTGAGATCGTAGTGATAAGTACCTCTTGGGAGAATTTAGGAGTCACTTATCAAAAGTAGGGATTCAATCCCAACTAACTGCACCTAGTACACCCCAACAGAATAGTGTAGTAGAAAGAAGGTATAAGATTCTTATGGAAATAAGTAGATTGATGATGAATTATTTACCAAATTTGTTTTAAGGATATACTCTGGAAATAAAAGTGAACATAGTACCTTCCAAGTCAGAATTCTCTACTCATATAGAATTGCTGAATAAGCGTAAGCCTATTTTGAAGCATATTCGGATTCGGATAGTCCAACACATATGCTGAAGAGAGACAATGATAAGTTGGACAGGAATTCATTTGTTTGTGGATTATCCTAGTGAAACGAAAGAAGGTTTATAGTCTTAAAAATCAGAAGGACATTGTTAGCATCAATGACCGATTTTTAGAAAAAGACTATGTAACGAACCACAAGCCCATAAGTAAATTTGTTCTTAAGAAAGGACATGTCTAATCTAATACCAACTGTACAAGATGAAATATCACAAGAAACTGCAACACGTATCATAATTAATACATAATTATAGACAGTGCCTAATCGTAGTGGGAGGGTTGTCAAACAACCTAAAAGATTCATGTTTTGGGAGAGTCTTTTGGACTTCATCCCAAATGAACATGAGTCTGATCCCGGACATATGATGAAGCACTCCAAGATAAAAATGCAGCATCTTGGCAAAGAGTAATGAATAACAGAATTAGAATATATGTATTCTAATAAAATCTGGAAGCTTGTAGAACCACCAGATGGTGTAAAAGTCATTGGGTGTAAAAAGGTTTATAATAGGAAAAGAGGGATAGACAGGAAGGTAGAAACTTTCAAAGCAAGCTTGTTGAAAAAAACCTTTTCACCGGTAGTCATGCTTAAGTCTATCTGGATTCTTTTATCTATTTGGCAAGTGGATGTCAAGACAGCATTCCTTAATGGAAGTCTTGAAGAAAGCATCCATATAAAGCAACCAGAAGGGTTCATTCTGAAAGGCAAAGAGCATCTTGTGCAAGCTCAATCAGTGGCAAAGCTTGAAGTCTTGGAATATCCGGTTTATCAAGTAATCCGGACCTATGGATTTATTTAATATCGGATAAGTTTGTATATACAAAAAGTGTGATGGAAGCGTGGTGGTATTTCTTGTCTTATACGTAGATAACATTTTTGATAGTTGGAAACAATACCAAAATGTTGTCGAAGTAAGGGTATGATTGTCGAAACAATTCGATATGAAGGACTTGGGAGAAGTATATATTCTTGGGATCAGTAATAAGGGATCGCAAGAAAAGAATATTTTACTTATCCCAAGCTTCATATATCGAAAAAATCCTTGCTCGTTTTAAGCGTGCGAAACTCCAAAGGTTTCTTACCTTTTAGCGTGGAGTAACTTTATCTAAAGAAATGTCTCCGTAGACATCAAAGGAGATAGAGAAATGAAGGCAGTTCTTTATGCTTGTATGCGATGCTAATGTATGAAATCAGAAATCTGTTTTGCAGGCGTAGTTAGCAGATATCAAAGTAACCACAAGGACGAGACGGTGGATCGCGTATATATGAAGTACCTTAGAGCCTTATAGATTATATCGCTAGCTTACTGAAGTAGTTAATTTGGTCCACTGGTTCTTGCATTTTGACTTCGATCGGAGAGACGATAATAAGTCGACGTCGGGTTTTGTGTTTACTTTAGGAGGAAAAGTCGTGACTATGGAAGAGTGATAAGCGTAGGTGTTTTCTAGGCTCCACCATGAAGCTTAGTATACGGCGAGCCTCAAGGTAGCCGTAAAAGTCGAATGACTCGATAACCTCAAGATAGACTTAGATATGATTTCTGGTTTGTCCAGATTATTACAATTTATTGTAATAATATTGGTCCAGTGAAACTCGAAGAAACCATAAGTCTATAAAAGCAAGTCAATGAGAAGTACCACCCAATACGAAAAATCGTATAAACAAGGAGAAGTTGTTCTCGCCTAGATTACATCGGATGATGACTATAGATCTTTTCACTAAGGTCCCTAAAGACAAGAGCTTTTGATGGGCGTGTTGAAGGGTTGGGAATCGGATGTATGGTAGCAGATATAATGACTTAGTCTTTTAGTATAAGTGGGAGATTGTTAGGATGTATACTAAAAGCCTAGCTTTTGCAAATATTTATCTAGAAATAAGAATCACGTTGGTCAAATGTCTACATTTATGATAAATGTAGTTGCTCAATTAATTTATATTGTAGATAACATGGTGTGTGGTGTCACAGAAGATCATGTTATCGGTTCCTTATAAATTATAAGCAGTGGCTCACGACCAAAATGGAAAGGAACAAATCATTGGAAGGTCGTAGTGTAATTAGGAATTAGTTTATCTTGACTATATAATTACACACTTAGAGTGTATTGAGTAGGGACATTAGAAGTCGTTCTTTTATATCGACTTTATAAAGGACAAAGACCTCGGTTATTATGGAAGTGTGTGCTCTTAATCCTAATATAATAACAAGCACATATATTTGATATTTATTTCTTTAATTTATCAATGGGTGAGATTTAGTTCGATAAATCAATAAGTCCGATAAGTTGGGAAATGATATCACTTATAGTGTGTGTTGTTGATTATAGAAGGAAACTGTGTCCTAGTAATCTAGGTTGAGAATGTCCCCAAGAGGAGCTCATAAGGATTGTCATGTTAAACCCTGCAGGTGGACTTAGTCCGACATGACGATGAAGTTGAGTGGTACTACTCTCGGAGCTAGATATTAATTAAGTGAGTTGTCAGTAACTTACTTAATTAGTGAACATTTGTTATCTTAAACACAGGGAGACTAACACACTCATAATAAGACGGAGCCCAAAACGAGAAATCGTATAAACGAGTTGAAGTTGTTGCTGCCTAGATTGCATTAGATGATGACCTATAGATCTTTTCACTAAGGCCCTTAAGGCAAGAGCTTTTGATGGGCATGTTGAAGGGTTGGGAATCAGATGTATGGCAGCAGATATAGCAGCTTAGTCTTTTAGTATAAGTGGGAGATTGTTAGGATGTATACTAAAAATCTAGCTATTGATATAAACATTTATCTAGAAATAAGAATCACATTGGTCAAATGTCTACATTTATGATAAATGTAGTTGTTCAATTAATTTATATTGTAGATAACATGGTGTGTGGTGTCACACAAAGGATCATATTATCAGTACCTTATAAATTATAAACAATAGCTCACGACCAAGATGGAAAGGAACAAACCATTGAAAGGACGTAGTGTAATTATGTATTAGTTTATCTTAACTATATAATTACACTAGTAGACTTAGAGTGTATTGAGTAGGACCATTAGAAGTCGTTTTTTTTATACTGACTTTATAAAGAAACAAAGACCTCAGTTATTATGGAAGTGTGTGCCCTTAATCCTAATATAATAACAAGCACATATATTTGATATTTATTTCTTTAATTTATCAATGGGTGAGATTTAGTTTGATAAATCAATAAGCCCGATAAGTTGGGAAATGATATCACTTATAGTGTGCGTTGTTGATTATAAACCGTGTCCTAGTGATCAGGTTGATAATGTCCCCAGAGGAGCTCATAGGATTGTCGTGTTAAACCTGGTGGACTTAGTCCGACATGCGATAAGGTTGAGTGGTACTACTCTTGGACTAAGATATTAATTAAATGAGTTGTCAAGAACTCACTTAATTAGTGGACATTCGACATCTTAAACACATTAAAACACTCGTAATAAGAAGGAGCCCAAAATGTAATTTGGGATTGGTGCGGTAGTTGATAATAATTCTTTAGTGGAATGAATTATTATTGATGAAATTAAGTTGTGTGTTAAGGCGAACACGGGATGCTAATCTGGAGACCAAAACCAATTCCTCCTCCCTCCCTATCGTAGCCTCTTAATTATGAAGTACTATACCCACCTATATCCACCTTCTACCCATCCTATAAGGGCCAAGCTAGCTTGGAGACCGAGCTAGGGCCGGCCATGGGTATGTTCGTGGCCGACCCTAGCTTGAACTCAAGCTTAGGTGGTCGGCCCTATTAAAATAAAAAGGAATTTTAATTTTAAAATTTTCTTATGTGGATAACATGATTTAAAAGAGAGCTTAAAAATTTAAATCTTTCCTTTTATAAGGTTCTATAAAAGATTAAGAGAAGAGCTAAATATTTTTTCTTATTTGTAGAATAAAAGGTTGATTTTAATTTTGGTAAAAACTTTCCTTTTAATCATGTTCATGATTTAAAAGAAAGTTTAAAAATTAAAAATTCTCTTTTATTAATTTCTACAAAAGATTAAGAAAAGATTTGATATCTTTCCTTATTTGTAGATTGAAAGGAAATTTTAATTTTAGAGATAACTTTCCTTTTTGGAAATTATCCACATGTTTAAAAGAAAGATTTTAATTTATAAAATTTCCTTTTTATTAACTAATCATGAAGGGATAAAAATTATTGGAGAAATTTTTATAAATTTCTGGAAACAAATTAGGAAGTTTTAATTTTTGTTTTAATTAAAACTCTCCTTGTTTTGGGGAAAGAGGTGGCCGGCCATTGTAATTGAAAAAAGAAAATTGTTTTAATTAAAATAATTTTTCTTTTTCATGGCAAAGGAATTAAGAAAATTTTTATTTAAATTTCCTTATTTGCCAAGGCCAAGGATTATAAAAGAGGGGGTAGTTGTGCCTTCATGGTGAACGACTCTATTCTTTTTCTTCCTAGAGGTTCCCCTTCCCCTTCTCTCTTCTCCTTCTTGTGGCCGAGACTTCATCACCTCTTGGAGACATAGAAGTGGCCGGATCTAGCTTGGAGAAAAGGAGAGAAAGGAGGCTTGTTTCTTGCATCCCTTGGAGCTTGGCTGGTGGAAAAAGTTCTTCATCCTTTGGAAGTTTTTGCTTGGCCGAAACTTGAAGGAAGAAGAAGAAGGTGCCTTGGTGGTTCTTATCTCGGAAGATCATTGCCCACACAATGTCCGAGGTTAGAAGAGGAATACGGTAGAAGATCAAGAGGTCATTAAAAGTTCACAAAGAAAGGTATAACTAGTAATTGTTTTCCGCATCATACTAGTTTTATTTCTTTGTAAAAATACCAAATACAAGAGGCATGTGATTCTAGGTTTCGAATTAGTTTTCGATGTTGTGTTCTTTTGTTTTCTTTTCGAACTTGTGCTTCGATTGTTCTTTTTGGTTAACCTAGAGTTATTTAAGGAAATTAAATATTGACTTTCCTTAAAAGGCTTTGTCTAGGCGGTGGTGGTTGCTCCCATATCCAAGAAGGCCATGTGCCTCGCCATGCAGTCCTGGAAGCCAAATTTGGAAATTAATATTTAATCAATTTTGTGACCTAGGTGATTTGGATCGAACGTGTTAAGTTCTGCAAGAAATTTAAATCTAAACCTATAAGAACATATAAATTAAACTTGGGATCAAACGTGTTAAGTTCCGCAGGCGATCCAAGTTTAATTTAAAAGAACACATGGTAGCTAGGAAAGGTTCAGATCTTGTACAAAATTTTGTACAAAGGAACCGTTAGGTTTTCCGAGTAGCAACCAACAAAGATGAGCTCAACTCTGGATGGCTGGAGCATCACCCAAGTGACCGGAGCCAAAGACTGGACAAGTCAACACTGTGTTGACTTGTCCAGGCGTTTGAACTCTAGGCGCCTTGATCCCCTGGCACCGCAAGGGTGCCTCGGGGGCTATTGTTGCGGATGACGTCGAATGGCCACAACAGCAACACTCCAGGTGCTCGGACTGGTACAGGCACTCAGGCAAGGATAAAAGTTTATCCTCAAACCGTTGCGTAGCCGTTGTGAGCAGATCAGGTGCACCGCGGGGGCGCCCGGATCGAGTCTAGGTGCACGGAGATGTCACGTCAGTAAAACGACTAGTTCGACCAACAGGCTATAAATAGAACTGTGGTCTTCTTCATTTAAAACACCACACACTCGTACTTCTCTTGTAATTTTGTTTTAAAGTGTTCGTACGTTTATTTTTGTAAGAGGTTTTTCCACCTACATTAAAGGAGAACTTTGTTAATGCTTTTAATGCCTTGAATTAAGAACATTCTCGGTTGTAATAGTAAAATCTCTGCCTCTTCCTTTCTTTTATGTTAACTTATTTTTGTTTAATTAACGTGTGTTATCTTTGCTGAAAAGAAAGCAAAAGATTGTAAATTCTAACTTGCAAGGCAATTCACTCCTTTATTGGCCGCACCGGGACCTTCAATTGGTAATTTGGTATCAGAGCGCAGACCGCTCTAGAAGGACTAGTCGCCTGCTAAAGCAAGGAGACGATGGTTGGACCAAGCATCTATCCGCCAAAGTTCGAGGGAGAGTTTATACTTTAGAAATGTCGAATGGAGGAATTTTTAAAACCAACTTCGAAATTCTTTTAATAATCAAATACGATTTTGTAGTACCTAAAGATCAACAAGGAGAAGAAAAAGAAGAATATCTTTGGATCAAGGAGCAAAATGACTTCGTAGCCTACTGCCTCAGGAAGTTAACCGCATCGGAAGCTACACCTTGGCCAAAAACTTGTAGTAAAAGTTCCTGGAGCTTCATGAAGGCACATTAGAAGCAAAGCTAGCAAGACTAGACATCCTTCGAAGTCAGTTGACAAACCTCCAAATAGAAAAAGGAGAGACGGTGGCTCAACTACATGCGAAGATCAAGGAGCTAATCACCGGGCTTATCAACTTCGGCAAATCAGTAACAAATCGAGACAGTTCGTTATGCACTTAATATTTTTCCTAGAATTCTAGAATAAACTTCAATAGTAGATGCCTACTGTATTTCGAAGAATCTAGAGGTAAGTACTTTAGAAGATTTATTCTCTATATTAAAATTACACGATCTAAATATGCCAGTACAAGAAAAGAGAAAGAGCCAAGTCAGAACTTGGCATTAAAAGCCAACAAAAAGGACGAACCAAAGTCAGATTCTTCACTCGAAGATGAAGCAACTTTCATGGTAAGAAATTTTTTTAAGTCTAACAGTTTTAACAAGCCAAGAAGCATCTTAGAAATAAGAGGATTAAATGCTACAACTGTGATGAAAAATGGCACATCAAGGACAACCGCCCAAAATTGAAAGAGAAGGAGAAGAACAAAAGACCAATACGAACGAAGAACAAAAACCTAAAGGCGACATGGGACGAATAGTCGTCATCTGAATCAAAGATTGAAGCCTACGTCGGACTTGCACTTATGACAAGTCACCAAGAAGATGACAAGACTTCATCAGATATGAGCATCGACGAAGGGGGAGACACTTCAGAAGAAAGCAGCGATAAAAGAAGAGTGTCTACAAAGAAACTGACTCGATAAGTGAGGTAAGTTCTCTACCTTCCGATAAACTATATAAATTTATTAAAATATTTTCTAAAGTTCTTGTAAATTTGAAGCAGAAAATGAAAAATTAAAAAAAGAAATTTAGAATTAAAAGTAACCTTAGTAAAATCATGTCGATTAGAAAATTTTGACAAAGTAAAAGTTGAAAATGAAAAATTAAAGGATCAAATAGAAAAACTGAAAAAGAATCATTCATGCACACATGTTCAAAATTCTAAAAATTTTCAAAGGCTTAACTATATTTTAGATATCACAAAGGTCAAATTAAAAAAGTGACAAGAAATCCAAAAGGTAGAAATCTATATTGGGTTCTAAAATCATGTTTGGATTTAATTGTCCCTAATTTAATGTTTTGCTAGGTTAGAATATTCTGTTTGAAAAATATTTTTTGTGTAAACTTTCTGTTAGAATTTTTTATTCAAAATTTTTATAATAATAAGACAGTAGATATTCTGTTCGAATAAAAATTTTTTAAATTATTTTTTACCGTTATCTGATTTATTTTGAATTATTTATTAAGAAATAATATTTTTATAATTACAAATTATCGAGATATTATTTTTTGAGAATTTTAATTTTTCTGTGGATAAACATTAAATTTTAAATATTGAAAAAAAATTATCATGATTTTTAGCCATCATATTCTATTTTTAAAACATTTAACTTCGAAAAATATTATTTCTGATTAAATATTCATATTGGTTAAAATAAATATTTATTTTTTGTAAATATTTTTAATTTGATCATTCTGTTTCTAGTTCACGTTGATAAAACTTTTTGGAATTTTTCAAATTTTAAAACAAAATTTTAAATTATTCTTGACAAATTTGGTATTTAATTTTTAGAAATTCAAATATTCAAAAATAATTCTTGAATTTTTTTCTCAAAATGGGACATTGTGCATTCACCCTTAGAATTTTTTTTCGATATTTACCCCTAATTTTTGATGTAATCAAAGGAGGAGAGAAATTTAGGGGGTTAAGGGAGAGTTAATTAATTTGCAACATTTTAGTAGTACTTAAAATATTCATGTTTTAAAATGTAATTTATTTTTTTAAATAAATTTTATATTTTTTTTACCCTAACTTTAACTTGAGTTGATACACATCAAAAAAGAGAGAACTATAAGTACTCCGTGTAAGTTTTGGTGTAATCAATCAAGTTAAATTACGTTATGTTGTACTTGATTCTTGAGTGGAAGACATAACTAGTGAGAAGAATAACACAGGAAGTGAGTCGTCGGTCTCGGTGCATCCGAGGGACGAGGTGCTGCGGAAGAGTATACCGAAGGACGAGAAGGGCGTGCACGGCGCTTCCGAGAAACGAAAAGCCTGAGCGGAAGACTGCTCGAGGAGAGAAGGTCGGAGTTGAGTTAGGGTGAGCTCAACTCTGGATGGTTAGAGCATCACCCAAACGACCGAAGTCGAAGAGCAGACACGTCAATACTGTGTTGACTTGTCTAGGCGCTTGGACCCCCGAGCACTACAGGGGAGCCTCGGCGGGCCATTGCTACGGATGACGTCGAATGCCCACGTTAGCAACACTCTAGGCACCAGATCGGTCCAGGAGCCAGGGCAAGGATAAAGTTTTATCCTTAGACCGTTGCGTAGCCGTTGCGAGCAAATCAAGTGCACCGCTGGGGGTGCCTAGACCGGGTCCAGGCGTCCGGAGATGTCACGTCAGCAAAACGGCTAGTTCGACCAACATGCTGTAAATAGAGGTCTGATCTTCTTCATTCAGAACAACACACTCGTAATTCTATTTTAAAGTGTTCATACTTTCATTTTTGTAACAGGTTTCTCTGCATACATCAAAGGAGAACTTCGTTAGTGCTTTCAAATACCTTAGATTAACAACCTCTGTGGTTGTAACCAAGTAAATCTCCGCCTCTTTCTTTCTTTTATGTTAACTTATTTTTGTTTAATTAACGTGTGTTGTCTTTGCTGAAAAGAAAGCAAAAGATTGTAAATTCTAACTTGCATATTCACGCCCCTCTTGCCGACTATATCGGAACCTTCAAATAAAACACCCGATGCTCTCTTTCATTTCAACCATTCTACTTGTATTCTATGTAAGACATCTCTCTCAAAACCTCCATCATTTTTCAAAAATAATCCTAAATATTTAAAACTCTCGGTTCCAGACAACTTATCATCTCCTATCTTAACAATTGTCTCATTATGTCTAATATTGTTAAACTTAAATTTCATATATTCTGTCTTTATTCTACTAAGCCTAAAACATTTCCCTTTTAATATTTTCTGCGAAGATTCTAGTGTAGCATTTACTCCTTCACGTGTCTTATCTACCAAAACAATATCATCTACAAACAACATGCACTACGGTAGTGTCTTGAATGTGTGCAGTGAGTTCGTCCATAATTAGTGTAAAAAAATAGAGACTTAGAGATGATTCTTGATGCAACCCTATCATTATTGGAAATGCTTCAGTTACTCTGCTCGTACATATTTTTAATTAATTCAATATATGTTATACTAACACATCTTTTTTCTAGAATTCTCAATATAATTTCTTTTAAGACTCCATCATAAGTTTTTTCTAAGTCAATGAGTATCATATGTAGATCTTTATTTTTGCTCCTGATATTTTTCAATTAATTATCTAATAAGATGTATAACTTTTATTGTCAACTTTCCAAACATAAACCCAAATTGATTTTCAGACACCGAGATCTCCTTCCTTAATCTATTTTGTATTATTTTTTTCCAAATTTTCATGGTATGACTCATTAGTTTAATACCCGAATAGTTTGTACAATTTTGTACGTCTTCCTTGTTCTTATATAAGGGAACTAGAGTACTTATCCTCTATTGATTTGACATTTTTTTATTTTCAATATCATGTTAAATAATTTTATAAGTCATTCAACACCTTGTTTCCCTAGGCACTTTCATACTTCTATTGGAATATCATTTGGTTCAACGACTTTTCTATTGTGCATCTCATTTAAAACTTGTTCTACTTCTGAAGTTTAAATTCCACGATAAAAATTTAAATTTCTATGCTCATTTGACCTACTTAAATTGCCTAAGTTAAGTTGGTCACCTAAACCTTCATCCTTTAATGAACTATTATCTTAAGGGTTATAATTCTATCCTCATTTCTAACTACTCCTACAACTTCATCCTTTAACAAACTATCTACAACAATACGCACTCCATTTCTTGCTTTACTTTTTCCAATGTATCATAACTTAAAACCAGAGTTCTCTATCATCTTTGTCTTCTTGCCTACCCATTTTATCTTTGTACACATAAAATACTAATTCTTCTCCTAAGCATTGTATCTACTACCTCCATTAATTTACTAGTGAGGGTTCCTATGTTCCATGTTCAAAATATTAGATTATTAGTTCTCCTATCATGTTTCTTCTTATCCAACCTATGGTGTGAGAACTTTTGCCTATTCAACGTTACACCCAAGTTCTCATGGAGATACAACGGTCCTTACCGATACAGTCGAACCCTGCAACATGAACTCTTGCATATTTAGCACTACACCCAAGTTCTGGAGATGTAGCAATCTTTGTCGAGACGTTACAGTCGGACCTTGTAACGCGTTCCTTTAAGGGAACAACCTAGCATTAATACAATAGTTTAATGGATCAATTCATTAATATTTGTCAAAGTTTTAACGCTGGCTGACAACCTAATGCAACTCTCCTCCTTTATCCGGGCTTGGGACCAGCCATGCTTGGTTCGTCATAGGTGGAGTTAATAACATGTAGACATAGATGAAAGTAAAATGAATTCAAGTCCATAAGTATACTAAGTTCTCTATTAATATAAAAAAGTGTATTGCCAACAAAGTATGATTATTAGAAGTACAATTGACAAGATTGATATAAGTTATGGTAACTGCAGAAAATTAGTCAAGTTTAGCTTAGAAAATACATGTATCATGCATGTAAAAAAGAGTAAATAAATTGCAAGTAACATTTATCATCTGGATGAAATTTTAGAATTAAGAACAATCCACACATACAAATGAAGAGGACTGCAGAATTTTTGTGAAGAAGTGAAGGAGGACCAACCTTTGAATGGGATCTTCAAAGATCAAAATCTGTTCCAAATGCACAACACTGATTACATTACTGAACAAATTGCTTTGTGCATTTGAACTGGTCCAATGTGAACATATGAAGCTTTGATATATAGATATCTGCAAGTCAATGTCAATCATTAGGGAGCCCATTAATTACATATGAATGTTTCTTGGCCAAAGCTGTATATATCACAGGACTAGGAAAACACTTCATTCCTCCATCATAGTCAAACAATCAGAGCACAAATCAAGATGACCTTTCTCAAGTAAAGTGTCAATGAGAATCTTCCATGCAATTTCATCGCAACTATAACCCTTCAAAAGAAAGCTAGTGAAAACTGATTTAACTTCATCAAAGCTTCCTTCTTCACAATGTCCAGAATGCTCAATGCAGTAGCTGATAAGATGCAAGATATGGCAGATGACCACATGAAACCATGGAATCAAAAAATGATAGAGCTTCTAAATACTTGTTTAGTCTACAGCAACAAATAATTAGAGGTGTATATGTATCTGCATTAGGAAGTTTAGAGGCTTCTTGCATGTGGAAGAGCAAAGCCTTAGCTTCCACCAAGTGATGCACCTTGCAAAAAGCTTCAACAAAAAACTGTAAGATTTTACTATTGGGTTGCAACCTTGTTCAGAATCTTGTAAACAGCTTTGAGACTATATCGATACCCACTTTTCCCCACATATCAGCATCATCTATGAAGGTAACATCAGCTTATTTCTTTTTCAATAGGATTTCAGCAATAGGAAGTAAGTTTCATCATTGGGCTCACATGCATCTTTTATCATAATATAGAACTAGACAAAGCTTGACCAAAAAAACTCACATTTATCAATCCATCAATATATGGATTGTCAACTCTATTTCTCTTCATTTCAGTTATCATGGGAACTAAGCCTCGCTTCTCCATCAAATGCAGCAACCTAAATCCAATTTTTTGTGTCACTTTCCATATAGTATCCCTGAACCAATGTAGTGTAATTGACATGGTTAGTACTGCATCCTTAAGCATCTTAGTTAATAATGCCATTGCCTTGTGCATCCTCATCTGAAGAAAAGCCCACAAACTAATTCAGTATAAGTCCTCACATTTGGCTTACACCCTCTGGACTTCCTCAAATCCAATACATGGAATGGAAGGTGTGATCAACCTTCCTAATTTTGCAGTAGCCATCAATCAAAACATTGTAAAGTAACAACATTTGGGACCAGACCCTGCTCCAAATCATCATCTGCACAATAGACCAAGATGAATGAGCTGTATGTGTGAGTATCTGGATCTAATTCATCGATAACTTTCCCTTCCTTGCAATTTGCATTGATCATTGTATTGTAGATATGAAGATTGGGAAATATATCATCTTTTTTGAATTTGTTCGTATAAGTCCTTCATATTAGCGATCATCTGGAGCCCTGCAAGAGCCATCAGCATTAAATTATAGCTTTGGATAAACTGCGTGAAACCCGTCAGATGCAAGGATTTGAAGTTTCAAGAACCGAGTCAATTTCAGCGGTGGAGCATGACCTAATCACGGAGACAACGATCTCCTCGGCGGGGCGGTGGAGGCCGAATCTGGCAACGATTTGAAGCAGGGAAGAACAGGAATCGAAGGTGTGAAGGAAACATGGGTGTCGTTTGATCCAGCGGAAAAAGTCCGGAGCAACGCGGGGATCGAGAGGGCAGGATCGCATGAGGGTGGCGACATGGAGAGGCGTCCGGTGGGGATATGGGTGGCGGCGAAAAGGCGCTGTTTAATGGAGGCCAAGAATCGTACCATAGTGGATAAGTACGGATCGCCGCGCCATCCAATTAGGGATCCCCGTCGGAAGCGGTGGACGCGCGCCGACGGAGAGAGATGGAGCAGTGGCGGCCAGAGAACGTGAAACAACTCAAAACTGCTCTGGTTTTTTTACATCATGTTGGACAGAAATACCCTTGAGAAAGTTAAAAATGTCTTATGTTGCACGTATATAACTATATATTTAAGATAATAAAGAAATTGGGAACACAGATCTCATAAATCATTTTTTTTTGGTCGTGCCCCTTGTATTTACGATCGGATTATGGTCGCGATTCGGTCGTAAATTATTGCGATCCTTTTCTGGGTTTATCGTCCCCATCAAATTATAATTTATTTCGGAGCGGACGACCGGAAGCCTCTGGTGGTGGATAAGTGGCCAGGTTATTGGGCGGCGAGTGAGGGTGTCTTCCGGGCAGAGCCGTCTCAAGATTCCTTAAGGCCCTAGGTAAAAAAAATTAAAAAACAAAATTTTTTAATATATTTTTAATTTTTTTAAACATTTTTCATTTAGATTTGGGACCGAAAATAATAATTAAAAAAAATATTTTTAAAATTAGTTATTAAAAAGAATTAAATATTATTTTTTAAAAAAAGATAATTTTTTATATAAAATTTAGTTTTCTGATGGATATTTTGATAATATTTTTATTTTTTATTAATAAAATTATTAAATTATTTAATCTTTTTAGTTAGAATGTCAAATAGATTTTATTAATTTTAATTTTAAAAAATTTATTTTTGCTAATGTATTTTACTTTGTATTTTATGATAAAAAAAATCTCTAATTCATATTATTATCGAGAAATAAAAAGAAAGAGCGAGAAAGAAATATTATCGGCAAAGGAAGAGAAGAACATTCTCTGCAAGTATCATCGGTGAGGAAGGAGAAACATGCAAAATCGCTGATGAAAAAAGAAAAGGGCACAATGCACTGATGATAGAACTATTAAGATTTTTAAGAAATATTGAGAAGAAAAGAATTCATTAGGTTTTATAAGAATAGTATTACTAATTGTAAAATAAAATGGGAATCGGAGTAATAATAAAAAAAGAAAGAAATATGTCAATTTAAAAATGAATTATATTTAAGGTAGAATAAAACCTCATATAAAATTATGGTAGACAATTAATGAGAAAATAAAGATAAGTACAAGGTATAAATAGGAAGTGGAATCGATAATGAATTAATTGATAAGGTGTCATTAATGAATTAGCAAGACATTTATAATTAATTAATATTAATGATGCTAATTTAATTTTTTAAATATCTTTAATTAATTAATCAATTGGCCCCATTAAAATTGGGGCCTAGGCATAGGCCTCAATGGCCTATGCCTTGAGCCGACCCTGCTTCCGGGCGGTCTCCTGCCGCCTGCTCCAAATAAAAATTATAACATGATGGGGACGATGAACCCAGGAAGGGATCACAATCATTTACGACAGAATCGCGGTCACGATCCGACCATAAATACGAATGATATATCCTTAGACCACAAAAAATACTCCATGAGATCCTGTCTCGATAATTGAGTATATAAATATTTTAAAAATAGGTATTTTTTAAAATAAAATTTAAAGTACTACATTTTTAAATATTTAATAAACTTAGATGGGTCTTTTAGTAATTGTCAATTGATCAGCAGGTATTAATTTTTGCACCCATTGGCCATAATTATAAATAGCATGGTGATATGTTTTTATTTTCTTTTGCAATTATTACAGTTTCTAATCATTAATGACTTACCTTATAATTTACTTGAAAAAGTATATATATGTGTGATTATAAAAACACACAAGCTTAAAAGTAGATTATTGTTTACTAAAATTATTTTTTTTACTATTATAAGAAAAAATACAAGTACATTAAAAAAAGGACATTTGCAAATTTAAATTTGAAGTGATAAATCCATTTAAATTTGCTAAATACAAACAGTCTCACTACACAACAATCTTTTCCATTAGAGGTCAATGAATCACCTCAAAATTTCTTTTACCAAAAAACTAAACGCTGTAAGCTTGTAACTAAAGATAACAACAAACAACACACCAGCATAATCTTTCAAAAAAAGTACTAGTTAGCCGCCGCAGGCATTGATTCCATTTGCTACCCCTTCTGACAGTTTATGCATCTTGCCTTTTGGTTTTCTGCTTTCGCATGGCAAATTAAGATTCTACCAAGAAAACCTGTTCTTTGTATCGAGAAGTAACTTCTCGACCGATATCAGTTAGTCATCACTCGGTCACAACCAACAAAAGCATTTCTAATTCCCTGACAGCCTGCCTGCATCCTGAAGCATTTTTCATGGAGTCACAAGCTTAGCTTCAAACTTTCCTGGATTCTCTTGCTCCAAATCGTAAATTTTATCCGTCATCCCTTCCTTTCTGTATGCTTCAACCAAGATACCAAATGTAATGGAATCTGGAGTGCATTCCCCATCTTTCATATGTTTGAAAACTCTCTCCATCTCCGGCAGATCGTCTGCTTTAGCACAGGCTGAGATCAAGGCATTATAAAAGAATGAGTTCCGCCGTACCTCCAGTCTTTCTGCAAGTTGAACAGTACTGATTACCTTGTGAAATTGGCCGGCATTACTATAACCATTGAGCAGACAACAGAAAGTCTTGGTATCAGATTTCATCCCCTCTGCTCGCATCTGATTGAAAGCACACTCCATGTTTTTTGCATCCCCGACCTCTGCAAAGGCTTCAATTATGTTGTTGTAAGTGGAGGTGGTCCATGGGAATTCCAACTTTCGCATGTATTCCATCACTGCAGTCATTTTGTCGTACATCCGTTTCTTCCCATAGGCACCAATTAAAATGTTAAAGGTTCGTGTTTCTGGTTCAATTCCATAGGCACGGAACCTTTCATACCACTTCTCCATTGCGTCAACTTGACTCATGTTTCCAAATAGGCTTAGGATGATATTCATGGTCCAGACATCAGGTTTGCAAGTAGAACTCTCCAGCATTCCCGAGAGAACTTTCTCCATCTCATCAAATTTGCCAGCCTTTCCATAGCCACTGAGAACTATGTTTTGTGTGACAGTATTCGGAGATATCATACGCTCGGACATGTCTTGATACAGTGAATCAACTAGATCAAATCTTGATGCTTCGGTGCAAGCCTTGAGAAGTGTGCTGTATGTATAGACGTCAGGTTGACAAAGAGGTAAGGTCTTCATTTTCTCTAGGATGGAAAATGCTTCATCGAGGAGGTTGCTTCTACAGTAAGCTGCTAACAATGCAGTGTATAATTCAGGATTGGGTTGGCATCCTTCTTCCGTCATATCATCAAAGAGTTCATGGGCTCGTATAGCTTGACCAGATTTTCCTAGAAGTATAAGGAGTTTCATATAGGTGCCTTCTTTTGGAGAATAGAATGGTTGTTCCTTCAACATATCAAAAACCTAAAAACTTATAATGTAAGTTGCAATTTTTAGAAATAATACTGTAAAAAGGAAGATGTCAATAAACTGATAATCAAATTTTAGTTTGGAGGATGCAAAAAGATAAAAGCTGAATACTTGTGAAACTACAAAATTAACAATGATCTACTTGAACCAAAACTTTCAATAATGCTTTTAACCATGGGCATATCATGGTAGATCATATAATAATACATGTACACGTTAGGATTCTCAACCCTGGTTGCGATGGTTTTGATGATATTAGCAAAGGGTTTAAGTTAACTTTGTGGTTATCTGATGTGTGCACTAATTGTGCAGGGTCTATTAGGTTAACTTTCATTACTCTTTACTTTTGTTGTATTTCCTTAGCTGGTTGTAAGAGGTCAGTGATTTACTGAAGAGGAAAAAAGTAATGGACCACGGGTGCTTAGGCCTTAGACATAGAAATCCTGGGAGTCATGAACCAAGTAAATCGAAAGTGTTCCAATGGAGTGCTTGGCTGAATTTCTTTAATTTCCATTGCTTATTATATTATCTCTAGAAAACTAACACTGCAGGCGAAGAGTAATATCCACCCTCTACCATACCAGCATCCAACGATCCAACAATGCAAACATCACGATCAACAAATGTTATGATGTGTTCAAGTTAGCAACTTAGTATGTTCTAGTTAAAATTGCTTGTACATACAGATCTACTGGAATCAAAACTTTGAAACGTCGATAGTTATTCTAACCATGCACACATCACAATAGATGATACCATAATACATGCATAAACATCGCAATCCACAAATGTTATAACATGTTCAAGTCAACCAACTTAGCATGTTCTAATCAACATTGATTGTACATACAATTGTAGTCAACTGATACAATAATAACTTAGCTCAGATGAGCTCCAAGACGACCGCAGCAAAGGTACCTAGACCAGAAAATGGTCCATACGAGGAGCTAGATTACTGAAATATGTAGAATCTTGTTAGAGATGACATTTGAATTTTCTTTAAAAAAGTCAAGCAAACTCAATGTCTGTTTCACGTAACTATAAAAGTTTCGTACTTATCAAACTTTCTGTTCCCCAAACCATTAGTAAATTCTTCCTAAGTAACAGGAAGTTTTCCTGAGACCATATTGAGTTGTGCTAGCAATTCTTAAAAACTAGACTCGGCAAGGTTCTTTCAGTTGGTTTTCTAGTAAAGTTAAGATATTTGGAAGTGAAAGAAACAACTATTGAAATAGGAGGTGAAGCAGGAATGAGTAGCAGGAGTGGTAGTACCTTGAGCGCCTCCTGCCACTGCCTCTTCTGGATCCGATCCGCGAGCGCCTCGGTGACGGTGCACACCCAGGCCTTGGCGGCAGCGCGGTCATCCATCTTCTTCTTGATGTTCTTGATGGGCATCCGCGGCCGCCGCGACGGAAAGCTCTCCGACGCCCCCGGGAACTCCCCCTCCTTCCAGTGCCGCTTCTTGGGTGGAGAACTAGCAGGGGCAGAAGACCGTGGCAAAGTCGAAGAAGAAGAATAAGAAGGGCCCTCCTTCCAGTGCCGGTTATTGGGAGGAGAACGAGCAGGAGCAGAAGACCGTGGCAAAGTCGAAGAAGAAGAAGAAGAAGGGCCCTCCTTCCAGTGCCGCTGCTTCGGAGGAGAACGAGAACCAGAAGAAGACCGTGGCAAAGTCGAAGGAGATGAAGAAGAAGGGCGAGGGGTTCCCGATGCCCTCCTGGGTCGTGAACCTAGCGCGCACCTCAAAACCCTTGCGGAGCCATCGGCGTCGGAGGATGTCCCAGTCGTCGGTCTCCACGACGCTCTTCGATGATTCCTTCTGAGGTCGAATGGAGAGGCCGAGTGGAGCAAAGGAGGAGAAGAGGAAGAGATGAAGGAAGACGATAAGGCCATGACCACCGACGAGCTCAGCGCTGGCGCCGTCAGTGGAGCAAAGATAAAAAATGTTGCTTTTGTAATTACTCAATGGCCCTAAGGCCATTGGCATGGACCGGACCGTTTCTCTCCGGTTCGGCCCACGGAGACAACACCGTGGCGTGGGAGAATAATTTCTCCAGGAATTTCGAATTTTCTATCCGCTACACGCTCCCAGATAGCAAACTCACTCCTACGGTATATACGCTCACCCACGTGTCACATTCAGTGGCCCCTATTAGTTCCCATTGGCAGGTCAGTTACTCCTGCGCCACATGTGATCGTTACGTGTCACATCCACTTGGCCCGCGAGATTCCAACACTGACGTGGCCGTGTTGCGCTTCGCGTTCTCGTCACGCTCTCTCTTCGACATATAACGCTCGGATGCCCTAAAAAGCCCACCACTCCCCGTCTCTGTTGGCCCGCAAACTTCCCGTAGATATTGGTTTCATGATCCGATCGAGCGAGGGCGAGAGGAGCGGATCGCGGTTCCTCGCTCGTCTTGGTCCTTGATTTTTATTTTTTTCCTCTGGTATTATTGATCTCTGACGCTTGATCCTTACTGCGTTGGTCCCAAGCTAAACTGAAGACTCGAGCAATTTCTTGGCGATTTTTATAAGCTGCGCTCGCGCTGTTGCTGTTGCAGGAATCCTAATTGTTATCCCGGTTGTCAGGGAGATCTTGTCACTCGGCGGACATGTTCGGTTCCAGCAGTCGTATGCTTCGCCTCCTCGTTGCTTGTTGATAGGATTTTCTCTGCGTATTCTGTTTGGGCTTTGACGGTTTCTGATGGTGATCTTGTTTTATTGTAGAATCGACGTCTTTGATTTACCCGGATTTGGGATTATCGCATGGTGTTTCAGTGGGCGGGATATGATGTCTATATTAGTTCTTTCGTGGCATTGAGCCTTGGAGTGTTGTATGTCGTTGGCCGCTAACGTTTATTTTGTGTTATTTGGCGGCAGGATTTTAGTTTGTTTACAATATGAGTGGTTTTTTTTATCCTTCGATTTGTATACTGACTAGAAATTAGATTCTTGCTTTTACTTACGCAGAAGATTGATGCTCTTCGCTGGACCTTAAGCCTTTTTTTTTTGACTCGAGTGATATCATGTTTCTTTGAGCTTTATTTCACTTATTCCAGAATTTCTGTGTTCATCTTTTTTTTTTCCTTTTGTAATTCTCCTCCCTAATTGGATATGCAGCTTTTGGTCAATCTTCAACTAGTCCGTTTGGTGCCCAGCCAATGTTTGGTCAAACAAGCTCTAGTGCTAGTAATCCATTTGCGCCTAAACCCTTTGGAAGTCCGAGTCCTTTTGGCACCCAGACTGGGAGTTCTATTTTTGGAGGCACATCTACTGGTGTCTTTGGACAACAATCAACACCTGCCTTTGGTGCTTCATCAGCTCCGGCTTTTGGGACTTCCATGCCTGCCTTTGGGGCATCATCAGCTCCTGCATTTGGCAGTGCTTCGTCTTCATTCGGTGGTACACTCTTAATCGTAGCTAATTGTTAGATTGCAGTAAATGGTTTGGTTATTAGCTGGAGAAGGACTTCATATCCCATTAATTTTTGCTAATTTTGTGTTTATTTTTATTTGAAGTAGTCTTATCATTTTTTAAATTTGACTCATTCTCTCACATGCTGCTTTAGTATCCCTCAAGTATTGAAAGGATAATGTAAATCATTTCTGCAATACAATTAAGGAGTAATTTATTCATTTTGTTTAAAAGGTATTATGATACAACTAATAGTAGTTGCTTGGTTAGGATATTATGCTCCTCCCACCTTTTAGTCAGTTGGCAATCGGCTATAAGCTGATCCGTGATTTACGTCCCTTCACATAACTTGGGAACGGGGGTAATCACCCTTTTGTTGCAATTGGTTAGGATATTATGATTCAACTTGTAGCAGTTGCTTGGTTAGGATATTTCATTTGATTAGCCTTATTTGTTTTTAGGATTCAAAACTTATCATAGTTTTGTCCAATTATGGATGAGGATGGAATGGGATTCTAGCTCCAGTGAGAACTAGGCCATGCATCTCCAAGTTGTATGATTATTGTGCTTAATTCTTTTTTGCATGGAATTTAAATTCTAATCGAAACTCTTATGACATTTTAATATCTCATTAGAATTATTGTATCTTGTTTCACTGTGAAGATTTTCTGATTTGGACTATTACTGCATAACAGAGTTGCATTTATTTGAGGTTCTGATTATCCTTTTTCATGAGATGCTGTGATAATGATGGTTTTGTGTTGCAATTACTATCAAATTTATATCTTTGTTACTAACACAACTTCTCAAACATGATATATCTTCGTTAGGCTATGTGAAACAATGACAAACATGCATATCAAATGAGGAAGAGGAAGACCAAAAAAGATTTGGTTAACAACAAGAAAACAAGATAAAATTTATTTAAGTATAGACAATGATATATAGGAGATAGAGCTCAATGACGTAAAACGATACATATAGCCGACCCCATCTAGTGGGATAAGGCTTGGTTGTTGTTGTTGTATAGTTTTTTTTGGTGCTTCCATGTGTTTTTATACTGCTGTCGTCTTCTTAGTTCGAGAAATTCCTTGATGCAGAAAGGATTTTCTTGTTTGTAGGATCTTCTTTGTTTGGGCAGAAGCCAGCCTTTGGATCATTTGGTTCATCTCCCAGCCAATCAAGTCCATTTGGCAGTACGTTTCAGCAAACACAACCAGCATTTGGGAGTGGCCTCTTTGGTTCCACAACCCCATTTGGTCAATCAAGTCAACCTGCATTTGGTGCTACTACCACTCCAGCTTTTGGCTCTACAGGAACCCCAGCATTTGGTGCCACAAGCACTCCAGCATTTGGTGCCACAACTACACCAGCATTTGGTTCAGCAGCAACGTCCCTTTTTGGTTCCACAGGAACTTCCTTTGGGGTTTCAAGTTCTCCAGCGTTTGGCTCAACAGCAACACCATCGTTTGGTACTCCAACCACCTCCATTTATGGTTCTTCAAGTACGCCAGCATTTGGTGCATCTAGTGCCCCCACGTTCAGCTCTCCAACTGTTTCTGCTTTTGGCACATCAAATACTCCTTTCAATTTTAGTTCCACCCCAGCATTTGGTCAGTCGACATCTGCATTTGGTAGTACACCTTTTGGAGCATCACCATCTCCTTTTGGTGGTCAGAGCTCCCCATTTGGTAAGTTATTTTAACTTTTTTCTCCAGAATCTATTTTCTTGACAAAATATGGTTTATCGATTTTCATATTTCTATATTAATATATTGTAGTGCTCTTAGGAGGGCTATAAGTCGCTCTTGAACTTTTTGCATGCCTTTCTGCTAGTTGAGCTTTTCATTAATAATATTTCTAAGGTTTTATTTCCCTGTCCATATATTGATATCTTGCAGGAGCTCAGGCAACAACACCATCCTTTGGTAGCCCAGGTTTTGGACAATCAGCTTTTGGGGCTCAACCTGGAGGAACAAGAGTTGCATCATATAGCCCAACGCCTGAGGCTGATGGTGGCACTAGTAGTCAGCCTGCTGGCAAGCTGGAATCCATAAGTGCCATGCCTGTGTATAAAGACAAGAGCCATGAGGAATTGAGGTGGGAGGATTATCAACGTGGTGATAAAGGTAAATGTCAACTAGTTAGGGGTGTTTGCATGGTCACTTCTTAAGTATCTTATCCTTTGGAACTTGCATTTTCAATTTATCAATAGTTTTTAAAAGAATTTCACAACCCCAAAATTATGTTGAACATGTGATATTTGCATGTGCTATTGAAAAAGGCAGGAGAAGTGTTTTTGCATTAAGTAGAGTTCCTTATCTTAGCTATCCTGTATTGCTTTGAGTTGGATGTATATTTCCTACTGATGTCCCTGAGTAAAAGAATAACATCATATTATTGACTTTGGTGTCTTATTATAATGTACTCTTTATTGTTTATCCTGTTCAACTGTTGATCTATGTTCTCAAGTATGTTTCAGATAGTGTATGCTATTTTTGCCTGTCATAGCTTTCTTGCAGCTTTGTTTTCTATTATTTCTTTTTCTCATACATTAAATTTTCTGCTTCTACTAATGGAAATATCATTCTATCAGGGGGATCCAATCAATCTGGACAGCTTTCTGGAGCAACAAATTTTTTGGCTCCATCTCAACCCAGTCCTTTTGGTGCTACAGGCACATTTGGTCAATCTTCTGCAAACCCTTTTTCTTCTACCACACCTGCGAATCCCTTTGCTCTTAAATCTCCAAGTTTTGGTTCTTCTGGTTTTGGTTCCACATCTACATCACTTTTCAGCTCCCCATTCTCTGCTTCTTCATCAAGTCCATTTGGTTCAACTTCTACAGCTTCCATATTTGGTGCTTCCAGCAGTTCTACATTTGGTTCAAGTTCATCACCCTCACTTTTTGGTGGGTCAGCTGCACCTGCTTTTGGATCTTCTACATCACTCTTTGGCAATTCATTGGCAGGGTCAAATTCTGCATTTGGATCTGGCCTGGCATTTGGCAATAATCAAGCTTCTGGGCTGTTCCAGTCCTCACCTTCACCTTTTGGGCAAACATCAACTGCTTTTGGACAGCCAACTAGTGGAACCACTTCTGCTTTTGGATCAAATCTATTTAGCACTCCTTCTACTGGTTTTGGTGGGAGTTTATTCAGCAGTTCAACTCCTTCACTCTTTCCTTCAAGTACTCCAGTTGGATATAATATGACTGTATGTAACACCTACTTAATGTATTCATATATCTTTTTTATTATTTAGGTGCATTTTTATGATAATTATGGCTCATCTGCCCAGCCTTCAGCACTGACACCCTTCCAACCAGCTCCAGCACTCCAGACATCAAGCACATTCTCATTTGCAAATTTTGGACAGGCACAACCAGGTTTGTCTGATGAATTTCCTGTCCCTTATTAGCTTTTATAATTATTTTCTCAGACTTGCTTATTCATGTTTCTTCACATTGAAAATTCAGCCTCTTCTGGTGGCTTTGGTGGTATGCCCAACATCTTCACTCAAAGTACCTTTGGACAGCCGTATGTTCCTTTTCTTTGTCATCGTGTTTTTCCGCGAGCATTTTTTTATTTCTATTTTTGCTAAGCTACTGCTTGAGCTATTGGTTCCTCGCAATATTCTGTGAATTTAACATCCTGCCATGTGACGACTGAGCTTTGTTTTATTAAAGAAATAAGGTACTAAATGCACTAACCAATTATCCTAGTTATTTCGTCACATTCCACATCCTTGATGTTGTTCTTCTCATGTTTTTTTTTTTGTATCACAAGGCATGCATTTGCATTGAAGAAATAACAATAACCTCTGATTGTGGCAAAAATCGTTGTATTCATACTAACTGCAGTGATATAACAATAAGCATCTCATGCTCCATGGAAAGGAATGTTTTCGACTAAGGAAGCTTCTTGATCAGGATCATGTTTTGGCAAGTTAATGAACCAATTGAGTTAGAACTTAGTCTGATGGTTTTTTAAGTGATTCAACTTGAAATAAATTTTTGCTCACTTAGTTGTGAATCAAGATGATCATATTTAATACTAAGAAGGAATGCAATAGGTTGCCTACTTTACCACAATTGACCACCTATTGCATTCCTTCTTAGTATTAAATATGATAAAGTATTCACTGTTCAATGACTAAATAATTTTCATATCACTTCTGCAGTCCGTGTTTGGAGGTCAATCTGATATTATCTTGTCAACGAGGAACAGGATTGTCAACATCATAGTTTTTCATGCTCTTGCTTTAAGTTCTGGGCCTGGCATAATTTCTTTAACTCTTAGGCAGCCCCTTGTTGGAATTTTAGTTTAAATTTAATAGAAGGCTAGAATGTGAGGCTTCATAAGAATGGCTGTTTTTTGTTTTCTTTTCTTTATTTATTAAATTGGTAGCCTCTCCTATATGTCCATGGTTCAGTGCTGCTGGCCAGGCCAATGTGGTCATGCAACCAGTTCCTGTTGCAAACCCCTTTGGGACACTTCCGGCAATGCCTCAGATGTCAATTGGTCGTGTAGGCTCTACCCCCTCAATTCAGTATGGAATTTCAAGCATGCCAGTAAGTCTTACTTTCTTCAAAATGAGATATATATGATATGAATTGTGATTGGAAATACCTTTATCATGTTCCCTTGTGGTTTTCTTTGCTGTTAACAGGTTTCTGATAAGCCTATTCCTGCAAGGACTTCACCATTACTAGTTCCACGAATTTCCTCTCAGAGAAGGATTAGACTGCCTCCAAGGAAGTACTCCCCTAAAACTGATGGTCCAAAGGTGAGAAATTAATGAGGGAAACATGCTATTTGGTAATTTGGTTGCAAGTTAGAGAAGTATAATTTACAAAAAAAATCTGTTACCGTCCATAGTAACACCTCATTTGCTATATCTTTCCATCTGCAGTTGCCCTTTTTCGCTGATGATGAAACACCTTCTACACCAAAGGCGGATGCACTTTTCATTCCCAGAGAGAATCCTAGGGCTCTGGTTATACGTCCAGTTGAGGAATGGCCTCCTCGAAGTACTCTGGAAAAGGGTAGTATCTCCAAGTATGGAACAAAGTCAGCTGATGAAAATGGTAAGATAATTCTTTTTCTATTGTATTGTGTTGGAAAACTATGAACTGGTTGTAATGAGGTTAAATAAACTTAAACAAAAATGTATTTAGGTAAAAATATAGATTTCGATGATATGCTATTGAAGTTTTGAAGAGTTTAGTAGGAGGTCATAGGTACAAGGCGTGGAGATATCCTTGTTCTGAGTTCAAAATATATAGGGATCAAGTTGATGAGTCATTCCCTGGAAATAAACTATTCTGAAAATGAATCTGGTTTTATGCCCCCAGAAAGATCGACCAAAAACACTATTTATTTAATAGACACAAAAAGTTGAATATAGAGAGAAAAGGAAATATTTGTGTATGATTTTTATTGACTTAGAATTCATTAAATTTATCTTAATCAGTATACCTGATAGCCTTTTGTTCTGGTAAAGCTGTAGGAATGCCTTCTGCTCCAGCTTATAAGGAACTTGATGAAGGTAATCATGATGGTAAACTTTTTTTTAAGAGTTTGTTTTAAGTAGTATTTTCATGATCGTATTACTGAATCAGCACCAGAAATGTCCTTTTCAGGTTTCTTATAAATTACTGGATATTGCGCCATTCATGATGCATTTTGACCTGCCAAATGACCTTTTTTTTGGCAACTTTTCTTGTGTCTCAATTGAATACAGATAATTTCATTGTTTCTAGAATTATCGCTGCTAAAATATTCCAAATAGAAAACTATGTTAGTTGCAAGATTACTATCATGTGACTCTTAGATCCGCTAGTTTGATAGCATTAGAACATATGTTTTGTTTGAGAATTTAATGGCTAAGCTATTTATTGATTTTTCATATGTACTCAATATAAAAGATTTAGAGGAATGAAGTTTATTTGAAGGCAACTGATAGTGAACTACTTTTAATTGATAGCATTAGAACATAAGTTTTGTTTGAGAATTTAATGGTTAAGATAACTATTGATTTTGCATATGTACTCGATATAAAAGATTTAGAGGAATAAAGTTTAATTGAAGGCAACTTATAGTGAACTGCTTTTATTTCCTATTTGGCATTTCTTGTAGTCCAGTTGAGCTTTCCTCTAATATTCCTGGAAGTAGATCGTTTTTGGGTTCTTATTCCGTGGTTATTGAAAATTATGCAGAACCTGTCACTGAGAATGGACAGACAAGGGATCATTCTAGCCCAATTGCATCACCCTCTAAAACTATACATAAAGCGAACGGCACAACTGATGATGATCATATGCAAAAAGCTACAGACTCTTACGTGAAAATATCCGGACACAGGGCAGGCAAGGCTGCAATTGTGTATGAGCACGGTCCAAGCATAGAAGCATTGATGCCCAAGCTCCGCCGAGATGACTACTATACTATACCTCGAATCCAGGAGTTGGCTGCAAAAGAGCGTGCAGAGCCAGGCTTTTGCAGGCGTGTCAAGGATTTTGTGGTCGGCCGGCATGGTTACGGCAGCATCAAGTTTTATGGGGAGACCGATGTCCGGGTGCTCGACCTGGAGTCGATTGTACAATTCAACAACCGTGAAGTGATCGTTTACAATGATGACGACAAGAAGCCTCCAGTCGGGCAAGGGCTGAACAAGCCTGCAGAGGTGACACTCCTCAACATCAAATGCATTGACAAGAAGACAGGAGAGCAGTTAACAGAGGGCCCAAGGGTGGAAAGGTACAAGGAGATGCTGGCGCGGAAGGTGAAGGAGCAAGGGGCAGAATTCATTGCCTATGATCCTGTCAAGGCGGAGTGGAAGTTCAAGGTGAAGCACTTTAGCCGGTATAGGTTTGTGGACATGGATCTGATGGTTTGAGAAGTCTAAAAAACTCGAGCGGTCTGTGATGGTGAAGCCTTGAATTCTTTCAAGTTTCCAAGTTTTGTGTTTTGTATAGGATTTCAACTTCGGGTAGTAGTGAAGTACAGGGACACTACTGTTTGGTGCTGTTCTTATGCCAAACTCTTATTGTTCTTTTTTTTTAAAAAAACATGATTCTTTTGAGCTGTGACTGAAATGGCTTTGAAGTATCCATTTTGCTCTATAAAGTTTACCTTTTTTAAAAATTCTTTTGAAGTTTAAAATTTGTAATGGCAATGGCCAGACATGAAATATTGTGTTTGAAAATTTATGAAAAAAAAATAATGATTTTTGATAATTCTAGAGTTCTATGTAGTTTTATTTAAAAATATTATATGTAATTAAGATTCTTCTCATTCAACTTTCTCAACACCACGAAAATGATATTAAAAAAAAAGAAAGGAAAAACCTTTCCTAAAATTTGTCATCAAACGAAGAATAAAAAGCTTGATGCAACTTGACTTATAGATGACATTTATACAAAAAAGAACCTAAACAACGGAATTTAGAGCCACAATCTATGACCAACAAAATTGGTGGCAAGGGATTTACAGATCGAAATAAGAAATTGATTTTCTTGTCGATGTCTCAAGTCTCGATCTTGATCATAAGAGGTTGCCTTAGATCTGAAGAAGGTTGCAACAAGGATGGTAGCCACGGCGATGGCGACATGATGAGGATGTCCTCAGCCTCTAAGTTCTCAGCTAAAGCCTTTTGAAGAGCAGCCTTTGCTTCTCTCGTCACGCAGACCATAAGGATGGCTGGAAAAAGAAAACACTTGGTCTGAGATGACAGTATTGATCTTGAAAATTCAAATTAAAAGTTAAATTTTCAGAAAACCACGACTTGATAACCCTTCTCATTAGGGAATAGTCTCGCTATAAATAATGACTCGATCAAGCTCCAAGTAAGGGTGCATTGAACAATAACTGGATAATCTCGTCAACAAACATTTTGCGAAAACAAAGCATCTGAAGCAGTCTGTGAAAATGGGCAACCTAAGGAAACAATTACTATCTACGCAAAATCTCCAATCAAGTCTAGTGTATCCAAGACAAATGAATTGTTAAATTCACTAGCTCTGTGGATCAGTAGGTCTAGGCGAACTCAGTGTCGATCAGTAGTCATAGATACAGTTACATCGTAACACTCGAACAGTGAAATAATACTACAGGCATGGCTGAGAAAGGTTGCTTACCAGATATCACTAATCCAGCTACCATAGTTCCCTGCATCCATTTCAAACCAAAAGATGTCACAAAACAGAAAGAAATCCAGATAACTTAATAAGGCTGCATGTATAAATAACTCGCTTATGTGTTTGTTTATAGGAAGGGGAGCCTTGGCGCAGTGGTAAAATTATTATTTGCTATCATGAACCTTGAGGTCACGGGTTTGAGTCATGGAAACAACCTCTAGCAAAAAGATAAGGTAAGACTGCGTACAATTGACCCAATGTGTTCCGATCCTTCTCCAGAACTCCGCACTGACGGGAGCTTTGTGTACCAGGCTGCCCTTTTATGTGTTTGTTTATATCTATTCACCACTTGTAAGAAAACTAACACGTGGATTCAAACTAGCATGTAAGCAACTCAAATAACAATTATGTCAATCTGCGATATAAAAGGATGTTTATTTTTATGATTATTTTTTTTGTTTCCAATCCAGATTTTGATAATGTAACCACACTAACATTAAATGCCGAGTAGTTATGAAAAAAAATGATTGTCAAAAGAAAGGAAGTGATATTTCATAGTTGCAACTTCGTGTCAAATTGCATAGTGACAATAACAGGACGGGAATTAACTCATGATAATCGACAAATGAGATAGACAGCGATAAACATACCCAGTGAGCAGTTGAAGCCTCACTCCATCCATGTGTAACATCAGCTAGGTCATCCAAAGTAGTACCGACATACACCAGGACAAGAGTAATTGGCTACAAATAAGTCAAAAAAGGAAAACATAACACTGTTTAATATTTCAGAGAAAACTATGTATAAAAGTAAAGAAGGGTAAACAAGCTAGTAATTTGAAAGTCTAAACGAGACAAAATTCAATTCCAATGTGCGCGAATGAGTGCCTCAAAATAGCCAGCACTGTCAGAAAGTCACTAGTTCAGGTGTTTCTGCACCATTAAAACAGAGGGTTCAAAAAGCTCTAGTAGGATAATTATACCATCATTCCTAGCCAAGAAGCCATTGTATATTCTGCAAGGCCGATCGGTGTAACAGATAGGAAGTAATTCAACAAGCAAAATGGAATCAAAGGTGCCAGCCTAAGTAGCAACACAATCTGGAGAAGAAAAGACACGGATTAAAATCCTTGTTAAGCAACTCACACTATTGTCATTTATCATAAAGGCAATATGAATCAGCAATATGTTGAAATGAGGATATGCAATGTTTCATCCATAGAAAAAAATAGGTTCTTATACATTACTATCGAAAAGCCTATATGAATGCACTACGTTGCAAACATAGAACTACTCTCTCTCTCTCTCTCGATACATATTAAAAACAAGTACAATTTTTTTTCTTCTTTATTCTCTGATGTTATGTTTCACTCAATTTAGCAAGTTTTTGATCAGTGAATAATAATCATATAAGGAACAACAGCTATCATATATGACATAAATTAAGATATATGGGAAAATTCTTTAAGAGTTTGGATAAAACCTTAAAGCCAGATCTCTCAATTGCTACTGCAACAGCTTGGAAATCAGGATAGTCATTCATTTTGGCGATGACGTAGGGCCTTCCTAACTGCGAAATGATATCAAAAGAGATGTTTTAACAGTCCTTTATAGTAATATAAGGAATATCAAAATTTCCATTTAACTTTAAGATTTAAAAACTTCGCAAGTAGGAATAGGCATTGGAATTCAGAAATGTAGACCGCATCATTGCAAGCATAGTTAGTACATGAGAGCAGTAAACCTACCACTAAGTAGTCCTGGCTGATAAGAACAACGATTAGCATCAACGAATTAAATTCCCTCAACTCTCACTATCCTAAAAAAGAGCAGCTTAATCCATCTGAATTTGTCATCTAACCTGTTTTGGTTCCCCTTCCACTTGCAACCGATAACTATGTTAAATTTTAATTGGATCTTCTGTAGGCATCACGAACAATAACATGGATTCTCTTTAAACCTTGTCTCTTCTTTCCTCACTTTGTTATATTTCTTAAGATAGCATCATTGTTACTATGAGCTAGGTTGTAACTCCAAATTATCAAACCTCCAATGTTTCTAAGGCAGGTAGAAAAGTCTCCATTATCAGAGTAAAAAAAAAAAGGGCAGCCCGGTTCACGAAGCTCTCGCCATGCGGGGTCCCGGGGAAGGATCCATTGTACGCAGCCTTACCCTGTTTTTTTGCAAGAGGTTGTTCCCAAGATTCGAATCCCGTGACCCTTTGGTCACATGACAACAACTTTACTATTGCGCCAAGGCTCCTAGTATCAGAGTAAATACTGGTAATTAGTAAATAGCAACTTCACTGATCAAGTCATGTAGTTTGAATGGTTTTTAGTCCATCGAAACAAAGTTTAGATCTGAGATTCAATTCCATGCAGACTCTACTTATGCAAAAATGGTTTGATATATATATAATTGGGTTTTCTTTAGAAAATAGTGAGACTATCAATGACCTGGTGGACCTTGAGACCTCTAAACCATTCAATTGGAACCTCCAATTATATTATCACTAAATGCAAAGCAAAATTACTTCTGCACATCTCAACAGCAACTAAGGAAACTTACAGTTCTACCAAGCAAAAATGCAGCCACAGAACCAAGTGTTGCTCCAATTGAATCAGCAAGAAAGCCTATCGGCAACCCAAATAGATATCCACCACCAAGCTGCAAATGAGAAACCGATTATTTTTTTATCATCACTCACCAACAAGATTCAATGCTAGCTAAATAAAACAAAAGTCACCATAAATGTTTTTCTCGTTAAGTACCTACCAAAGAAAAGAGTAAATAATGAACATATAGAAAATTATTTAGCTACATTAGAGGTGCAGATACTTGTAGACTCATGAACAAATGAACATGTACTATAACAAAAAATAACAAATCTAAGCTAGACTTTTACATCATCAAGAGAACTCTATGCTTACACTAAGTACTGCAGCTGGAACAGCAAGTATAGTTAAAGGAATATAAGCAACGGCCCTGCTTACAGAAATTTAAAAAGTTCAGTGTTAAGGATAAAGAATGTTGAGAATGACATCAAATAGAAATTTCACAAAAGAAAATCAAATTATCAACAGCATGTCAAGCGAAAGAATATGTGCGATTATTAAAGAAAAAAAGGAAGGCACAAAAACCAAGGTATGCACTTGCAATTATCCTATTAATGCTGTAATAACAAAATTGTCTTGCAATGCTTCACTCCCAAGTCCCAACCTATGCAAACAAATGCTCCAATACAAACAATTAATGTGCTTGCACCATAACGAAGAGCATATCCATGCTTTCAAAACCTAGTGAACAACTTAGATTCCTCAAACCCATCCCGGTTAAAGAGGACAGCAGGATCATTATCCATATGCCAATCCTTGGGAAACAATAAGTCTACTGGGTGATCGTCATCTCTGCTAAACACAATCATGCTCTCTCAACTCTATCTAAGGTCAGTTTTATCAACAAATTGTTTAATTTTTAGATTCTGAAAAGACCAAAATTACAGAGTTGTCAAGTCTGACATCATCATCTCTTGATCCTCTTCTATAGAGCATATCTCTCTTGTTCTCTCCCAAACCTGGTCTAATATGCCCAGGAATTTATATAGTTAATGAGTCTCTCTCACATCCTGGATCCTGCCTCTTCTTCTCTTTTCCTACTTTTTCTTATTCCCTCTTATGCAAGGTCCAGTTGCAATATGTCTAGGCATTGATATGGTTAGTGAACCTCCATCACATACCCGGCTCTTGCTTCTTTTTTCTCTTTCCCTAGTTCTTCTCTTTCCAATCATGTTCGTTTCTTTATGGTCCTTTTCTAATCTTTGTTTCAACTTGACAAAATAACAGCATGAGCACCACTTATTCATGTGTGCTGAGGAGAATGAAAGGGGAACAAAAAAACAAATAATATGCTCAACCTGCAATCAAAATATTCAAACAATGATGTCATGCAAAGAGGGATTTTTGAACCACATTCCACGTGAATCCTCCTCCTCATATCATCAAAACCTATTTATCTCAGTTGAGCGAAATCCGTGGCTATATAACTAACAATATTCAAATTAAGTCAACTGTTTATTTTTTGTTACTTTAACTATAATTTCCTTAGTCTCCCTCCACCCCTCCACCCCTCCACCCCCTACACCTTCCACTCTAATTGAGTCAAATCTCCTAACTATAGAAACTATTGGACGTTTTAGAATGTGTCCAAATCATCTGTCTCTCCCATTTTACTATTTATTCAGACATATGAATACCATCTTCAAAAATATTTCAAGCCTGCCACCATGCCAAGTGAATGCAAAAAAAAAAAAATGCGGCATACACAACTGCTCCATTCTCCATTCTATACATGAAAAACTTTGTTGTAATTTGACAAGATATACTTAGGAAGATAGAATATTTATGTAAAACTTGTAGACTTTAGTCACTGAGGATTGTGCTAGTTAAAAATGTGAGCTAAAGAACGAAAAGGTTGAAACAAAAAAGAAATCAAGGAGTCAATGCTAAATACTAGTGGACTTACAACATAGCAGGTCCCCATAGACCAAGATTCTGCTTTATCCAGACCAAGAACTCCCTCAGAATCTGGAGGCATAATTAATTACAGACGTTAATGGATTGCAGAGATGAACATGGTCTAGAGTAAAATATTGCATTGTGGTTTCCATAATGCCAAGATGTGCATAGAAAAGCAGAGGTAATATTATGCCTGCTGAGTAAAAAAAGCATCTTAGAATTGGCAACTTCAAATAATTTTAAATTCTTAGTCAAGTATCATAAGGTTGATCTGCTTGGATGTTTCAGCACAGGAAAAATATGTATCTACAAATAAGGTTTCAGCATCGGTGATGGAGATGTATTTTGTGCAGCATGGCATGCAATCCAAACAAGATCAAGAATGAAATATCAAAGAACTTCATCATCTAATCAAATTGTTCTATCAACGCCAACAAACTCATCTTCCAGTCCTTCCGCACAGCTGCTTGGTTCAATACATGTAAAGACCTTTCAGAAAATCTCAGTCTTTTTTAGATTAACATGATGAAGTTTAGTTTGGACCAAAATTGTCATGTAAATTGAAAGGCGTTTAGATATGAATCCTTCATAGGGTATTGGTTAATTAATATGAGATCAACAGGTAATGTCAAACTTATGAAAGGAAATGGTAGTGCTAATCTTATTCCGACTCTTAAAACTGTTCTCAAGACCTTGTTCGTGCTTGATACTAAATTCAATCTATAGGCAAAAGAATTTCTTCCCCGAATTAGTTTCAGGACTGTTCCTGACTACCAAAGATACTTATTGGATTGTTGTTGCTGGAGAACTGTTAAATACTGTGATGGAGTGAGCTAGTTTCTAAATACCGTCGCAACCTTGAGAGGAACAGTTTTTGAAAATATATTTGGCCATCCAAAGTCTGCCAAAAAATAATGAATTGAGAACGACGAGACACAAATGTTCGAATCACAGAGCATTCAGACCATTAAACACGAAGAATCGATCAATAACACGACTTTAATATTAGAGAGCACGGGTAAAAAGGTTACCTTTTCGACAGGAAGCGTGAAGAAGGCGGCAGCGGTAGCAACAGCAAGGAGCACGAGGAGGGTAATCCTGACGGCGGAGAACCAGGAGACCGCCATTGATGACGACAACGACCGCCTCTTGCCTCAGATCCCGCCGCTCCTCCTCCTCTGTCGCACAATCTTCCCTTTCTTCGCCACCAAAACACAAAGCGAAGGCCACAAGCCGAACCAATCGATCCCCATTTCTCTCTCTAAACTGGCACCTATTATTAACAAGAAACTGAAAAAGATGCGCCTTTTTCGCTGGCTCTCGTCTTCGGTCATCGATTTCTTTTTATTATATTTACCGAAATGATATGTAAAGATCATCGCGCTGTATTTTCGTTGTCTATTGTGATTCCACCTTCCTTAAATAGAACAATCGAGACCGAAAAATGATGGGAAAGTCTTCTCGTGTCTCCCACTGACCTTGAAGCATCGGTTTCCGTCTCCGAGTTCACATGCGAAGAATACAAAAGACATTTCCTTTCCAGTCTCCTTCCTCCGCAATGTGCCGTGGAAGAAGGCGGCTCCACTGTTTGCCTACGGTGGCGCCGTCGTGTCAGCGGCGGAGCCGGAGAATGTTTACAGGAGGCGGCGCCTTCGCCAAAAAAATATCACTATAAATGTCAATCTCGCGTCAAAATAATTGGGCTAAACTTTATTTGAAGGCCCATTAATGATCGTGTACTAAATATTTGGGGGAAATGGACCGATAAAGTCCAGAAGAGGCCCATTATTGATTTTTTAAATAAACAAAATGATAAAATAAAAACATGGCCCATGCAGGTTTCGAACCTGCGACCTTCGCGTTATTAGCACGACGCTCTAACCAACTGAGCTAATAGGCCAGTTGATTGAGAAACCACTAATAATTTAAATAATTGAGAGAAAAAAAAATAAAAATTGGACTCATGATTTTATTTTTAGGGTGAATTTTCTAATTTTTTAAAAAAAAAAGAAAGAAGAAATATTGAATTATGTGATGAGTCGGGCTGAGTTATTAGGTGGCAGGCCGGTTCGGGCTTTCTTAACCGGTTCAAAACCTGAATTGAGCTCACGCGGCCATCATTTCTTGCTCGAGAAGATTGATCGAGAGAGATGAGCACCGATGGCGGCGCCGCCGGTGCCGGCAGTGACGCTCCGTCAGTCCCAGCCAATATGACAATCTACATCAACAATCTCAACGAGAAGATTAAACTAGACGGTGAGCTTCTCGCTCTGATGTGTTAGACCTCCACTTTCTGGTCTCATGAACCCTAGAAAGATCAAGATCAATTTTCGCCTAATGCTATCCAGTTCTCTCATTTTTATCTTCTTTCCAAATTTCTATCATATATCATCGAGATTTTGGCTTGTGGTTTTTTCGGTTTTCGTCTTATAAACGTTAATGTTCGATTTTTTTTTTTTCCATTTGTTGTTTGATGTTTGTGCATAAAAACCTGTTTAATTTTATTCTTCTGTTATATATGCCTGGAAAGGATGATTATTTTCATGCCTGCAACTTTAAATGCACGTTCAATTTTCTTTCCTACTTTTTCTTCGCTGATTAGCGCAAATGAAATTGATGCAAAGTTCACTATTTTTCTCCCTTTCTTGAGTTTATATTAGCTTTATGATACCTCCATATTTTAGCAGTGTATTTCTAGTTTTTCTTGCGTTTTTGCGTTGGCAAGGATTCTTTACTTGGTTGATTTATATGATTTAAGCTGCAAATGGGATTTTTGCATACGCCGGATTGACCACAGCGTGAAGATGCGGATAACACAGTTCAGTGTGTTGGACATTGATTCAACATGTTGTCAGTAGTAATAGCTTTGCAATCACTCTTATAAAATTGTTTCATGCCATGCATCTCACATGCTGTGGGTGGTCTTGGGGCGCTAAACCCTAAGACCTCTTATATACACCCCTTGCACAAAGGGCACATTTGAGTCAAAGAGTATTGTTGTCCCCTATCACACCACCTCTGGGAAGTACTTTGGGATCTTGAATTTGCAACCTTGCTCCGATATTATTTATCAATGAAGATGGTAATCATTCTTCTTAATAACCTGGAGAAATAGTTTGTAAAATACTTTCTTATCATATTTCTGTAATTGTTGTATAATCAACGACAGCCTTTTGATTTCAATTATGAAATACCCACTTGTATAACTTGTCTGTTCCGCGCGCTTCTTTCGCCTTGGTTACACAATAGCTTTATCCTATGTCATGGGAATATAATATTAAACTTGTCTTTCCTATTTTTTTCTTTGTTATTTATTTTAGTGCTTCACCAGAACTAACATATGTTTCTATTTTAGAACTCAAGAAGTCCTTGCGCGCAGTTTTTTCTCAATTTGGCAAGATATTAGAGGTCCTTGCTTTTAAGACATTGAAACACAAGGGACAGGCATGGGTAATCTTTGAGGATGTATCATCAGCGACTGAGGCACTTAAAAGGATGCAAGGATTTCCATTCTACGACAAGCCCATGGTAAGACAGTTTAATGGTTACTATTCACACATGGAAACTATTTTAAGCCTTGAGTGTGCACATTTGGAATTTCTTATTACTCATGCCTTTGAAAGCTTTATATGATTTCCTGAATCTTTGACAAATGGTTAGATCTAATTCTTCAACATCTACAATTTCTATCACAAGTTTTGGAAACATCATATTATTAATTTTGTGAAATTATGATGCAGGCACAGTGACACTCTTTTTGTGGTGGATATCATGTTTGTATTATAGACATTCAATGATATTTCTGCAATATATTAACCATTGCTGAAAAGAGAATGATAGGCTATTGATGTTCTAGATTAAAAACAAGTGTTTCTTCATGACTGCAACTGTACATTTGTTGGTGGCATTGGAAGTCTACAACTTGTTATAATAATCAGATACATCAGTTTGAATTTTCTTTGCAACTATAGTAGTATTGGAGGTAGCTATTTCTTGAATTTGCTGTATTTTTTAGCCATCATGCATTCTCAAATGGTTGCATAAGTTATTTTGAGGTCATGACTGACTTTTTGTTAGAATTTTCATGTTGTAATGGATAAATTGATAGAACAACAACCATATATATACATACACATCAGTTGTACATTTTGGTAACGCATTTTATATACCAGGCATTAGTATTGGAGGTAGCTATTTCTTGAATTTGCTGTTTGTTTTAGCCATCATGCGTTCTCAGTGGCATGAGTTCTTTCAAGGCCATGACCAACCATTTGTTAGGATTTTCTTGTTTGTAATGGATAAATTAATAGAACATGACTAGATTTACACAGTCTAATTGTGTACTTCATTAGTTTGGCATGAATTAGCTTATTAATGTCAAAGGTATGGCTTTCTCATTAATTACAACATAGTCCCTCATTAATGACAACATTTTCGGTTATCCAGAGAATTCAGTATGCAAAGACCAAGTCCGACATAATTGCAAAGGCTGATGGAACATTTGTCCCTCGTGAAAGAAGGAAGAGACATGATGACAGAGGTAGGATAGGTCTTATATTCTATTTTCATTTAGCATTTTTTCATGTTTGTTGATTCTGGAGTTTTTATCTCCATAAAATAGTTTCTGAGTTTATGCTTTTAAGAGTTTAAACATAGATGCTTAAAAAAGAGTTTAAACATAGATGATTAAAAAAGTGTCATTCCCACTGAGTTAAAAATGGTTCTATAGAGGTGGACACCTTAAATTCACAAACAATGGTATGCACACATCTGCATTTTGTGGCATGTACATACATTTATACATGCTTATGTGATCATATGTGCTTGCAAGAGTGAATTAGTTAAACCACTGTGGGTTAGCACACTACTTGAATGGGTGGTTGCTCCAATAGATCTTGCGGTCAATTCCCAATGGATGCAAAATGTCATGCAAAGTTAGGGAAAAAATGTCTCCTGTGATTTACCTACCTATAGGTACTGGGCCGCCTGGGTGAGCGTTATTACTTTTTCTCCAATCAGTAAATCAGTTGACCTGTAGATATAGATTTGTCAAGGATCATACATGCAATTTGTTCCTAAATTAATAAATAATGTGAAACATGGTGTTATTTATGTAATTATTCATGATTTCTAATGGTTTTTTATGTTGAGGCTTGAGGTTGAGATTCGATATGTCTTGGTATTTGGTGATGCAGCTGAAAGAAAGAAGCGTGACCCACACCATGATTCTAAGCAAGCTGGGGCAGGATTGAATTCTGCTTATTCTGGTGCCTATGGAGCTGTACCACCTGTAAGCTTATTCAACTTTCTATTTTTATTGGTTATTATTTTTTTCGCCAGACATAAAATATGTTCTCTAGCTCTGACTTGACTCGTCAATCTTCATCATCACAAATCAAGTTGCATTTATGAATTATGATGATAGGCATAGGTGTTATGCTAATAGTGCACGATTTTTTCTCTTACCAAGTGATGGTAAACCCTTCCCATTCATGTTCGTGAGATAGCTTTGCATTATCAGCCATAAAATATCTTCACTGAGCATTAGCAGGAAACTAATCCCATTCATCTTCTCGCCTGTCTGATCAAATGTTTTTATGTATCCATATATTCTTCAGCCACGCTCAATAAAATGTCATGCAATGTTTACATTAGTATAGTACATAGACACATGCTTTTATGTCTGTAAAAGACGCTAGAAAACAAAATACATGTGTGAGATTGAGTTCCCTTCAATTTAAGATGTGTAGTCTAGGGAAGCTAGATTTTGATACCAACTCCATTCCATAGAGTAGATGATATGATTTAATTATGCTGTTCCTTTAATGAGATGGGGAGTTGGTTATTGAGGTATATTTGTATGAAACTAAAAGTATTATGAAGGAAAAAAGAATGGTATGGTGATAATCTGCGATTGGATGTGAAAAGCTTATTCATTTTTCTCATGGAAGGTATATACCTTGATGAAAATCATTGTGTAATCTTCAAGGTTAATCCACTATTATCGGTAACGCCATATGTTTTCAATTCTCTCTTGGTTATCACTGTATTGAAACGGATAATTGAATTTGTTGAGTTAGTCATGTTTGCGTTTCCTCTGGATCGTCGTTTTTCTTGTCAAACTTTTTTCAGCTTTCGCAGTTGCCCTATGGCGGAGGGTCCAAGTCGATGCTACCAGAAGCACCAGCCTTGCCAAACAACATTCTCTTCGTTCAGAACCTTCCGCACGAGACTACCCCGATGATGCTGCAGATGTTCTTCTGCCAGTATCCGGGTTTCAAAGAGGTTAGGATGGTCGAAGCAAAGCCAGGGATCGCCTTTGTGGAGTATGGAGACGAGATGCAGTCGACAGTGGCAATGCAAGGGCTTCAGGGTTTCAAGATCACACAGAATCCTATGCTCATCACCTATGCCAAGAAGTAGACATGTCTTTTTTCAACCAACTGGAGGTGTTCTCACCAGCGTCTGTAGCTGAGACGCCTGCTGTCCAGTTTGAGCATAATGATTAGGTTAACTCTTGTTTCGTTTTCCACTTTGTATCAACTTTAATTGTGGTTAATGCTGATGTACAATTGACTTGTAGGGGTGTTTAATCTGTCTACCAAAATCTGTTAAACTCTTGTTTTTTCTTTTTTTGCTATATATATATATATCGTGAATGATCTTGATAATTTAGCACACTTCCACTGCACCATACCCTTAGTGTCTCTTTACTTTCTCATGATTAATTAGGCTGGGTGACATGAGCCTAGGATAACTGATTTAGCTTTACAAAATTTTTTCATCAGTCACTAAAAAACACTTATGACAGATGGTCCAGAAATCCAGTTTTCTTTAGTTGTAAGTCATTTGGAAATTGAACTGTGAATACTTGGAGATATCTAAGTACTCTTATGTTGCATGATAGTTCCGAGGGCCTCTTTACTTTCTCATAAAGCTACACTAGTTATATGTATCAAATGAGCTAGTCCATGAATCAAATGATGAATCAAACTAATTTCAATTTCCAAGGAAAAAAACAAAAGGAATATTGGTGTCACAACGATTCAATACATATCAATGAGCAATGGCATTGTACTTGTTACACATTCAGGGTCAACGTTCGAGAAACTTTGAAAACCCTGATCCCATTGATACTTCGCGATAGAATGCTAGGTATGTATCCACACGAAGTACATAAATCACCCCACAAACTTGAAGGCTTCACCAAATACCTTTCAGCTCCTGTAAAGATTCTTGGGTTCCCAAGCAGAGAATGATACATCAACCTAAGGCGGCAATAAGTTCCTCATCAGTTGTATCGGACATGATTAGCTCTTCAGATACTTCCTCATTTGTGTCGTCGTTCTGTGAGTCAAATTTATTGTCATCGTCATTGTTGTATAATATCTTCTGCCTCAGTTTTGTTGCTAACTCTTCTTTTACCCAGTCATTCTTAATAAGATAGTGCTTGATAGCGTCTTTCCCTCTGAAGCTTTGCTCATTAAAACTATACATAGCACCACCACCTTTAGTAATGAGCTTGTGTTTCAAGCCAAGATCTATTAGCTTAAATTCCCGGGAGATCCCCTTGCCATGCTCAAGCCCAAATCGCACTGTCCTAAATGGAGGAGCATGCTTATTCTTCACAATTTTCACCGACACTTGATCCCCTAAAGTCTGCAAGATCTCAACTATATTAAGATTGTTGTCCAGATTAGGTACGTTTGGATTTTCATTAGTTAAGAAGATCAAATATGCTTCAGAAAGCGAAAAAGAACAAAATAATCCATCATGAATCTCTCCTCATTTCGAACCATCCCTCTGAAAAGGAGATCATGTAGTTAACTCAATTGCATGGAAGCAAGTGATAAACCAGCCAGTCCTATCGTGGAGTCAATTGTTTCCATCAACTTTTTGAAATAGTTATAATGAATTATAGATCAACTGAGACATTAAAAGAATTTTTAGAATGATTTTTAAAAATTTTAAATAATTTTTTTTAAAAAAAATTAAAAGAATTTTAAATTAGTTTTTATTAATTTTTTAAAATATTTTAAAAATAATTTTTAAAATAGTTTTTAAAAATAATTTTTAAAATTGTTTTTAAAAATATTTTTTAAAATAGTTTTTAATATTTTTTATAATAGTTTTTTAAATGATTTTTTCAAAGGATTTTCAAAATAATTTTTAAAAGGATTGTTATAATAACTTTTAACATATTTTTAAAAAATAATTTTAAAAATAGTTTTTAATAATTTTTAAAATGATTTTTAAACGGATTTTCAAAATAATTTTTCAAAGGTTTTTTAAAATAACTTTAAAAAGTTTTTTTTTAAAAATTTATTTTTTTTAAAAAATATTTAAAATTATTTTATAATAGTTTTTAAAAAGATTTTTTTGAAAAAAATTTAAAAGGATTTTGATTGAGAGTATTAATAGATTAATTAATCTGTGAAATGAGCCGATTAGTTTAATTTTTTTTAATTAAGGTTAAGAATTCAGTAGATTTAAATTAAATAAGTTGTTAATTCTAGGATGTTAAAATAAGTTAAAATTTAAGTTAAGTAATATATATTAGAATTAATTTTAATTTTAATTTTAATTTAAGTTTAACTTAATTTAATTTTAGTTTTAATTTAAGTTTAAAGTTTAATTTTAAGTTTAAATTTTAATTTTTAAAGTTTAATTTTAAGTTTTAAATTTTAAGGTTTAATTTTAAGTTTAAATTTTAATTTTAAAGTTTAATTTTAATTTTAAATTTTAATTTTAATTTTAAGTTTAATTTTAATTATAATTTTAAATTTAAGTTTTAATTTTAATTTTAAAGTTTAAGTTTAAATTCAATTTTAAATTTAAGTTTTAGTTTTTAAATGTTAAGTTTAAAGTTTAAGTTTAATTTTTAAATTTAAGTTTAAATTTTAAGTTTAAAGTTTAATTTTAATTTTAAATTTAAGTTTAAATTTTATGTTTAAATTTTATGCTTTAATTTTAAGTTTTAATTTTAAATTTTAAATTAAGTTTAATTTTAAATTTTAAGTTTAAGGTTATAGTTTTAATTTTAAATTTAAGTTTAATTTTAACTTAATTTAATTTTAATTTAGTTTGATTTGATTTTAATTTAATTCAATTTTAATTTTATATTTTAGTTTAGTTTAATTTTATTTTTATTTAATTTAATTTAAATTTAATTTTAATAATTTAGTTTATTTGATTTTATGTTAATTTTAATTTTAAGTTAATTTTTAATAATTTGATTTGATTTGATTTTAATTTAATAATTTTAATTTAATTTAATTTTAATTTGATTTTAATTTTAGTTTTAATTTTATAATTTTAATTTTATTTTATTTTTATTTTATTTTTATTTTTATTGAATAATTTAATTTAATTTGATTTTAATTTAATTTTTATTTTAACAATTTTGTGTAATTTGATTTTAATTTGATTTTAATTTAATTATTTAGTTTAATTTTATTTTATTTTAATTAAATTTTAATTTAATAATTTGTTTAATTTTATTTTATTTTAATTTAATTATTTAGTTTAATTTTAATTTAATTTAATTTTAGTTTTAATAATTTAGTTTAATTTGATTTTAATTTAATTTTAAGTCCTTAGTCATCTCATCCAATCTATATTTTTAATCAGGGAATTCTAAAAAAATTTTTAGATGAATTAAGTTCAATTTCAAGGTTTAGTTTAACTTTGTGTTATATTCAGGTTTAACTTTGGGATCAACAAACGTGCATTCTTTGGATAAACTTCTGGGCTATGGTGAGTCACCTGGACATCATTAGAGTAACCATGTTGGTGCAGCGGGGCCGGCAAGAGGGGAGAGATGAATTGCCTGCAAAAAGAAAATTTAAGTTGGTTACAACCTAGGTGGTTGTTAATCCAAGGAAGTTGAAATGCTCCACTAGAAATATCTCCCTCACTGTAGGCGGAGAAGCTTTTTACACAATAAGAAAGCTCTAAGAGTTGCTAGGAATTGAATACTGAGTTGAATGAATAATTTCCTAGCTCCAGGGGCCTTTATATAAGTCTTGGAAATCCTATCTCGAGTCTTGAGGGCGCTTCCAAAGGGGTTGAGGGTGCCTCCAAGGGGATAAGCGGATAAAACTTTATCCATGCACAAACGGTCAGATTGACCCAGTTGAAGGCGCCCTCAAAGGCATTGAGGGCGTCCTCAATGCTGTTGAGGGCGCCCTCACTCTGGTGAGGGCGGAGCCGCCTCAATAGTTGTTAAGGGCGCCTCCAGCTGCTTTTCCAGCACTTCTTCATATTCTTTTTAGCTTCTGAAGTTTCGATTGCTTGGGTGATTGCGGCCAACCGAAATAGGACTCACCTGAACTCAATTTCTAGCCTTCACCTCGAGTAGGCTTCCGTCCCAGCTTCTCATCCCTCGAACTTCGTGCACGTTCTTCTCATCCATCGGTGTACTCTTCCGCAGCTCTTTCATCCTTCGGACGCACCAAGCCCGTCGGCTTCCTTCCCGTGCCGTCATTCTCACTAGCTGCGTCTTCCGCTTGACTTCTTTCGCTCCTAAGCTCCTGCACACTTAGACACAGGGATCAAAACCAAACATGACCTAACCTAACTTGGTTGATCACATAAAAATAATCACGGGGACCAACAAACCATGCCTTCGAGGTTTTCCAAATAGTTCTATCCACTTAGTACAAAACCTTGTTCTAACTAGTTTGGATTCGTAAGAGATAGCTTCAGTTGGTTCCATTCAGCCAAATGCACTAGGTCATAGTCATATCTTTCTAAACATGCATAGACTAAGCTTCCCTAATCTACTATCATCCAAAACTTTACCAGTACCGTAGGTCAAGTTAAACTTTTGTCACTTTTTGATCTAATCCTAATTACCCTGTCGGATAAGTTATTATTTTAGATGTGCCAACAAATTTGGAGCCTCCCCCTAAATTATTGATTTTTCTTTTAAGATTTTTTTATAATTAAGATTAGTTTTAGTTAAGATTTAATATTTAATTTTTAATTTAAATTTAAGTTTTTAATTTTGAATTAATTAGATGGGTCAAATTGTCCTTATTTAAAAGAGTGTATTTAATATTTAAATTTTCTTTCAATTTTAATTTTATTAAGTTAATTGAATTGTCTTTCTTTAATAGATTATTGTTAATGTTTAAGTTTTTATTAATTTTTAAATTTAAATTAATTAAATTATTTGAATTATATTTCTTTAAAGGTTTATCATTTAACCTTTTATTAATTATTAATTTTGAATTTTCTAGATTATCTTTGTTTAATATGTTATCTCTAATATTTAATTTTAAGTTTGTTAAATTTAGTTTTGATTTTATCAAAGTGTTTAATTTTATCTTTATATTTTTTTTGTCTTTTAAGTTGATATGATTAGTTAAATTTATTAGGTTAGTCTTATCTTTAAAATTTAATTTTTTATTAATTAAATTATTTTGAGTTTGGATAGGATTTTCTAAATTGATATTACTTAAATTATTAAATAATTTATTAATTTTATCTAGATCAATATTGACCTTGTCATCATTATCATTTGAATTTTTCAGATTTGTTTAAGTTTAAATTTGAATTTTTAATATTTAACTTTTCTAAATTTGTTAATTTGTTTAAATTTTTATGTAAAGTAATATTTTTAATATTATTAGTTGAATTTTTCTTAGCGGTAGAGTCATTCAAATTGATTTGGTTATCATCTGAATTTTTAAGGTTATTAATTATTTTCATATTTTTCTAAATTAATTAGATTTGTTCTATCAGATAATATCCTAGGGGTATTTTTGCAAGTATTGTCAAATACACTATTTTCGCATATATTTTCAGAAATATCCAAATTAACATGCATATTTTTTATACACCTACTAGTAGAGGTATTTTGGTAAATATTACTAACCTTGAGCGTAACCCCTAATTCAGTAGGCTTTTCTGTTGGATCTGACTCGAGTCCGGATTTGATTCGACTTGATCGTCTAACTCCAACGGCTCCTTGTAAAGCTTGGTCAGGCAGGTTCAAAACTCGTGGGCATCCTTGACCTTTCCTATCCTGCAAGTAACTTTGTTAGGTAATAAATTTGAAACTAATTTTATTACCTTTTGGTTTGCTTCCGAGTTTTGTGTTGATCTTCTTAGTGTCATGCCACCATCGAAAACGTTCATTAGAATAAAAGTTTCCATCTGCATCCTCCACAGATTGAATTCATGTCTCTTGTACATCTCATATGGAAGTGGTTCGTGAATACTTCGTCCTTCGACTTGAGCCATTAAGCACTAAAGATAAAAAACTAAAAAGAGGTGCCAAGACTTGGTCTTAGATTAGTAGTGCTGGAAAAAATATAGTATTTCACTAATTTCGAAAAAATAATAAGAAAATAATAATAAAATATTAATAAAATATTAATAAAAAATATTATTTTAAATTTTGGTAAATGTGATATTTTGCTAATACTAACCAATGGTGAAAAAATGAAAATGATTTTTTCAAAAATATTTTTGGAGGGTTTTAAGTAAAAAATGATATCTAATTTTTCTTTAGAAAGACTTCCTTTGCCTGATTGATGGTTGTACCAATTCAGAGCGGTACTCGCTCTGATACCACTTATTGGATTATTGGATCGTAGAAGTCGCTAGAGGGGGGAGGGGGTGAATAGCGATTGAAAATTCGTTGGAAAGAAAAGTCGAGTATGCAACGTAAAAGTAAAATCACAATGCTAACACGAACCAGTTTTACTTGATTCGGAGCCTTCGTCGACCTCTACTCCAAGGCCCATACTCGTCGAGTGCTTTCGTTGGGCAATCACTGATAGTTCACAAATAGGATTACAATAGTGAGTACAAGAACTATTAAAAGGAAAATACTGACAACAATAAGAAAAACTTGAGCCGCAGGTTATCAGAGAGGCTTCGCAGCGTCACAGGAGCAGAGCGCAACAGAGCAGTTGTTATAAGAAGTTGTTTTTTACTCCAGGGTGAGACCTCCTTATATAGGAAGCTCCGGGCGGCCGGATCCCTTTCGGGCGATCAGACCGTGACGTAGGTCCGGCCAACTAGCATGCTCCACGTTGCGACGAGATAACTTTTTACCTTCCGGGCGTCCAGACCACCATTTTCCATAAATTCCTTTTCCTGCAAGAAAATATTAGTCCAAGGCAAAATAAAAGTTATACTACCACGTAAAACAAAAGTTAGCACAAATATAATAAAAGAGTAGTAATTAGATTTCGTCTCATCAAAACCGGAATCTAGTCACGATCTCAACTTAGATTTCCGAAATGACTCTAAATTGGATCGACGCCTACTGTTCCCTCAAACGGCGAACGCGTCCTCACTAAGTCACTCCCCTCTAGTGACTTATCTTAACTTACCGCCAGATGTCTGGTCAGTCCGTCGACCAGTCTGGACCTCGTGCAGCTATCAGTTCGGCTCGTCGACCTAGCTGGACTTCGTGCTAGCTATCAGGTCGACCCGTTAACCTAGCTGGACTTCGTGCCAGACATCCGGTCAGCCTGTCGACTAGTCTAGACTTCGTGCCAGCTATCAGGTCAGCCCGTCGACCTAGCTGGACTTCGTGCCAGACATCCGGTCAGTCCGTCGACCAGTCTAGACTTCGTACCAGCTATCCGATCGGCCCGTCGACCTAGCTGGGCTTCTCCTGTACACTTAGTCAAAGTGTTGGATCACAATGAAACTAACTTAACCTACTTTGTCATTCATCAAAACCTTAGTTAGACCGTTAGTGCTAACCGCACCAACATCAATCTCTCTCTTTAGCATTCGTGAACCACCTTCAATTGTCTAGATACCTTGTTGTGTGAAGTCAACTAGTACTTAATCAATAGTCCTTGTGGGTTCGACAATCTTTTATATTAGTGACGACATAGCCATGCACTTCGGTTCATAATAGCAGCTCCTTCAGCTGCATGGTGAGTCGCCATGGTATGCAGATCTAGTTAATTTTTTAGTAGCATATGTTTTTCCCACGTGATTTACAAAAGCTCAAAGGAATAAATTAAAGAGTGATACAAAGTCTTATGTATGGGATGATCCTTATTTGTGGAAATTTTATAGTGACCAGATCATTAGGAGATGCATTCCTGATTACGAGTTTCATTATATACTTACCTTTTGCCATTCTTTAGCATGTGGTGGACATTTTGGACCCCATCGAACTTCTAGGAAGGTGTTAAAATATGATTTATATTAGCCCACCTCGTTTCGTGATGCATATATTTTTTATAAATCATGTAATAGATGTCAATGAACTGGGAACATAGGACCTAGAAATGAAATGTCTCAACAAGCTATGTTATTTTGTGAGATTTTTTATATATGAGGTATTGATTTTATGGGTCCATTTTCTATCTCTTTCGGATTTCTATACATTTTATTGACAGTTGATTATGTTTCCAAAATCAGTTAATTAAATATCTATTTCAATAATTGGCTTCCAGGCTGTGGCGAGACACTAGGCATTCTTGGGTATGAGATCATCCACCACTTCTAGACAAAGCCTTTTAAAGAAATTAAATATTTAATTTCCTTTCTAAAAATCCTAGGTCTAACTAGTCAAGTGTAGATCAAGCCTAAGTCCTTATCTACCCTAGTCTAAGCATGAATAATAAAAAACAGTAAATCAAACATCAGATCATTCTATTTTATGATAAAAATGGTCTTTTTATTGGCTCTCCCTTGATCATAGCCTCAATAAGGTCTATCAAGGTAATAAATTTGATCCTTGAAGATCCAATATTGACTAAGTCCAACTTGATTAGTCAGGTTAGACTTTGGGACCCATGCTTGGACTGTTCTTCTATATGTTCGATTTACAAGTAATAGATAAGATCTAAACTTACGGTTAGCCTTAAATCCAAGTCCAGATCGATTGTATATGTCTCTTTATTTTCCAAGAATTATGTCAAGGTTCTTGGAATTTAAAGTAAATCGTTCCAATGAGTCCTTGAGTTCTTTGACCTGAGTTTTTAAATTGGAATTCTCTTCCTGAACTTGCTCAGTCAAAGAGCTCGAGTTAGTCACTTCCTTAAGGGTTGTTACCTCCTTTTGGAGTGACTTGACCCGGACGTTGGATTTGCCAGCTTTCTTAATAAATATGTAACTAAATTTTGTAAGTCATCTATCTGAGTAACAGACATTAGGAAACTTACAATGTTGTTTGGCCCTCCAGAAACGGATACGAAGCCATGACTTCTCTCAGACTCAGTAAAATAGACCTCCCCATAAAATTTGAGAATTTTTGGAGATCTTTGGAATTTTTGGTATGTTTTTGAAATTGGGCTCAAAATGCATTTAAGGCTAAAATAGGGTGTCAATAGACTACATCAGTTTTCAGTCAACTAGTAATATTATTCATCAAATGTAGAATGGTTCTGTGAGTTTGATTTGATGATGACAGTCGACTGGGGTCTAGGACATTCGACTGATACAGTTTGAAACTGTTTTTCAGCAATGGGAAATAACCAAAAAAAAAGGTAGTATACATGTATATAATCTTATGGGGGATTAATACATGCTGATTAATGGTCATTAAAGGTTTAAAAGTATAATAATTATGATATTATTGGAGCTCTTTTTAATGTATGGCAAAGAGGGAGAAGTTTAGGTTTAAGTAGGAAACAAAAATATACCTTTACAAGAAATCCTAGCTCAAGGGGGAGCTTAGGTGAAGGGGGAGCCTAGGATTAGGTTTCATTGCTTATGCATGAGTTGATTGCATATATGTTTCATGTTTATTGCATTATATGCCTTCCTAACTTAAACGGATTATCAAACATCAAAAAGGGGGAGATTATTGAAGCAATTGGTGTAACCCTATGTTTTGATGTTTGGGCAAAAGTATAAGTTATGTTATTGTTGTATTTGATATATGCTTGTGAGTGTGTAGGATATAAGTATAATAAGGCAAAGTTCAAGTGTGATCTTGACACAGGCAAAGTTCAAGTGTGGAGGCTTGACGGTGTAAGTCTAAGTATGTAGTCTTGGCAACGTAAGTCTAAGTGTGACTTGGCAAGGATGAAGTCCCAGAGCGAGGAGCTCTTGGTAAAGTGAAGTCCCAGAGGTGAGGAGCCTCTTGGAAATGGAAGACCCGACAACAAAGGAGGAGGCTGAAGAAAGCTCTTGAAGGCAAGGCGTGAAAGATGGGGAAGCATTCGAGGGACACAAGGCTGATGGGGGAGGCTAGAAGGCAAGGTAGAGGTTGTATGAACGAGGATGAGTGCATTGTATTCGGGGTAAAATCCTAGGTTTAAGATTTACTAGTCTACTAGTGACTTTACCAATTGACTGGTGGGAGCAAATAGACGACTCTGTTCGCTCAGCCGATATGGAGCAGTCGACTGGTGACTTTACCAGTCGATTGGTAGCGGAAAAATAGATTGGATGTTTTCTCCCAAGCTCTATATAATGAAGCTTGGGATTATTGGCTTGGGTGATGAAATTGGAGGTGGTTAGAGTCTCCAAGATCTCGTGATCCAAGTGTATGTGATCGAGTTTATGGCGAAGTTTCTCCACCGAAGAGTTGCTCATTAGCCGGAGTATGTTAGGAACTAATCCACCAACGGATTAAGGGATTGTCCACCTTAAAAACACGTCGTGGAGTAGGAGCATCATATCCAAACCATGTTAAACGAACATGATAGAGTTTGTTTCTTGCCTTTTTTGTCTTTAGGATTAGCTTTCGTATTGCTTGTTGTTTTTGTATTCCGTTGAGCTAACAAGTGTAGAAAAGCTAACGAAGTGGGTGACCATCTATTTGTTGGTGCGGTTAGCACTAACGATTTAACCCAGGTTTTGATGAATGACAAATAGGTTAAGTTAGGTTTATTGTTGATCTAACACTCTGATCGAGTGTGCAGGATAAGTCCAGACAGGTCGACGGGCTGACCGGATGTCTGGCACGAAGCCCAGCTAGGTCGACGGGCTGACCGGATAGCTGGCACGAAGTCCAGACGGGTCGACGGGCTGACCGGATATCTGGCAAGTAAGTGAGGTAAGTCACTGGAGGGGAGTGATTGCGAGGACGCGTTCCCGGAAAGGGAACATTAGGCGTCGATCCGGCTTAGATCCATTTCGGATATCTAAGTCGAGATCGTGACTAGATTCCGGTCTCGGAAAGACAGAATCTAAGTCATACTTTTTCTGTTAATTCATTGTGCTAACAATCTATGTTGCAGGGTATATTTTGCCTCGGACTAACCTTGTTTTGCAGGAGAAGGAATCTCTGGAAAAAGGTGGTCCGGGCACCCGGAGGGGGTCCGGGCTCCCGGAGGGGATCCGGGCTCCCGGAGGTCCGGGCGCCCGGAAGGGATCTGGGCACCCGGAGGCAAGTTTTATCCTCTGCGTCGCCTCGCCACGTGGAGCATCCTGACTGGACTTGCCACATCGCACCAGGGCGCCCGGAGCAGCATATAAAAGAAGCCTCAGGGGTGGAGCTTCAAAAACACATCTCTCAGAATTCCCAGATTGCTTTGCTGCTCTGTGCTCCAGCGACGCTAACAAAGCTCCGACAACGCGCCCTTGCTCCTTAAGTTTTCTTTTCTGTCGGTACAGCTTTGTGCTTTGTTTCATTAGCATTTCTTGTACTCTTTTTATAATCACATTCGAATTGCTAGTGATTGCCCAACGAAAGTGGTCAAGGACCACGGGCCTTCGAGTAGGAGTCGTCACAGGCTCCGAACGAAGTAAAATCAATTGTGTTCATTTACTTTTCCGCTGCGTACTTTTACACTCGAGTTTTCGAATCGATATTCACCCCCCCTCTATCGAACGATCACGGTCCTACAAGTGGTATCAGAGCAGGTACCGCTCTGATTTAGTGCAACCACCAATCAGACAGGGGGTGAAAAATTAATTTTTTTTTGTTTTCAGTTTTACGTTTAATTTCAAACTGGTATTATTACCTGCTTTGAATTTTTTTCGTTGCAATTAAATCTAAATTGGTGCAACACCAATTTAGATACTTCTATTATTTTTCTTCTTCCGCACTACTAATCCAAGACCAAGTCTTGGGATTTTTGTTTTTCTTTTCTTTCTTCTGTGCGCAGGACTAAAATGTCTCAGACAGAAGGATTCAGCACAGTACGACCTCCACTCTTCAACGGGGACGATTTTCCGTACTGGAAGAAGCGCATGGAGGTTTACCTCAAAACAGACTTCGACCAGTGGATGAGCGTTACGAGACCCTATAAAATTCCGGCGGACAGCTCTGGGAATATACTGGATCCTGAGACAGCAGATTTGAAGAAAAAGGCGTCAATGAAAATAAAGCGATCAACACTCTACATGCGGAATAACAAGAGAAGAACTGATCGAGTCGGTCCACACAAAATGCTAAAGAGCTGTGGGACAAATTGATCGAGCTGCGCGAGAGCGACGCCAAGGTAACAAAACGGGACCGCTTTTAAATAAAATTCTTAACATAAAATAAGGAAGGTGAAACGGCGAATCAGCTCCACGTGAGGATCAAGGACATCCTCAACGGGCTTCATGCGATAGGCCACCAGATGGAAAATAGAGACTTAATAAGGTACGCATTAAATGTTTTTCCACGTAATAGTTTGTGGGCATCAATCGTAGATGCCTACAAAATTTCTAAAAATCTTTCTAAGTTAAAATTAGACGAGCTTTTCTGTGAATTAGAATTACATGAACAAACTAATGCTGGAGCCGAGAAGGGTATAGCATTATTTGCAGGTTCCTCCAAAGAAAAGAAGAGCAAGCCTGAATATGAAGAAGATTCCGACCAAGACTCCGAAGACGAAGAACACCTGGTGAACTTGGTAAGAAAAATGTTCACCAGGAGAAAAAGGAGCTTCAGCAAAAAGGACCTTCAAAAGATCAGTTCTCCCTCAGAACAAAAGAACGTGACTTGCTTCGGCTGCAATAAAAAGGGACACTACAAGAACGAATGCCCAAAACTGAAGTTCGAAGCCAACCAAAAAGAAGGCCCTCAAAGTAACGTGGGACGACTCCTCGGACGAATCGGAGGAAGAAGAGCAGAAACATCAGAGCCACCTCGCACTGATGGCCCACGAAGCTGAAACAGAAGACGAGTCGGAAGATGAAGACGGGTCTGAACCCGAAACAAGCCACGAGTCCGTACTCGTTTCCGAAGGCCCGAATGAGGTATATTTTAATTTAAACAAAAATTTTTTAGAATCATTTCCTGTTTAAATAGTAAATTAATTAAAATAGAAAATGAAAACAAATCACTTCTTGAGGAAAATCAAAACCTCAAGGAACAAATCAAAAATTCAAATCCAACTCAAGATCAAACACTTGAGGAGGAGAATTTATCATTAAAAAATGATATTAACAATTTAAAAGAAATGCTAGAAAAATTTACAACAAGATCAAAAAATCTTGACTTAATCCTGAACAATCAAAAAGCATGTTATAATAAAACCGGAGTCGGATACAAGTCGAACTCAAATAAAACTTTTAAGTCATTAATAACTCAATACAAATCAACTAATCAAGCTTGGGTTCCAAAAGCGTGTCTGACCACGCAAGTAGGACTTAATCAATATTATATACCTAAAGAAAAAGTATATTATATAAACTCGATTAAACCAAATAAAAAACCAAAATACAAACCTAAAACGAAAATTTAAATTAAAGGTCAATAATTCAGGGGGAGGCTCCAGAATAGCTGGCACCTCCAAAATTAACTAACCCGGCAGGGTAATTAGGATTAGTTAAAAAGAGACCAAGTTTAACTTGAATCATGGTACTGGTGAAGTTTTTGGATGATAGTACGTTAGGGAAGCTTGGGCATCGCATGTCTAGAAAGATATGGTTTCGATCTGGTGCATTTGGCCAAGTGGAACTGACCGAAGCTACCCTTAAATGAATCCTAACCAGTTAGACCAAGATTTAGTACTAAGCTCCGTGGATAGGACTATTCGGAAAACCTTGATAGGTTGGTTACTACTAATGACGTCCATGTGACTCACCAAGCTTAGAAGTTTATCCGAAGATTGCCTATTTGTGGAGATCAAAGCTAAATCTGAATCTAACACAAGTTAAACTAAAACTCCATAATTAAAAATCCAATTTCATCTCACAAAATCATAGGATTCCCTAATTGATAATATAGATCGGGTGAGATGAATAAGGCTTAAAATTATTTAATTAAAATTAATTTCAAAATTTTAATTTTAAAACTTAAAAATTAATTTCAAAATTTTAATTTTAAAACTTAAAAATTAATTTCAAAATTTTAATTTTAAAACATAAAAATTAATTTTAAAATTTTAATTTTAAACCTAAAAATTAATTTCAAAATTTTAATTTTAAAACTTAAAGATTAATTTCAAATTTTTAATTTTAAAACTTAAAAATTAATTTCAAATTTTTTATTTTAAAACTTAAAAATTAATTTCAAAATTTTGATTTTAAAACTTAAAAATTAATTTCAAAATTTTAATTTTAAACTTAAAAATTAATTTCAAAATTTTAATTTTAAACTTAAAAATTAATTTCAAAATTTTAATTTTAAAACTTAAAAATTAATTTTAAAATTTTAATTTTAAACTTAAAAATTAATTTCAAAATTTTAATTTTAAACTTAAAAATTAATTTCAAAATTTTAAACTTAAAAATTAATGTCAAAACTTTAATTTTAAACTTAACTTAAATAATGCCTGCTCATAAAAAGACTAACTTTAAATTCTACTTACTGTAGGAAACCAAGTGGATTTTGGACAGTGGTTGCTCCAAACATATGACTGGAGATCACACCAAGTTCACTCAACTCACTTACAAAAGCTTAGGAACAGTTGCCTTTGGAAACAACGGCAAACTCAAGGTAATTGGTATAGGTAATATTGAATTAAAAATAGACTTTATAATTACAAATGTTTTACTTGTTGAAAATTTTAAGTATAATCTTTTGAGTATAAGTCAATTATGTGATACTAGGTATAAGGTTAAATTTCTATCCACATAGTGTTTAATCAAACATCTAGATAATCCTACCATAAGCCTAAAAGGTTTTAGAAAAGACAACATCTATGCCATCAACTTAACCACTTCTTCCATTAAGTGTTATTTAACACAAAAAGAAGAAACATGGTTATGGCATAGAAGAATGTCTCACACCAACTTTAGAAATATAAGCAAATTAAATGGACTAGTTTTGAGTATCTCACCAAAACCCTAGGCTTACCTTGCTTGTGTTTGCCGAACAATAGAATGGGGTGAGATGCATAGGCCACTTGCCTAAGACTTAAGATGCTTATTTCAGTGCATCGACATAAGTCTGGGCGTTAAAAACAAAAGATAAATTACTAAGTTTAACTCCCCCAGATTAACTTGACATGATTCCTTACTTTGTCTGAAGTCTATATTTTTTATTACTTTAAACATGCTTATTTTTTATGAATGCCAAAGGGGGAGAGTTAGGTGGGTTAAGTTAGCCAAACCAAATTGAAAATACAAACTAACTTAAAAAACCTCCACATTAAAAAACCTCCACATAATGATGTTATCTGTTTTTTTTCTTGCAAATGTCTTCACTAACTTAACCAGGTTGTCATTCCATCAAAAAGGGGGAGATTGTTGGTGCGGTTAGCACTAACGATTTAACCCAGGTTTTGATAAATGACAAATAGGTTAAGTTAGGTTTATTGTTGATCTAACACTCTGATCGAGTGTGCAGGATAAGTCCAAACAGGTCGACGGGCTGATCGGATGTCTGGCACGAAGCCCAGCTAGGTCGACGGGCTGACCAGATAGCTGGCACGAAGTCCAACCGGGTCGACGGGTTGACCGGACGCTTAGGCACGAAGCCCAGCTAGGTCGACGGGCTGACCGGACGCTTAGGCACGAAGCTCAGCTAGGTCGACGGGCTGACCGGATAGCTGGCACGAAGTCCAGACGGGTCGACAGGCTGACCGGACGTCTGGCAGGTAAGTGAGGTAAGTCACTAGAGGGGAGTGATTGCGAGGACGCGTTCCCGGAAAGGGAACATTAGGCGTCGATCCGGCTTAGATCCATTTCGGATATCTAAGTCGAGATCGTGACTAGATTCCGGTCTCGGAAAGACTGAATCTAAGTCATACTTTTTCTGTTAATTCATTGTGCTAACAATCTGTGTTGCAGGGTATATTTTGCCTCAGACTAACCTTGTTTTACAGGAGAAGGAATCTTTGGAAAAAGGTGGTCCGGGCGCCCGGAGGGGATCCGGGCGCCCGGAGGCAAGTTTTATCCTCTGCGTCGCCTCGCCATGTGGAGCATCCTGACTGGACTTGCCACGTCGCACCAGGGCGCCCGGAGCAGCATATAAAAGAAGCCCCAGGACATTCCCAGATTGCTTTGCTGCTCTGTGCTCCAGCGACGCTAACAAAGCTCCGACAACGCGCCCTTGCTCCTTAAGTTTTCTTTTCTGTCGATACAGCTTTATGCTTTGTTTCATTAGCATTTCTTGTACTCTTTTTGTAATCACATTCGAATTGCTAGTGATTGCCCAACGAAAATGGTCAAGGACCACGGGCCTTCGAGTAGGAGTCGTCACAGGCTCCGAACGAAGTAAAATCAATTGTGTTCATTTACTTTTCCGCTGCGTACTTTTACACTCGAGTTTTCGAATCGATATTCACCCCCCCCCTCTATCGAACGATCACGGTCCTACACTATTCACCTCCCCCCCTCTAGCCGGTGATCAAGGTCCCAACTCTTATTAGGCTTTTAGGAAGCCTGTTTAGAATATCCATTTAAGTGGGAGTTGATTGTCCTCCCACTTAAATGGTCGGTGATCCATGCTCGTGCCGCAACTATATCAATAGGGATTGCTGTAAAATTGGGCAGAACCACTGGGGCTAATCCTATGGGTGGTACTGCTGGATAGGTCAGAAGAGGTATCCCTGGTGCTGCTGCATAAACTGGGGTAGATATTGCTGGTGGAACTACAGAGTAGACATAAGTAGGGGCGATTGAAGGTACGGTGGGCGGTACCGGGTAAGAAACAACCGGTACTACTGGTACGGGTGCCAAGTATGTAGTAACCGGTACAGGTATCTGTGGTGCCGAGTACGTAGTAGCAGACACGGCTAGAGGGGGTACTGGGTATGCCGCAGATAGTGCTGATGGGGGAGGCGCCGGATATACCGACGGTGGTACCACTGGTGGTACTGTCGAGGTAGGTACTTCTGAAGTCGGAATCGTCGGGGTCTGATAACTCGACGTGCCCACAATACCCTGAGGAGTCTGTCCCTGACTAACAGGCTCGGCCCCAGCAGACTTCTCTGGAGACTCTGTCGCCGGAGAATCTATCACCCTCTTACGTGGTCGTCCTGGAACATGTGTATGTGTCATATCTGTTAAAAATATGTTACCCAGATATCACTACAGGTATGAGAACTATAAAATTACCTAATTTACCTATTTGTCGTCTGGAGATGTCCTGTCGCTGCTTAGTCTCCCAATAGAACCTCGTCAAATATACCTCAGAATTCTGAATCAGAAAATCGACGAAAATCCATACGATCCAAAAATACCCAGATAAACTTGCAAAACTCATAAAAACTAGGCTCTGATACCAAAAGAATTGGTATCAGATTAACTCGAAAAAATCCAGAACACGGAAAATAGGTATCGTAGACCTGCTCTAATACCAAAAATATTGTCACGACCCGAGGAGTCTCTACTAAACAAAAATCCGATAGCATGTCCCTTGTACCGGTGACAATATGAATCCCAAGATACATATATCAACATACTCGACCCACACGACTGGTACAATATACCAAACAGAATAAGAAAATAATCCACACAGTTTATAATCAATCCACGTAGTTTATAATGCAGCCTCCGGCTGACAACAAATATTACTAAAAGAAACGACGATATAGAAACAATCGTAGATATATGTAAAGCTACTCCACTACATCGAAAAATGAAATTTACGAAATAATGAAAATACCGCAACGGAAAACAAGAATAGTGAACCCAAATGCTCAACATAAAGTCCACAACTACAACCACACAATTCATAGTATAACAAATCTCAACAAGGAACTATAAAGTCGAAAATCTAAAAATCTATCACGACAAGGGGGCTAGCGACCGGAATCTCCCGACAGCCTCAACCTAAAAGAAATATGCAAGGGTGAGTTCAAAGAACTCTGCTAGTAACCAATAGATATGTACAGTAACATATAACTACCAGCAATAACCTATAGTACAGTCTCCTAAACAATATAGAGGAATGCATAACTGTATAAACTGTAATAACCAGCAATAAGCAATGTAATATAGTCCCCTGCAACAATAATAAGAAATGCATAATTGAATAAACTGTACTCACCAGCAAGTCTTATCTGAGCAAATGATTGTGAACATACAACAGGTAAAGATAGTTAGACTAAATAAGAATGTATCCTGTATGCATGTCAATCATATGCAGTCACCAAAATACAACATCCAATATGCAACAATCAGATACAATAAATGCAATCTGTGCATATGATGTAATATGACATGTTCACCCCTAACGCCAGTGAGCCATCTCACACGCGATGGTGAGACTGAGTGGGTAGGGCTATAACAACTGTGCGCTCTGCCATCACTGCTCCTGAGTGACCGAGTGGACTGGATGCTGTCGGAGTACACCTATCCTCCTACCTTAAACATAGTGAGGGAGCGCAATGCTCTCATCTCCCGGTATGATGTCACGAGGAGAGATCTCTGCCCGCTACCACGCTGCAATCACACTGCCCATGAGTAGACCAGCGGAGCCTACTAGAGCAAACTACATACACCCTGAGTATTGTGCCACTATCCATGCAGTGGTCATTATATGTGCATGCCATGTAGTTGGCGACGTGCTCAACAATAATGGAGTTGACAATTGCCCAGCATGCAATCATGCGGGATGGTGCATGATACTACAACATGTAAATCCTAACATATCCTCATCCATAATATATGTGCCAAAAAGTAAACGCATATATAACAATGATATAAGCAACATGAATCCAAGAACATATAACAAACATATCTAGCAACTAATCCAGTATACAGAAGCACCATATATATCTATCTCTATGGACATAGATACGCATGACATGAAATAAAAGCATACAAGTCTAATGTATAACAGCTAACAGTAGAAATATGTAACAGGTATCAAATAAGCTAAAACTGGGGAAATGATAAATCTACCAATTACCACTAGTTATACATACTACACATATCATAAAGACATTATCATAGATAAGTCAAAAGGTACCCGCCTCAAATAGAAGATCCAATCAAGCTAAATCCAACGTCGAGACGCTCGTCTCGAATCAGAGTCCTGCATCAATCAATATAGTCATTAACCCTAACTAATCATAATCTATCGGTCAACTAGGGTTAACTTCATTAACCCTAATCATACCACCATTCAATTTGTTTTAAACCTATACATAAATCAACCTAAACTCACCTAATATAAATCTATCATCACAATATTCCAATCAAGACATAATCTACAACAAAGATACAGTTCTCTACTCCTTACCTTAACTCCAAGTCACTGCTCTTGATCCTCAGCTAAATATGTTGCTGTTAGATGAAGAAGTCGCTGGAAATCACCTCACTGCCTGGATCAAGAAGTAGATCCAGAAATCAATAATAAAACCCATCAACAACCCAAATAATCACTGATCCTTAAACATAACCTACCTTAAATCTGGTTGCTCACGGGAACAGTGAACATAGGAGTTAGGACATCGATGTGGTCTGTTCACGATAGCGAGTAGTGATGGGAGGTAGGCGATGCAACAGCAATCCAGCGACGTGTTTGTTCTGATGAGGAAATAGAGCACGGGAGGAGATCGATAGCTGTAGTGATCCGGCAACAACAGTAAAGGCTTAGAGCTAGGGCACAAATCGAAGAAAATTAAGAGAAAGGACATCAAGAAATCTACCCCTGTCGTCGGCTCGTGCTCTCGGCGTTGCGGTGAAGCAAGAGGGAGAGATTTGCTAGTCGGAGCCGTGGCACGCAGAGGACGACGGTCGGCGATCTAGGGCAAAGTTGCGAGAGGGGAAGGGAGGAGAGAATCGGCCATCGGTAGCCAAGGGAGCTTGACGTTGGTGAGGCACTCTAGAGACTAAGACCTCTGTCGGCGGTGAGCTCGCGACGATCAACGGTGATGTGAGAGAGAGAGGAGTCGGGGAAGAAGAAGAGGTGTTCGGCGCAGAGAGGGAAGAAAGGTCGGGATCGGCGTTTGGGGGAAAGAAAAAGAAAAGGAAAAGAATTTATAAATAAAATATTTCGTCACTTAAATGGGGTAGTGATAATCCCGTTTTTGTCGTGTTACAAGATCAAAAGAATTTAGTACCGAACCCCTTCTAGCTAATGTAGCATAGAAATGACTCAGGTCGTCTCCAACAAAAACGACGATAGGATGATAATCTAGGATTGTATGTTATTCCTATTTTTGGGGGTTTAATATAGAAATAGGAGGTTTAGCTTTGAATCTAAATCTAACAAATGAAAAGCACAACAATTAAGAAACTAATCTAATGCATACATGAAATCTCCTTGGTGCCAACAATCAATCAACAACGCATTGTCACCCTACGCTATGATTAAACCATCAACATACTTAAATACAAGACACAATTAAATCTGATCTAAAACAAAATTTAAACCCTAATTTAAAACTTAACCACTTAACAATTAACCAAGCTCAAACAAAACTTAAACTAAATTGCATCAATGAAATTATAACTACTAATCATGGATTAAACTTCAACAAGACAAAGAAATGCTAGATTGCAGTGATAAGAACATAACAAAAACCAAAATAATCTATTCTAGCTACAAAAATAATAATAGCATGAAATAAAATGAAGAACCGATCCAATCTCACAACCAATCTAACCAAACATCACACTCTTGCAGTCACACAAGAGGTCGGAGACGAGAATGCCCAACTCCGGCCCTCAGTGAAGAACCTCAGTAACAATTCAGTTCCAAGATTGCTCAGCAACACAGGCGGAATGCCTCTGGCAAGCTAGAAACAACCCGGAACCTATAGATGGCCGAAAATCTGGAATTCTGCAAACATTAATCTCTGAATCTGAATGGAAGCTGTGGATTGCGGATGATCATCGGATGGAACTCAGTAACGCTAGAGGAACGCCACCAAATGTCACTGATGGAAGGAGAATCATAGATCTGAGGGAACGCCCGCCAAATCTATGAAAATAGAGTATCGTCAAAAACAAAATCACGCCAGAAAGAACGCTCGCCGGCGACTCTAGATGATCAGGATTCAACTACCTTGAAGATCTCCACTGAGGACGGCGCCTGAGAAGATGATTGGAGATGGAAATCGGGGTCAGAATCCTCAGAGATGCCCGCACGCCGCAAAGCACAGTGCGAAGAGATCGACAACCGGTACATGGGCGTGACACTAGAGGTCTGATGTCTGAGTTCTGATTGAGTTTGATATCGTAGGATCTAGGAACTTCTCTTTAGGAGGTATCCATACCGATGATGAGGGTGTCCTATCCTGACGGAGGGGGCACAACACTAGCTCGACCCAGATGTAGAGCCAGATGCCTAGGAGGAGGAGGCAGGGCAGGATGAGTTTATGATCGTATTATTCGGCGAGGCCGCTCCTGCCCCAGCACCGCCTCCAACCCGAGCACTTCGTCCCGCTCCTCGCACTCTAGGAGACCAAGTTGCGGACTCGAGCTATCTATGACGAGTCTCCACCAGGAGGTCACCAATTTTCACCGAGGTATGCGGCAGGAGGTCTCCGACGTACGACGGGAGATGTAGCAGGAGGTCTCTGACTTGCGATGGGATATGCAACAGGAGATCTCTGACCTTTGACTTGACCTATCCAGCTCTTGAGAGGATGCCCGAACTCGTCACACTGAGGTAGTAGAGATGTTACGCTTCTTGGGGTCTGGACCACCCTCCTCATCATCCCGATAGATTAGATTGCTACTGTCTACATGTACTTTACCTTGACTATTGTATTTATATATTGACTTATTTATATTTCATCTTAGATATTGACTTGTCTTGTTCTGATTAATAGACTAGAATTCTTAAATTTCAAAATTGTTTTCAAAAATATTTTTCTTAAAGTCTAGGATAAAACTTTTATGTTTTCAAGATTTCCCATTTTTAGAATTTTAAAAATCAATTTTATCCTTAGATTAGATCACTTCCTTAGAAAGCATGTTCCTATAGGTCTAGAACTTGAGCATCTCACCAACACACTAGAACTACCTTGTTTGTAAATTGCTGAACTTAAAAAGGGGTGAGATGTATAGACAGATTATCTGGACTTAAGATGCTTATTTCAGTGCATCGACATAAGTCTGGGCATTAAATACAAAATAAATATCAATCATGTTAAGTTATTTAGTTTAGTCAAACACTAACTCAATACAATTAATTTACCCTAACTAACTAAGTGAAAGTTAGTATCCTCTGATAGTTATTAAGTAACTAAATGGTTAGACAGTTGAGGTTTTTTTTATGTCAGATTTAGGGGAGGATTAACTCAAATTATTTTCATACTTAGTAAAATTTTTCTCTTCTTTGAAAATATTTGGTAAAATCATTTTGCAAAACTTTAAAAGTGTTTTAATCTTTCAAACTTATTTTTAAAAATTGACTCGTCTTTAAAAATTAGATTTTATAAACTTATTTTTGAAAGTCGGCTTTTATAAACTTATTTATGATAATTTGAATTTTATAAACTTAGTTTTGAAAATTGGATTTTATAAGCATAGCTTTTATAATCTTATTTTTTAAAGTTGGCTTTTATATAAACTCATCTCTGATAAATTTGAATTTTATAAACTTAGTTTTGAAAATTGAATTTTATAAACGTAGCTTTTATAATCTTATTTTTTAAATTCAGCTTTTATATAAACTTATTTCTAAAAATTTGAATTTTATAAACTTAGTTTTGAAAATTAGATTGTATAAATTTAGCTTTTATGATCTTACTTTTGAAAGTTGGCTTTTATAAATTTATTGTCATTTATAAACTTACATTGAAAGTTATTTTTAAATTTACCTTAATTTTGCAAGCTTATTTTGAAAATTGGGTTAATTTTGCAAAACTTTCATTTTAACTTACAAAGTTAGTAAGTTTTCTTTCTAACTTAGCTATTTTTCAAGAATGATTTCTAATATCAAAAGTTTAAAGAAAAATTTTCAAGATTTTCCTTGTTTTCTACTTTACACTCCCCTAAGTTAATCTGACTTTAGTTTGCATTCTCTATTGCATTTTTACTTAGCCATTTATACCTATCATTTCTATGTTTTCTTTTGATGAAAGTCAAAAGGGGAGGGTTAGGTGGTTTAAGTTAGTTAGCAACAAAGTACCAAATATAAAACAAGATTAACTTAAAAAATCATGTCGTTGCTTATAAGTATTTACTTTTTGCATATTTTTTACTAACTTAACCCAGATTGTCATTGCATCAAAAAGGGAGAGATTGTTGGTGCAGTTAGCACTAACGGTCTAACTCAGGTTTTGATGAATGACAAAGTAGCTTAAATTAGTTTCATTGTGATCTAACACTTTTACTAAGTGTGCAGGAGAAGTCTAGCTAGGTTGCGACTGTTAGGACCGAAAAGTAGCTAGAGGGGGGGTGAATAGCTTCGCGTGTGCTCGTCGTGCTTCGTTGCTTGTTTCTTCAAAGTGATGCGCAGCGGAATACAAAGAAACAAACTACAACAATGCTAACAATAGGATTTTACTTGGTATCCACCTCACAAGAGGTGACTAGTCCAAGGATCCACGCACACACACACCTCCACTAATAAACACTCCTTTTCGGTAACTTCCGAAGGCGGAGAAGCCCTACAAGACTCTCAATACAAGTAGAAGAAAGGGTAGTAAAGAATAAGCAAAAGCTTACAAGAGATGCAGTAAAAACCCTAGCTTCTTCTTCTTCTCGTTGCAACTCGCCTCTTGACTTGGATGAACCTCCAAGAACCTTTAAGAACTGGCGGTGAGGAGCTTAGAGAGTGCTGGGGAGGAGCTGTGATGAATCTGGAATGAATCGGTGAAGTGCTGCCGAAGGAAATGAATGCCTGCGGCTTAAATCGACGCTAACGGTCGAATCCCGATCGATTGGAATGCTCCCAATCGATCGGGGAGGCTTTGGATCGATCCACGGATCGATCCAGAGAGCCTCTGTGCTCTGGAAAAACTTCTGGATCGATCCACGGATCGATCCAGCGCTTATCGCGCGAAGCAGCAGCGTCCCAATCGATCCACTAATCGATTGGGACCTCTGGATCGATCCACCGATCGATCCAAAGGGGTTCTGTTCGCGGGGACTCACTGGATCGATCGGTGGATCGATCCACGGATCGATCCAAACCTGCTGGATCAATCCACGGATCAATCCAAACCTGCTGGATCAATCGGCTGATCAATCCAGATCTTGGTTTTTGCCCAAAACCAAGCCCAAAGCCCCCTAAACCAACATCTAGTCAACCATGACTTGTTGGTACATAAGACCTAGCATCCGGTCACCCTTGACCAGCTAGGACTCTCTCACCAAGTGTCTGGTCAATCCCTTTGACCCACTTGGACTTTTCTCTTCTTGCCAAGTATCCGGTCACTCCCTAAGACCTACTTGGACTTTTCTTTCTCGTGCCAAGTATCCGGTCAATTCCTTTGACCTACTTGGACTCTCACCAGATGTCTGGTCAACCTTGACCCATCTGGATTTCTCTTGCCTGACTTCACTCACCAGGACTTTCCCAATTGCCTAGCTTCACTCACTAGGTCTTTCACCTGGCTTCACTCACCAGGATTTTTCTCCTGCCTAGCTTCACTCACTAGGACTTCCCAATTGCCTAGCTTCACTCACTAGGTCTTTCACCTGGCTTCACTCACCAGGATTTTCCTCCTGCCTAACATCCCAGTTAGGACTTCCCAGTCAAGTATCCGGTCATCCTTGACCTACTTGACTCTTCTTCAATCAACCTTGCATTGTCAAACATCGAAATCCAAACCAAGACTCAAGCTTGGTCAACCAGGTCAACCTTGACCTGAGGAATGTTGCACCAACAACGACCAGATAGCTGGCACAAAGCCCAGACAGGTCGACGGGCTAACCAGATGTCTGGCACGAAGCTCAGCTAGGTCGATGAGCCGACCGGATAGCTTGCACAAAGTCCAAACTGTTGGGGTAATTTTCCTACATCAAGTTTGACCAGTTTGACTAAGCTTGAGTTGAGTCAAGCTTGAGTCGGGATTTGAGTTTTAATGTTTGACAATATAAGGAGATTGCTGGAGCAATCGTCTGGTTATGGAGATGGTCAAAGGGTTGACCAGGTTGATGAGAATAAGTCAAGTAGGTCAAGGTTGACAGGAGACTTGACTAGGAAAGTCCTAACTGGATGTTAGGCATTTGGAAAGTCCTAGTGAGGAGCTAGGCAGGAGAAAGTCCTGGTGAGGAGCCAGGCAACGGAAAAGTCCTAGTGAAGAGCTAGGCTGGGGAAAGTCCTGGTGAGGAGCCAGACAACGGGAAAGTCCTAGTGAGGTGCTAGGCAGGAAAAAGTCCTGGTGATGAATCAGGCAATTGGAAAGCCCTGATGAGGAGCCAGGCAATTAGAAAGTCTTGGTGAGGAGTCATGTAGTTGGAAAGTCCAAGTGTGATCTTGGCAAAGGAGAAAGTCTTGGTGAGGAGCCATGTAGTTGGAAAGTTCAAGTGTGATCTTAGCAAAGGAGAAAGTCTTGGTGAGGAGCCAGATAATTAGAAAGTACAAGTGTGATATTGGCAAAGGGTGTAAGTCCAAGCATGTGGTCTTGGCAAGATAAGTCCAAGTGTAACTTGGCAAAGAGAACCCGACAACTAGGATGAGACCGAAGGAAGCTCCTGAAGGCAAGGCATGAAGGATGGGGAGATATCCGAGGGATGCGAGGCTGATGGAGGAGGCTAGAAGGCTAGTTCGAGGTTGGTCGGGTGTGGCCAAATGCTAGGCATGGAGACCCAACAGGTCACGGTTGACCAGGAGTTGGGTTGGAGACTTTAGACTTGAGATTGAGTCAAGTCCAAGATGGTCAATCGATTGGGCAATCGATCAGCCGATCGATTGGGCAATCGATCAGCCGATCGATTGGAGTGTGCTGCGAAGGAAGAAATAGCCCAATCAATTAGTCGATCGATTGGGAGCATGAGTCGTGAGCATAGAGGCCTTCCCAATCGATCGGTCGATCGATTGGAGCTGGGAGTTCTCGCGCGATCGCGAGAACACAGAAAGCATCTGAATCGATCGATGGATCGATTCAGACTATCCCAATCGATTAGCTGATCGATTGGGATTCGACCGTTGCACAGGATGCAGGTGATGGACGGCTGAGATGGAGCGGTGCTGATGTGGCAATTGATTGGGGTTGATTTCAATCGATTAGAGGCACTGTATATAGCCTGGGTGGAGCATTTTCTTCGCCAGAAATTTGGGTTCTTCTTCCTGCGATTTTTCTGCGATCTTCAACGAGCTTCTCTGACTTTCACCGCCGGTTCTTGAAGGCTCTTGAGAGTGTTCTCTCAAGGTTCAAGAGGCAATAACAAGCAACAAGTAAGTAAGAAGAGAGTGTTTTTACTTGTATTTATATTTCTTCTTCTTGTGTGAGTTATTTATGTGTGTGAGAATTTGTACAAGGCTTCTCCTCCTTCGGCTGCGACCGAGAAGGAGGGTTTTCATAGTGGAGGAGCGTGTCGTGTGGATCCTTGGATTAGTCACCTCTTCTTGAGGTGGATACCAAGTAAATCTACTTGTTAGCGTTATGTGATTCTTATATTTTATTTCCGCTGCATATCATTATCAAGACACAATCGACAAGCGCGCGACGAGACGTTATTCACCCCCCTCTAGCGGACACAATAGTCCCAACACAAACTAGTTGACGGGTAGACCAGATGTCTGGCATGAAGTCCAGCTAGGTCAACGGGCTGACCTGATAGTTGGTACGAAGTCCAGACGGGTCGACAAGCTGACCGGATGTCTGTAGGTAAGTTAAGGTAAGTCACTGGAGGGGAGTGACTTGGTGAGGACGTGTTCTCCGTTTGAGGGAACAATAGGTGTCGATCCAACTTAGAATCATTTTGGAAATCTAAGTTGAGATCGTGACTAGATTCTAATCTCGGTGAGATGGAATCTAGTTACTACTCTATTTGACTATAAATTATGCTAACCTTTATTTTGTAGGGTAGTATAACTTGTATTTTACCTCGAACTAACATTTTCTTGCAGGAAAGACGTTTGTTGGAAAATGGTGGTCCGGGCGCCCGGAAGGGATCCGAGCGCCCGGAGCATGCCTATAAAAGAAGTCCTCCACGGAGCATCAATACACAACTTCTAACAACTGCTCTTTTGTGCTCTGCTCCTGCGACGCTACGAAGCCTCTTCAACAACCTGTGGCTTGAGTTTTTCTTATTATTGTCGGTATTTTTCTTTTAATTTTTCTTTTAATAGTTCTTGTACTCACTATTGTAATCATGTTTGCGAACTATTAGTGATTGTCCAACGAAAGCACTTGACGAGTGCGGGCCTTGTAGTAAGAGTCGACGTAGGCTACGAACCAAGTAAAACTGGTTCGTGTTAGCATTGTGATTTTACTTTTTTACCACATACTCGACTTTTCTTTCCAACAAATTTTTGATCGCTATTCACCCACCCCCCCCCCCCTCTAGCGACTTCTACGATCCAATAAAACTTACAGCTTCCGTTAATATGGTAAGAACTAAAGTTTAAGTTCTTGTTTGAGTTGTTGGACAAAGTCAAGCTCAACTTGAAATTAAATATATTCAAACTATGGAGATGCTATCTCATGATTAACGGATTGGTTTTAAACTTGAAGCATTGATTTATTGTACCAAAGACATGATCAATGTGGATAGAGGTGAAGTTGGGTGATATACATTTGATGTATACTTGTTAATGTGTTAACAACCCGATGTTTATGTGAGGAACTACTAGCGCTAAACGCGTAAAAAGTGTAGTGGGAAACACTACTACGGTAAGCCCCTAACTAAGTCTTCCTTATGAATTATCCTTATGAGTTATAACTTTATCATTATTCTTTTTTAGTTTTACACTTCTGGGTTGCACTTAGGCCAACTGGTCATAGACTTGGAGCGAGCTAATAAAGTCCTAAAGGAACGTTTAGCGGAGTTAGAGGCAATCACCTTCGCTCCAAGTGTCAAAATAGCTATCTTGCGAGAAGAGACTAAAGCTCATGCCGAGCTTCTTTTGGGTATGGAACAGACCTTGGCAAGATCCCGATAATTAGTGGATTATCACTAGACGGAGAAGCAAAGATTGGAAATCCTACTACAGACCAGTGAATCTAAGCTCCAAGCAGAAAACACTATGAGGGTCAGAGCCATTTTAGACTTGGCTCAAAAAACCGCTTTGCTAGAGGAGCTAAGTCTTTCTCATATACCTGGACCCTCTGAACAAGTCGAGGACTTATCCTCCAACGACTTAGTGATATTGGAGCAACAGAGGAAATTGGATGTGCAAGAAGCCCAGTTGAGATCGATGCAGATCGAGTAGGACATTGCAAAAGCTGAACTAACAACTTACACGGCCATAGAGGACGAGCATTTTGAAGCTAGGTGAAGAGCCTATCTTGCTTCTCCCAAATTCGATGAAAAATTTATCAAACGCATCTCAAGGATGCTCAGCCATGCAGCCGGAGGAGTCGTTCAACAATTACGGGAGGGCAGTTATCTATCAACAAAACCTCCTCGGCAATCCATAGATCATCATCGACTTCTCAAAGAGCTTCCAAAAGACCTCGTGAGCAATTTCGACTAAGTATATGATAATATTTTCATGTTTTGTTTTCAAATTGTATAGTTGTCAAAGAGAGTAGAATTAAATGTCAAGATCACACTGAATATTAATAAATCGTACCTATTTTCTTGCATATCTTCAGAACCACCAGTATTTCCTTTTCCCATAAAATAGATTCAGTGTATGCCATTTGCGAGATATTTATTAATCTGCATAAGAAACTAGGTGAGGTAGCAACACCAAATAGAATAACTAGGCCAAGCCAATGAACTGTATTGTAAAGGATATCCGAACTGAATAATAAACCGATCGAGACCATGGTGTCGAGCGGAATAACCAGGTTGGACAATTACAACCCTTTGATATATTTATGATGTGACTTCAAAAATAATTTTCATAATTGTCTGTCAGACTGAATAATAAACAATTGAGACAATGTTGCCAAACAGAATACTCAGGCCAGACAAATGTATCTCCTTATCAAAGCTTATAAGAGACCTCTGGGCTGAATAATAGGCTGAGCAGGATATTAACGCCGAGCAGCATAATCAGACCAGCCGATTATAGTCTTGTAAGATATTTATGAGCTTCCCTCCGAATGAATTCTTAGTAATGTATTTCTGGGCTGAATAATAGGCTAGGCGAGCTATTAACATTGAGCGAAATAATCAGGCCGGTATAATGAAATCCTTATAATTAAAATTCATCTAGAGCGTATACTTGCTTATAACCCAGCCAAAGGTTTGAGTGCTTAGAATTTGTAAGTGTGAGGACACACTTACTTATAACCTAGCCTATAGCCTGGGGGCTTAAAATGTATAGGCGCGAGAGCATGCTCGCTTATAACCTGGCCTGTGGCTCGAGAGTCTAGGACAAACTCGCCCGGAGACATGGGGGGCTTAAAATTCATAGGCGTGAGAGCATGCCCGCTTATAACCTGACCTATGGCTCGGGAGTCTGGGACAAACCTACCCGAGATGCAGAGGCTAAAAATTTATAGGCACAAGAGCATACTCACTTATTGTTGGTTGCTACTGGGAATATCATACCGGTTCCCCTGTACAAATATTTTGTACAAGTCCTGAACCTTTCCTAACAACCTATTGTGTTCTTTAGAAATTAAATTCAGAATTACAAACAGAACTTAACATTATTGATTCCAAATTTAACTTATCTGTTCTTAGAGGTTTAGACTTGGATCTTAAACGATACTTAACATTATTGATTCAAATCCACCCATGTTACAAATTCAATTAAATATTTATTTCAAAGATCGGCTCCCAGGTTAAACATGGCAAGGCACTTGGCCTTCTTGGGTATGGGAACATCGACCACTGCCTCGACAAAGCCTTTCAACGAAATTCAATATTTAATCTCCTTATAGTAACCCTAGGTTTAACCATTAAGAATAATCAAATCACAAGATCGAAAAACAAAAGAAACACAAAATCAAATCGTAAATTGGAACCCTAGAATCGTAAGCCTCTTGTGTTTGGTATTTCAAAATCCATACAAAGAAAACTAGTATGACGCGGAATAAAACTACTAGTTATACCTTTCTTTGTATGCAACAATCTCTTGATCTTCTATTGTATTCCTCCTCTTTTCTTGGACGTCGTGTGGGTGACGATCTACCAAGAAGAAAACCACCAAAGCCTTCCTTGCTTCCAAGTTTCGTCCACCACCACAATGCTCCAAAGGATGCTAGAAAACAATGCCTCCTTCCTCTACTTCTTCACCTCCTAGCTACCGGCCACCAAGTGCTCCACCAAGGAAGAAGAGAAGGAGAAGAGATAGGGCCGACCACCAAGGATGGAGGAGAGGAACAATAGAATAGGTTGTGTGTCTCATGAAGACACCCTCTCCCCCTCTTTTATATTCCTTGGTGAATCAAAAAAAGGAAAGTTTTATAACAAAAATAAAACTTCCTTTAATAACTCTATATTGGCCGGCCACCTCTTGTAAAACCAAACAAGAAAAGATGTTAAACAAAAATTAAAATCTCTCTTTTATAAATCCCTTTTGTGGTTGGCTATAAAAGGAATGTTTTATAAATTAAAATCTCTTTCTTTTAAATCCTTTTATGGATATCTATAAAAGATAAAAATAAAACTCCTTTTATATCATGGTTACAAAAAGAAAAGTTTTGTCAAAAAAAATTAAAATCTTTCTTTCACATTATAGATAACTACAAATAAGGAAAGATATATAATCTCTCTTTTAATCCTCTGTAGAAAATATATAAAAAGAAATATTTTAAAATTTAAAACTCTCTTTTAAAATCATGTGGATGAAAACATAAAAGGAAAGATTTTATCAAAATTTTATTTTTAATAAAATCCCTCTTCCCATTTCATACTTGGCCGACCCCTTGCTTGGGCACCAAGCAAGACTTGGCCAGCCCTAGCTCAAGCACCAAGCTTGGCTTGGCCGACCCCTTGCTTGGGCTCCAAGCAAGGATAGGGGTCAGCCCCTAGCATGGGCTTAAGAGGCTAGACTTTGGGTGGATATAAGGCTATATATAAGAGGCTACAATAAGGACCGAGAGGAAGAATTGGTTATGGTCTCCCGATGAACTTGAGCTTCCCGTGTTCGCCCCGAACACCCAACTCAAGTTCATCAATAATAACTCATATCACTAAAGAGCTATTATTGAATTACCACACCAATCCCAAATTACATTTTGGGCTCCTTCTTATCATGAGTGTGTTAGTCTCCCTGTGTTTAAGATATTGAATGTCCACTAATTTGAATGAGTTACTGACAACTCACTTTAATTAATATCTAATTCCAAGAGTAGTACCAGGTAACCTTATTGTCATGCTGAACTAAGTCCACCTGCAGGATTTACATGACAATTCTTATGTGCTCCTCTTGGGGACATCATCAACCTAGATTCCTAGGACACATTTTACTTCTATAACCAACAATACACCATATAAATAATATTATTTCCCAACTTATCGGGCCTCTTGATTTATCGAGCTAAATCTCACCCTTTGATAAGTTAAAGAAATAAATACTAAGTATACGTGCTTGTTGTTATATTGGGATTAAGAGCACACACTTCCATAATAACAGAGGTCATGTTCTTTTATGTAGTCAGTATAAAAAGAAACTACCTCAAATGATCCTACTCAATACACTCATAGTGTACTAGTGTAATTTTATAGTCAAGATAAACAAATACCAAATTACACTACGACTATACCAATGATTTGTTCTTATCCATCTTAGTCGTGAACAACTATTTATAATTTATAAAGAACTGATAACATGATCTTCTATGTGTGACACCACACACCATGTTATCTACAATATAAATTAATTGAACAGCTACACTTAGCATAAATGTAAATATTTGACCAATGTGATGTTGGTGCGGGAAACATCCAACGATCGAACCTATGTTTTCATTATGTCAAAAGGTTCAAAGTTAAGGTGTTTTGTTTTCTAATATGTTGAATGAGCATTGCAGGAAAAGTCCTAAGTGTACTTAGACAAAAGTCCTAGCTGCGGTTAGGCATGTAGAAAACCCTAGGGGGTGGTAACCCTAGGTCATAGGGGGTGGTAACCCTATGCGGAAAGTCTTGGTGGGTCGAGGGCTTCAGGCAAAAGTCCTAGGGGGTGGTAACCATAGGTGGAAAGTCCTGGTATTGCGAACCAAGTGGAAGACTGGACGGGTCGGGGAGCGGGCGTCCAGTAGAAAGTCCGGAAGCATCGAGCGTTGAGCAAAAGTCCAGTCGATCTGGAGGATCGCACTGGCAACAGATAACTTTCCTGAGAGGAGTAGGTGAGGATGCGTTCCCCGCAGAGGGAACAGTAGGTGTTGGGTAGACCTAGGATTTCCGATGGAAAATTCGAAGTCAGACCCGGACAGTTTGAAAACTGTCAATATCTTATTCATAGCTATTATATGCTAACTTTGTTTTACAGGGTATGTGTTTGGGACTAACACATTTTGCAGGAACAAAGAAGCAAATCACACCTCGGATGAACAGTATTTGAGGCGCCTCCATGGAGCTTGGAGGCGCCTCGGGTGCAAACTGTGAGATGGCTGCGAAGAGGTGCTGGAGGCGCCTTGAACCAGTGCTTGGAGGTGCCTTGGACTGGCATGGAGGCACCTTCAAGTGGATAAGCGGTGAATTCTTCAGCGTTGATCCACGCGGCTGACTCGGCGTGTTGGAGGTGCCTTGGAGCTTAATGGAGGTGCCTTGAACACCCTATATAAGAGGGTCTCGACCAGCAGCTAGAGATATCACATTACAAGCAACCCTTCTGCTACGAGCTGCTAAAGAGACCTTCCGACGAAGCTACGACTTGACACCGATAACCTGGAGCTCTGAATCTGCGATTTCTATTATTGTCGGTATATTTTTCTGTATTCTATTGTACTTCATTTGTAATCATTTTACGAAATAGTAGGTGTTGCCCAAAGTAAACGTTCAATGAACGTGGGCCTTGGAGTAGGAGTCGCACAAGGCTCCGAACCAAGTAAACAGCTTGTGTTTGTGTGTTGCTTGTTTTCATTATTTCCGCTGCGTTACTCGATTGTTTTCCGATTCCGAAATGAAATAGCCACGAGCGTTATTCACCCCCCCCCCCTCTAGCGCTTCTCGATCCAACAATTGGTATCAGAGCGGAGTTGCTCTGAATTGGTACAACTACCGTTCGAGCATTTTTTTCGTCGCTTTTTCGTTCGTTTAGGCTCTGAATTGGTACGCCTTTCGTTTTCCCTCCAAAATTAATTTCGAAAAATTCACTGTCATCTTTTCACCACTGGTCCGTATTAGTGAAATATCGTATTTTCAAAATTTTATGGTAATATATTTTTTATATTATTTTAATAATATTTTTTTATTATTTTATTATTTTTTCTCGAAATTCCTGAATTACTATTTTTAATTTTTTCTCCCACACTACTAATCCAAGAGCTAGTCTTGGAACAGATTTTTTTTGTTTTATTTATATGCAAGATTTTCAATGGCTTTCCAAGAAGGCTTTAGCACAGTCCACCCGTCACTCTTTTCCGACAAGGATTTTGGCTATTGGAAGAATCGGTTGGAATACCATCTCAAGACATAAGTTGAGATGTGGATCATTATCCAGACTGGACTCAAGCTTCCACGTGATAGCACTAGAGAACTCGTCTCATGCATCAACTGGGACGCTAGTATAATGAAACAAGTTGAAGTCGATGCCAAAGCAACTTTCATGCTACAATGCGACCTAACCAATGAGGAGCTGAACCGCGTCGACCTCTTCTCAAGTGCAAAAGAATTGTGACAAAAATTGATCTAGCTACACGAAGGTATTTTCGATACAAACATAAGTAAATGCAATTTCATAGACGATTCATTAAAATTAAATGAGCAGACTGATACTACTTCGGTCGAGGAAGGTGTTACGTTATTTGCAGGAATAAGCAAGATGAAGAAAGCACTGACAGCAACATGGTTTGAGTCATCAAATGAGTCCGAGTCCGACGAAGAAGAATCGACGAGCTTCCTCGCTCTACCAGTACTCGCAACTGTGGCGGGAACTGAGTCCGAGTATGAGTCAGAAACCGAGAGAGAATCTGAGACCGAGTCCGAGCGAAGCCACGGATCCGTATCCGTTTCCGAAGGATGAAATCTCTCTGTAAGTTCCCTACTCGCCGAGACTCAGTTTGACGATTTACAAAAATTAGTTCTGTACTTATTAAAGAAACTGGCTAAATCCAATGTCTGGGTCAAGTCACTCCAAAAGGAGGTAACAACCCTTAAGGAAGCGACTGACTCGAGTTCTTTGACTGAGCCAGTTCAAATTGGAAGTTCAAATCAAGTCCAACAACTTGAGGAAGAAAATTCTAATTTGAAAACTCAAATTAAAGAACTTAAGGACACGTTGGAACGATTCACCTTGGGTTCCAAGAATCTGGATCTGATTCTTAGAAAACAGCGAGTCGTTTACAATAAATCCAGACTTGGATTTAAGGCCAAACACAAATACAAATCCTATCTGTCTCTAGTAAATCGGTCAAATAGAAAAGTAGTCCAAGCATGAGTCCCCAAGTCAAACCTGATTAATCAAATCAGACTTGGACACTATTGGGTCCCCAAGGATCAAGTCTACTACCTTGATAGACCATATCAAGGCTATGATCCAGGGGGAGCCAATAGAAAATATATCTTAATTAATAAATAAATTGATTGATGATTGTTTATTTACTTTCCTTGTAATAAGCATGTTTAGACTAGGATAGTTTAAGGACCTAGACGTAATTTACCTTTGTTAGTTAAACCTAGGGGTTTCAAAAGGAAAATTAAATATATATTTTCTTTGAGCGGCTCTGTTTAGGAAGTGGTGGATGATCTCATACCCAAGAACGTCGAGTGCCTCGCCACAACCTGGGAGTCAATCTTTGAAATACATATTTAATTGACTAATTGGAAAAATTTTAACTCAAATGTAAATTAATCATTAGAAATAACCTAAATTAAAGATAACCATCTCACAAAATTACTTAAGATTACCTGATTTATAACTTAGAATCGGGTAAGATGGATCTAGGTTGAACTTAGTCAAAATCAACTAAACCTAATTAATTTAATTAATTCCAATAAGTCAATAATGTCAAATTATTTAAAAATTATTTTAAAAATCATTTGAAAAATTATTTTAAAATCATTTGAAAATTATTTAAAAATCATCTGAAAAATTATTTTAAAATCTTTTTAAAAATTATTTAAAAAACTATTAAAAATTATTTTAAAAATTATTTGAAAAACTTTTAAAAATTATTTGAAAAATTATTTAAAAATCTTTTTAAAAATTATTTAAAAATCTTTTTAAAAATTATTTAAAAATCTTTTTAAAAATTATTTGAAAATTTATTTAAAAATCATTTTAAAAATTATTTGAAAAATTATTTAAAAAACTTTTAAAAATTATTTGAAAAATTATTTTAAAATCATTTAAAAATTATTTGAAAAATTATTGAAAAATCATTTTTTTAATTATTTTAAAAATTATTTTTAAATCATTTTAAAAATTATTTGAAAAATTATTTAAAAATTATTTGAAAAATTATTTAAAAATCATTTGAAAAATTATTCAAAAATCATTTTAAATTATTTGAAATTCAAAACTTATTTTAAATATCAAATGCAAAGAAAACTCCATCTCACGCTCACTCATAAGCTGAACGTGCGTGTTAACCTAGATTGGGTGATATGGAAAATTTGATAAATTACTTCTTAGTGTTAAACTTATGTTTTTTATCTACTTGCTTAGACTCTAGGACCCTAAGACTTTATGTTGGCATTACTTAAGGGAGTGAGTGGAGTCAAACAAAGTTTTTTTTCGTGGTTTAAGCAAAAGTTAAAAAAAACTAAGTATTTGCTGAGTGTTTTACTCAAAAGCTAAGTGTTTTATCAAAAACTTTATTTTTCAAAACAACAATTATTGTCTAAAGCTTTTCAAATTTAGCTAAGTATTTTTATAAAGCTTTTCACTATAGCTAAGTTTCTTTTCAAACTAAATATTTTTTCTAAAAACTTAGTGTTTCAAACTAAATATTTTTTTAAAACTTAGTGCTTCAAACTAATATTTTTTTAAAACTTAGGGCATCCAGCAGAAAGTCCGGAAGCATCGAGCGCTGAACAAAAGTCCAGTCAATCTGGAGGATCGCACTGGCAATAGGTAACTCTCCTGAGAGGAGTAGGTGAGGACGCGTTCCCCGCAGAGGGAACAGTAGACGTTAGGTCGACCTAGGGTTTCCGGTGGGAAATCCGAAGTCAGACCCAGACAGTTTGAAAACTGTCAGTATCTTATTCATAGCTATTATGTGCTAACTTTGTTTTACAAGGTATGTGTTTGGGACTAACACATTTTGCAGGAACAATGAAGTAGATCACACCTCGGATGAACAGTGTTCGAGGCGCCTCCATGGAGCTTGGAGGCACCTCGGGTGCAAACTGTGAGATGGCTGTGAAGAGGTGTTGGAGGTGCCTCGGATGGAGCTGGAGGCGCCTTGGACCAGTGCTTGGAGGCGCCTTCAAGTGGATAAGCGGTGAATTCTTCAGCGTTGATCCACACGGCTGACTCGGCGTGTTGGAGGTGCCTTGGAGCTTAATGGAGGTGCCTTGAACACCCTATATAAGAGGGTCTCGACCAGCAGCTAGAGATATCACATTACAAGCAACCCTTCTGCTACGAGCTGCTAAAGAGACCTTCCGACGAAGCTACGACTTGACACCGACAACCTGGAGCTCTGAATCTGCGATTTCTATTATTGTCGGTATATTTTTCTGTATTCAATTGTACTTCATTTGTAATTATTTTACAAAATAGTAGGTGTTGCCCAAAGTAAACTTTCAACGAACGTGGGCCTTGGAGTAGGAGTCGCACAAGGCTCCGAGCCTAGTAAACAGCTTGTGTTTGTGTGTTGCTTGTTTTTATTATTTCCGCTGCGTTACTCGATTGTTTTTCGATTCTGAAACGAAATAGCCATGAGCGCTATTCACCCCCCCCCCCTTTAGCGCTTCTCGATCCAACATGTGATTCTTTATTTCAAAAATAATGTTTACGAAAAGCTAGACTTTTAGTATACACTCTAACACTTATAACTCGGTCTATGGCTCGGGAGTCTGGGACAAACCCGTCCGAAGACTCGGGGGCTAAAAATTTATAGGTAAGAGAGCATGCTCACTTATAATCTGGCCTGTGGCTCGGGAGTTTGGGACAAACCCGCCCAGAGATGCAGGGGCTAAAAAATATGGGGATAACTCTCTTGTTGTAATTTTGTTTCATTTTTTGGCGACATACTATCAGCCTAGCTGCTACCTTATCTCTGACTTCTTCGATCAGATCAAGCTCTATAAGGCGCCGACCATCATTATCTTCGTCATGCCACTGCCTTCGATCAGATTCCACACCAACCTCGAACGGGACTATTGCTTCACCACCATAAACCAAATGAAAAGGGACTTGTAGCTTCTCGAGGAGTCATACGATATGCCCACAATGCACTGGGTAATTCATCCCCCCAACTTCCTCTAACATGATCTAACTTGGTTTTGAGCCCTCTAATAATTTCTCTATTCATCACCTCTGCCTGATCATTACTTTACGGGTAAGCCACAGATGTGAAGCCTTGTGTGATACCATAGTCTGAATACCATTCTAGGATTTTTTTTTTCTTCCTTGGAATTGCCTCCCATTATCTAAAACCATCTTGTATGAAATTTTGAACCTACAAATAATATGCTTCCATAGGAATTTGATAATCATTTGCTCAGTTATCTTGGCCAGTGGTTCGACCTCCACCCATTTCGAGAAATAATCTACTGCCACTAGCAGAAATTTATTCTGAGCGTGTGCTAAGGAAAAATCTCTCACTATATTCATATCCCACTAATCGAATAGACAAGAAACAATGGATGTCTTTAGCAACTCCATGGGTGGTAGGGATATTCTGATGCTTTTGACAGGATAAGCATGTTTTCACCAAGTGGGTCGCATCAACCTACAAAGTGGGCCGAAAATATCCAGCTAATACTTTTCGAGAGAGAGACCGACCGCCCACATAGCTTCCACAAGAACCTTGATACACTTCTTGTAAAATATATTGCACGTCATCTTAGTCTGATGTATTTGAGTAAAGGACATAAGAAGGCCCACTTATAAAGATGATATCCGGTCATAGTGAACAGACCTACTCTTTTCTTGAGCAGGCGTTCTTGTTCTCATTCTGTTGGCAAAATGTCTTGCTGCAGAAATAAAATAATTGGTGTCCTCCAATCACTCTACAATTTTGTCTTGGCCTGTCATTCAATATGCACAACCAGTAAGATATGTTCCATAGGTTTATCCAGAGTCTAGGGAACTATGACAAACACTAATTTAGCTTGCTTATTGATTGTCTGATTCTCCGCCCGAGGAACTTTTTGTATGATTACATCTTGGAATTTGGCTCTAAGCTTCTCAAATGCTTCAGCATAAAATTTGAGACTCTAATTATTAATTTCAAAGTTTCCTAATAATTGTTACACAACTAACTGAGAATTTGAATAAATCAACACCCGAGTGGTTCCCACATACCTAGCGGCTTGCAAGCCGACTATCAATACTTCATATTCTGCTTCATTATTGGTAGCCCTATAAGTTAGATGAACGGATAACTATATCCAGTCTTCCTTGGGTGATACCATGAGAATACATATTCCACTGTCTTGCCGAGTGAATGATTCGTCCACATATACTTTCCAAGTTTCTTCCAGCTCTGAGTTTTGTACTTCTGTTATGAAATCAACTAAGGCTTGAGCCTTAATGGTCGCCCGGGGTTGGTATTGTATACTGTATTCACTATGCTCCGTGGTCCACTTGATTAACTTCCTGGAAGCTTCAGGATTAACCAGCACCCGGCCCAAAGTGCTATTGGTTAGCACAATAATCGGATGGGATAAAAAATAAGGATGCAATCTTCGAGCAACTGAAACCAAGACGTAGGCCAATTTCTTAAGTGTGATATAGTGACACTCAATTCCTTTTAATAAATATCTAAAGAAATATACAGGTTGTTGTTCCTTCCCCTCTTACCTCACTAATACTGCCCCAATAGTATGCTCACTAGCTGATAAGTAAACCCACAAAGTTTCACCCACTATTGGCTTAGCTAGTATGGGTAGGGCAGATAAATAACTTTTTAGCTCTTTAAACACCTTGTCTCAATCACCATCCCATTGAAATTTGGTCTCTCGACGAAGAATCTTGAAGAAAGACAGGTTCTGATCGGTCGATCTTGAAGTGAAATATGACAAGGCAATGATTCACTTGGTCAGCCTTTGCACTTCTCTTAGATTGTGCGGGGGAGCCATGTTTTGGAGAGCTTGCACCTTGCAGGGTTAAATTTCAATTCCCCGCTCTGTGACAATATAACCAAGGAAGCGTCCATTCCTAACTCTGAATAAGCATTTGCAAGGGTTGAGTTTGAGCCCACACTGCCTTAAAGTTTTATAGGTTTCTTCTATATTAGCACACAGATCTACAACTCGGACGGATTTGATGAGGATATCACTCACATATACCTCCATATTCAGCCCGATTTGTTTTCTGAAAGCTTTGTTCATGAGTCGTTGATAGGTAGCTCCTGTATTTTTTAGTCTAAATGACATAATATTGTAACAATAAGTGATTTCAACAGTTATAAAACTAATCTTTTTTTGGTCCTCTTTCTTGAGCGGGATTTAGTGATATCCTTGATACACATCCAGCATACAGATAAATTCACATCCCGAGGTGGAGTCCACCACTTAATCGATACGAGGCAGTGGATAGTAATCTTTTGGGCAAGTTTTATTGAGATCTCTGAAGTCAATGCAGACCCTCCATTTATTTCTGGGCTTGGAAACTGGGACCACATTGGCTAACCAACTTGGGAATTGGACCTCGAATGTAGTCTACCTCCAGTAATTTGTCCACCTCCTCTTTAACAATTTTATTCTGGTCGACCCCAAAATCTCATTTTCTTTACTTGATCGGACGGGCATCTGGATTAACATGGAGTGCCTTGCTCCATGACCATTGGTGCTATGCCCGTCACTTCTTTGGAAGTCCAGGCAAAGACATCGTTGTTACGCGTCAAGCAATTAACCAACTCAGCCTTAGTTCAGGAGCTTGGTCGGTCTCTATTTTAGTGATGGGTTTTGGATGACCAGGCTAAATTTGCACTTCTTTTTTTCTTCATATACCAAGGCGGGTGTTAACTTCCATTCTTTAAATCTTTCGGACGACATTACCCTCTGTCTTGAATATTTTCATGTAGCACTTGTGTGCTACCAGCTGATTCCCTCTGACCTCGCCTACCTAGTCATCCACAGGGAATTTTATTTTCTGGTATAAGGTTGAGACGACTACCCGAAATTCATTTAGGGGTGGCCGACCCAAAAAGATGTTATAGGCTGAGGGTGCGTCAACGACTATGAAAGTCGATCAGTGCGTCCCCATTAGGGGCTCCTCCATTAAGGATATAACAAACTTTATTTAGCCGAGTGACTAGACTTCATTACCAGTGAACCCATACAAGGGTGTCACCATAGGCTGCAGCTCGCTCGTCTCTATCTGCAGCTGCTCGAATGTTGACTTAAAAATAATGTTGACTAAACTACTTGTGTCAATAAAAGTACAAGAAATATTATAATTGGCTATAATATCCTTAATTATTAAAGCATCATTATGGGGGACTTCCACCCCCTCCAGGTCCTTGAGCCCAAAACTAATTTCGGGTACTTATGCTTTTTCCTGACTGCATGAATTTCCAACTTGCGAGCATGTGACTTCCTTTCACGGTTGGAATCCCCATCAATTGACCCTCCAGTGGTCATGTTAATATTTCCCTGAGCGATATTATTATGATTTTCTTCTTGCCTCCTGGGGGGATGCTCTTATTGTGCTTGGGCTGGAGCCTGAGTTCGATCTACCGACCTTTGAGACTCTCTTTTTTGCTGCTCAACGCCCCAATACTCTATCCTAAGTGGACTATTCGACCACTGGTACGGTCAGTGGTTGGGGGATGGTGAATGGCGATGGTATCTAAGCTTGTTGTTCTGGCGATTTGTCAAGGTATAGCAATCCCCAGTGCAATGAGTGTTTAACTGATGAAATGTACACCATCACTGTGGTGCTTCCTGAGGGGGTTCGGGATATCTTCTTTGTTCAACCTCCACATGCAACGCGACCCGAGGTCATGGTTCGTGCTGATGAAGCTGAGGACTCGCTTGGGGTCCTTTTGGTGGGGGAGTGGGTAACGCCCGACACTTGAGAGCTGAATCTGGCACAGATGTGGTGGCCTCCTTCTTCCGGGTGGTCTGCACTTTCTTCAACATTAATAAATTCGATCACTCGGTCAAGGAGCTGGTCAAAGTTCCTTGGAGCTCTTTGGCTAAGTCGTAGGAAAAATCATTATTGGTGAGTCATTGGGAAAAGGCACTCGCCAAGATCTCGATGGTGGCTGTAGGGACATCCATAGCCACCTGATTGAGTTTTTTGATATAGACCCTGAGTGTCTCCTTGGGCTCTTGCTTGAGCGCAAAGATGCTCAAGGGGGTCTTGTAGTAATGTCGACTACTAGAAAAGTGATGAAGAAAAACTTTGCGGAAATCCTTGAAATGACGAATGGAGTTGGCCGACAGACACTTGAACCATTGCTATGCTGAATCTCCAAGTGCGGTGAGGAACACTCGACATTTCACACCGTCCGTATATTGGTGCAGTAGGGTGGCATTTTTGAATTTGAGGAGGTGATCCTCAGAGTCAGTTGATGCTGCATATTCCCCTATCATAAGACGTTGGTAGTGCTTAGGTAACATATCTCCTAGCACCCCCCCCATGAGAATGGGGTATTGATTTGCTTAGGGTAGCTATCAGCCGTTAGGGCTTTTTCTTTGAGTCTATCTCGTACAGGTGCTTCTCCTGAAGATTCTTGGGGCAATCCTCTTGGCCCAAGTGCTCAGGCGATGTACGGAAGAGCGCTCGAGGGTGTCAGATTAGTGATTCAGATGTAGGGGGGAAATGGGCTGGCAGAACATAAGGATCTAAGCCAGCGGTCGGACCTTCCTCTTGAGCTCTCCTTTCCTTCTGGGGTGCCATCATTGATGCACCAGGATTAAGTGGTGGCAAAGTACCACCGGTGGCTACTTGTTGTTGTCGCAACAATAATTTTTGTGTTCGGACGTTGATGAGCATATCCAGTTCTTCTGGCATTAGGGTGACGGTAGTGAGCCTTCCAACTTCTTCCATCTTTATGTTTTAAATTCAGGTGAAGTTTTTCGTAGATGACACCAAATATGATCATGTTTGAAAGCTGGAGAGATGACACGTTGGTGACGATGACTTGATTGTTGACTGGGAGAAGACCTTTTGCTTCGGAGAGATGCCTCCTTTAGATCCTATGCACACTTAGATGAGCCAACAGGACGTTAGTGCCTAGAAACTAGGGGGGATCCCTAGAGACCCTCTGACGCTTAAGTTAGTGTGAATTCCGATTGGATGAATGAAGAACAGTAGCAAATACGCACGAGCATAAGTTTGAGATGTAGATATTGTGTACCTTACCCATGGAGAGGACCCCCTTTATATGCCACCTCTCACAACATCTATGATCATGAAGTGGCAAAGAATGTCAGAGTTTGTTAGATGATGGAGAGTGTACAATAATTATTCGAGAAATCTTCCATTCACCCACATGTGCGCCTCTTTTGTCATTTATGTCTTACGTCATTGATAAGGCGATTAAAGAAATATGCTGTTATAAGTGGTCTGCTGAAAAGAGACACAATACTCATTGAAGAAGGTTCCAGTAAAATATTCTCTGATACATAGTTGTTATACTGACATGTTGTTAGAATATTGTTAGATGTTGCCTACTGAGTATATCTTAGCTGGTTGATCAGGCCGACCGTATTTATGCTTGTCCTTGCATTGAATTGCCTTGCTAAGTATCGAGTGTTATCAGAAACCCATTTGAAGAGTGATATGATGCACTGAGTATACTGGAAATCCGTTCAAGAAATCATATGATAGACTGCGTGTGTTGGAAATCCATTTAGGAAGAAATATGAAGTCGAGTGCCCCAAATCCACCCGGCCTTTCCTCTGGTCGGGAATGCATGGAGATCTTTATAAAGTTAGCTGCTTTAATCTAGGTCGGCATTATGGCCGGTTGTGCATAGAGAGCTTTATGAGGCTAAATACCTTAATCCTGGCCGGCCTTATGGCCGATCGTGCATGAAGAATTTTATGAGGCTAAGTGTCTTAACCCCAGCCTTATGGCCGATCATGTATAAAGAGCTTTATAAGGCTAAGTGCTTTAATCCCAGCCTGCATTATGGTCGGTCGTGTATAGAGAGCTTTATGAGGCTAAGTGCTTTAAGCTCGGCCGGCATTATGGTTGGTCGTGCATAGAGAGCTTTATGAGGTTAAGTGTCTTAATCCCAATCGACCTTTGTCTGATCGGGCATGCATAGAGAAGCTTATCAGGCTAGGTGCCTTGAGTCCCGGCTGTAGGTGCAGCGGAGGCCGGCAAGAGGGGTGAATTGCTGAAAACAAAAATAAAAACTATACCCTCCTCGGATTTCAACTCAGAATTTAAATCATCAATAAAATAACAACTAAATTAAGGAGACAGAAAAAGAAACAGAAACAGAATTTAACCTGGTTACAACCAAGGAGGTTGTTAATCCAGGGCGATGAAAAGCTCTACTAGCAAAATCTCCTTCACTGTAGGCGGAGAAGCCTTTTTACACTTAGAATGCTCACTTAGTTGCTAGGAATTGATTACAGATTGATTGCTTGAGTTGTTCTTGAATTCCTAGCTCCATGGGCCTTTTTATAGCTCCTGGAAAGTCTATCCCGAGGGTCCAAGGCGCCTCCAACAAGGTTCAAGGCGCCTCCAGCTCGGTCAGCGGATAAAACTTTATCCGCACGCAAACGGTCAAAACTGACCTGTTGAAGGCGCCTTCAAGGGCGCCTTCAAGCTTGTTTAAGGCGCCTTAAAGCTACAGTAACTTCCTACTACAGTAATTTCCAGCCTCTTTTGACTCCTTTTCTTCTTCGCTTTGGCTTCTGAAGCTTCGTTCTTTTGGGTGATTGCGGCCAACCGGAATAGGGCTCACCCGAACCCAATTCCCGGCCTACTCCTCGAGCAGCCTTCCGTCCCGGCTTAACGTCCCTCGAACGCCGCGCACGCTTTTCACGCCCACCGGAGTACTCTTCCGCAGCTCTCTCGTCCTTCGGACGCACTGAGCCCGTCGGCTCCCTTCCCGTACCGTCCTTCTCGCTAGCTGCGTCTTCCGCTCGACTTCCTGTGCTCCTAAGCTCCTGCACACTCAGACACAGGGATCAAATACAACGCAGGACCTAACCAACTTGGTTGATCACATCAAAACTACCACGGGGTCCAACAATCTCCCCCTTTTTGATGTGCATCAACCCAAGTTCAAGTTAGGGTTTAAAATAGACATAAATAGTAATTTTAAAGAAAAAATTACTAAACTAACAAGTTAAGTATAATTTTTACAATTAGTAAAATTGCAAGAAAAAGAATTTTAAATTTTAAATTTTTTCTAACTCCCCCTAAACTTGTACTTTTCTCTCCCCCTTTGATCACAGCAAAAATGGGGTCTTAAGAACTTTCAAGTAAGATTGAAGTTTTTGAAAATTTTCCAAGTTAAAAATGGATTTTTGAAAAAAAATTGCTAAGTTAAAATCAATTTTTTTTTACAAAAAAAATCCTAAGTAAATGTTCAAATGTTCCAAAAAAAATTTCTAAGTCAAGTGAATGATTTTTTAGAATTTTCCAGAAGAAAATTTCAAACCCAAAAAATTAAGTTTAGAATTTTTTAACAAATTTCTAAGGAATTTTTGTTTATTTTAACAAACATTTGAAAAACTTTCAAAGCATTATTTAATTTTTGTTTAATGCTTTTTCAGAAAGTTAATTAAGCATTTTCTTTCAATATTTTAGCTTCCAGGTCGTAGCGAGGCACTAGGCCTTCTTGGTTATTGGAGCAACAACCACTTCCTTAGACAAAGCTTCCATAAAGAATTTCAATGTTTAATTTTCTCATTGTAATCTTTTAATTTTTGAAAAATTAATTAAGCACAGATTTTGGAACCCAATAGAGGTTCCTACCTACAGGGTTATTCAGATACTTAGGGGGTACATAATTTTTGGGTATTCTTCTAAGTTGACCCTGATGATTTCTAATGTACCAGTTCAATTTTCCATAAACTTTAATTTTTGAATTTGGAAATCTATTTAAACATGTATTATTTCTTAATTTCTAATTTTAGATTTTTATTTTCAGATTTTAAATTTTCATTTTTTTTTTCTAATTGATCTAATTCTTTAGACAAAGCTTTAATAAACTCAAAAGACTGTTTAGAGTTTAGGGAACGTACCTTACTTACCTCATCTTGCGATGCTCCCCCTTCATCATTGCTTTCTCCTTCTGATGTTCCTCCCCCTTCATCTATGCTCATTTCTGAGCTGGACGTTTCTTCTAGCTGATGGTTGGCCATCAGTGCTAGTCCCGAGAATTCTTCGACTTCAGAGTCGGAGGAAGACGAATCATCCCACGTGGCCTTTAGATTGTGTTTGGGTCGAGTGGGCTTCTTGCTCCTTTCCTTACTTTTGCTCTTCAGTTTTGGACAGTCATCTTTGATATGTCCTTCTTCGTTGTAATTGTAGCAATGAACCACCCTTTTCTTTCGCTGGAGCTTTTTCGACTGCAATCTAAATTTGTTAGAATTTACAAATTTATTAAACCGTCTTACCAGTAATGTCGCTTCGGATTCGTCGATCGAAGCTTCGGAATCGGGATCGTCCCTCCTTGCATGTAGGGCGACGTCGAGGTTTGACTTCACTACTTCTTTAGGCTCTGCAATCCGAGACTCGTGAAGTTCAAAGGTAGAAAACAAACTTTCTAAGGTACTTACCTCAAGGTCCTTAGAGATGTAGTAAGCATCTACTAAGGACGCCCATTCCGGAGTCCTCGGGAAGGCGTTGAGCGCGTATCGGATGGAGTCTCGGTTCGTTACCGTTTCACCGAGATTCGTTAGTTGCGTTATCAGCTCCTTGATCCGTGCTTGGAGTTGCGCTACCTTCTCGCCGGTGTTCATTCGGAGATTCGTTAGTTGTGTTCGAAGAATGTCGCGCCTCGCTAGTTTTGCTTTCGAGGTGCCTTCGTGGAGCTCTAGGAATTTCTCCTAGAGGTCTTTTGCAGAGTCGTAGCTTCCGATCCGACTTACCTCTTGGGGCGGAAGAACGCTGAGCAAGTGAAACTCAGCTTTTCCGTTTGCCACGAAATCCGCCTGCTCCTTCTTCGTCCATTGGAACTCTTCTTTGTCTTTAGGAGCTGAAAAATCGTATTTCATTGTTAGTAAGATATCAAACTCGGTTTTGAAGAATACCTCCATTTTTCGCTTCCATGTAGCGAAATCTCCATCGAACTTCGGGGGATGGATGTTCGCGCCGGCCATTGTCTTGATCGTAGTGCTTCAGTTGGCGGTTAGTCCTTCTGAGGCGATCAGGCTCTGATACCACTTGTAGGTGCAGCAGAGGCCGGCAAGAGGGGGGTGAATTGCTGAAAACAAAAATAAAAACTATACCCTCCTCGGATTTCAACTCAGAATTTAAATCATCAATAAAATAACAACTAAATTAAGGAGACAGAAAAAGAAACAGAAACAGAATTTAACCTGGTTACAACCAAGGAGGTTGTTAATCCAGGGCGATGAAAAGCTCTACTAGCACAGAATCTCCTTCACTGTAGGCGGAGAAGTCTTTTTACACTTAGAACGCTCACTTAGTTGCTAGGAATTGATTACAGATTGATTGCTTGAGTTGTTCTTGAATTCCTAGCTCCAGGGGCCTTTTTATAGCTCCTGGAAAGTCTATCCCGAGGGTCCAAGGCGCCTCCAACAAGGTTCAAGGCGCCTCCAGCTCGGTCAGCGGATACGCCTTCAAGCATGTTCAAGGCGCCTTCAAGCTTGTTTAAGGCGCCTTCAAGCTACAGTAACTTCTGCTACAGTAACTTCCTGCTACAGTAATTTCCCGCCTCTTTTGACTCCTTTTCTTCTTCGCTTTGGCTTCCGAAGCTTCGTTCTTTTGGGTGATTGCGGCCAACCGGAATAGGGCTCACCCGAACCCAATTCCCGGCCTTCTCCTCGAGCAACATTCCGTCCCGGCTTAATGTCCCTCGAACGCCGCGCACGCTCTTCACGCCCACCGGAGTACTCTTCCGTAGCTCTCTCGTCCTTCGGACGCACTGAGCCCGTCGGCTCCCTTCCCGTGCCGTCCTTCTCGCTAGCTGCGTCTTCCGCTCGACTTCCTGTGCTCCTAAGCTCCTGCACACTCAGACACAGGGATCAAATACAACGCAGGACCTAACCAACTTGGTTGATCACATCAAAACTACCACGGGGTCCAACACCGGCCTTTGTCTGGCCGGACCTGCCATCCTTTTAGTTCGAGAATAAAGGACTAAATCCCTTACACTCGACTGGCTTAAGAGTCAATCGGCCTTATTCCGTATGATTTGCACTTCTAGTAGGTTAGACTTTATAGGTTTTAGCGCTGGGGGAGTGACGAAATTAGGCGAAGGATGCTCCCTCCCCGTGACTTCGACCGTCACATCCCTTTAACCTTGACTGTCACGTCATCTTGACCTTGACCATCACGTGCTCTTCTGGATCCGCTCATTACAACCTCAAGAAACTCACAAATAGTAATGACAACAGGTTTTGCAAAAATGACCTACAGGGAAAGAATCAACATATTATATAGATGTTTTTGAGCACCCAACGACCAAACAAGTCCTAACTACTTAAAATCAGCAACTTGGAGCTTATCCTGCAAGCAAGTATCAGGTAAGAAAATGTTGTCAGTAAAATCAAGATCTTTTAATTATGTTTAATTATGTTAAATAAGATTATATTTGGTCATACTCTATGATCCTGTCTGAACGCTGAGTCGATGGGCGCTGGGCACGTGGCGCTCTCCGAATTGCTGACGTAGATCTCTGACCGGTCGTGTGGATCTCCGGCGAACTTGCAAGGAAGTCGGGCCGGGAAGGGGTTCCCGGTGACGACCCTCCGATGCTCAAGTCAGGCAAGAGGAAGACGAGAAAGTGGCTTCGAATACGGGAGAATGCGTACCTCCGGCGAAGTGTGAGGCTCCTTATATAGAGCTGTGAAGAGGTTCACGCACACATACTGAGGCGAATACGTGTCCTCTAACCATACCTCAGTATGGGCTTGTCAGAAGAGCTTACCTGACACCATACTACTACAGTCCGAGCACATCTCTGATGGGACAGCGGAACCCTCTGTCGTAAGATCCTGCGTATGGTCTGGTCGTTGAACATACCCGCTATCAGAAGATGTTCCCTTGTCCTTTTGTCTCTTCTTACCCCATTCCGAGCATCCGGCCGGTCGGCAGTCCCCTCACGTCTGGCCGGTCGTATGTGCTAGTCCGCTCGGGAGATTCCCGGTTGTGTGCTCTGTGGAGACTGTTCGCAGTATTACTACTTTATGCCTTCGGCCGAGCGGGCTACCCGCTCGGCCATACAACCCTGTTCAACATGAGCGTCGGAACCCCGACTCCCCGCCGGGGTGTCTTTGCTTCCGTTCAGAACGTTCGGCCAGTCGCCCCAATCTTTATCCGCTCGGACAAACCCCTGGTTGACCTTTTACCTTTCAACCTCCACGTGGCGTTGACTCTGCTTAAAGGGGGGGTCCCCCCTCCTTACTACCAGATCACTTGCCTCCCCTTCAAGTCTAGTCGAAGGAGGCGATTAGTCCGACTGACTGGACCATCAGTTGTGCCGAGCGGCGTCCATATGCATCTTTGCTTCCGCTCGGACACACGAGGGCAGCTAAAACGCCAGTCAACACCAACATTCCTCGGTATCTTTTCGAAGTTTTCACCAATCTCCATCATTAAGGTCGAGCACACACTCATTAAATGTGTTCCAGTGGTCGAATGCCACGTGTCGAGGCTGCCATCATTATACGGCGGCGGTGTGGTGTTCTGACGGGATCGAGGCGGTTCGAAATGAACAGTGTGATGCGTGCTCCGGTTCTCGCGACCTGAATCCGACGGTGGAGGCCGCTCGGGCTCCACCCTATAAAGGCTTCGCTTTCTTCCTTCGTCGCATTTCTGCTCTCGCGTGCTCCATAGCTTCTTGCTCTCAGCATTCCGGCGACCCTATTCTTCTGTTCTCCGACGATCTCCGGCGTTCTTCCTTCGATCCTCCTTCTTCTCTGTAAGGCTCTTCCTTCCTTTCCTCTCCGTTAATCTTGTGTTTTTTGTCTAGTTCGGATTCTCTGGCCGCTGTTTTGTTTGCCATCTTCTTTCTTTTATCCTCTACTTGTCGTCTCTTTTGGTTTCGTCCTCTCGGGCAATGGCTAGCTCCTCCCAACCTCATGACCAAGCTCTCGGCCCATGGTACACCACCATGGAGTCGCGCTTCGATCAGCGCGACGCCGATATTCTAATAGATAGTTTTGACATCCCCTCCGACCTTGAAATTATCCTACCCACTTCTTCCGCTCGGTCGAACAAACCGCTGCACGGAGCTTTTTGTGTCTTCCGCGACCAGTTCACAGCCAGTCTGCGATTTCCAATTCATCCCTTTATCATTGAAGTTTGCAATTTTTTCGGCATTCCGCTCGGAAGCCTGGTCCCCAACACTTTCCGCCTTTTATGCGGCGTTGTCGTCCTGTTTAAAATCCACAATATTCCCCTTCGACCGGAGGTATTTCTACTACCCTAAACAGTCCGAGCTGGGCACTTACATGTTCCAGTCCGAGCATTGGAAAGAATTCTACTTTTATATTCGCCTTCCCGAGCGGGCCTCCTTCCTAACCCAATGGCAGATCAGACCACCAACCTCCCCCGAGCTGAAGAGATTCAAGACCCGGCCAGACTATCTTCACGCCGCCAACATGTTAGCCGACCTAAAGTTCGACATCAACAAGTTCCTTCCGGAAGGGGTTATGTACATATTCGGCCTGAGCCCGATCAGAACCCCCCTCCCGAGCGGCTTCGGTAAGAATTTTACTTGTACTTTCGCCTTAATTGCTAACTGATTTTCTTCTTTTTCCTTTGCAGCGAACATTGTCATGGAGTCGGTGATGGCTGGAATTTTGAAGAGGAAGGCAGCGGCGCTCGAGGCCGCGGCTACAAAAGAGATGGAGGCACTTGGCATTGAGCCGGTCGGCTCGCATGAAGGGGAGAGCGGGACTCACAAGGAGTCGGCCGCTCAGGCTTCTCTACCGGAGCCGGCGGTGGGAGCAATTGTTAGCCAAGAGCCTTCCGTCCGAGAGGAAGGCTCCGCTCAGGAAGAAGAGCGGCCTCTCCGACAAAAGAGGCGCCGATTGGAGACTCCCCTCCGATCGGCCACGTCCGCGGTCCAGCCGTCCGAACGGGCCACCGCAGTGCTCGCGGTAAAACTCCAGAGGTCGAGGCGATTTCGTCCGATCGGACCCCATCGCAGTTGGACGCGTCGGCGGACCCCTTGGAGGCCATGCCCGTCAGCTCCCTTCCGCCCACTCCCTGCCGAGTAGATCGTTCGACAATTTTGTCCCAATTCTCTGCGTCGGCTTCCGATCCTTCCCCGGCTTCCGCTCAAACTACACCCGGTCGGCGACGCACCGTCAGGGTCTCACTTCACCTCCCGACTGAAGAATTGCTGCCCGAGGCCGATTGACCAACCGCGCCCGAGCACATGATCACAATGAAGGGGCCTCTAGCCGAAATGTGGGCCGACGCTCGGGTGCGCGTCGCGATGATTCCACTCCGCAATTTGGCCGACAGCCACATGCAGCAGGCCATTGGGGTAAGTGTTTTCTTCCGAAGTTTTTTACGCACTCCTTCCGACTGACTTTTAATGATCTTATTAATTGCAGAGATGGGTAGAGGAGATAGTTGTATCCAACCGCCTAGCGATGGTGGACGAAGAATTGAGAAGACTGAAGGCTGCAGGCAGTCCGCCTGGCTCCCAAGGCCCTTCTTACTCTGAGCTGCAGAAAGAGCTTAAGAAGGCCCAAGACTTGTTAGCGGCCGAGCAGAAGAAGACGGCCGATCAGGCCCACACTTTGGCCGAGCTCGAGCGGCAAGTCAAGACGCTCGACCAAAAAATAAGCCTAGCCACCACTCGGAAAAACACGGCTATCTCCGATCTGGAGAAAAAGAATGTCGAGGCTCGGGGCTTGGAGCAGAAAGTAAAGGAGTTGATGGAGCAACTAGCCAACGAGAAGATTGCCCGATCGGATGAGGTGGCGAAGCTTGAGACTGCTTTACAAGAACATCAAGCGGCCGCCGATGCTTCCCGAGCGGCCCTTAAAGAATATCAGGAGGCCGAACCAAGTCGGGTCGCTGCCTTGAGACAAAATTACATCCGTTCGGCCGAATTTTCGGAGAAAGTTTGCGAGCGGATGTACACGGCCTTTGAACTTGCCATGAATGCCACGATAGAATATTTGAAGTCCAAAGGCCAACTTTCCGATTCCACCACCATCCCAGCTCAAGACCAGGAGACGCTCCTTAGCACCATCCCGAAGGATCTTTATGATTATTTAGAATAGAAGTTTGCATGTTATTCGGCCGCTCAGCCAAAAAAACTATCCCTTTTTGTAATTAGGTCGCTCGGCCTTAATTTCTTTAATGCTATCCTTTTGCTTGCTTTTTCCTTTCGCTAATCAATACGCATGCTGTCCGCTCGCCTCTTATCACACCTTTCTCATGTTTGAAAAGGATTTTTTACGAAGTATTTTGCGTATCTAGTCCGCTCAGATGAATATATCTTGTTTCGACAGAAGAGGTTGTTCGCTGGATGTTGACGAAGTACTTTTGGGTACTTGGTCGATCGGAGAGTATAGACGGTCGAAGGGTGTTGACGGCGAGTACTTTTGGGTACTTGCTCACAAGTCCTCTTTATTGCCTTCGTCCGGCCGGAGGGTTTATAGTCGCCGGTCTGACTCTAGCATTTAACGTCGTCGCTCGACGGTCTTCAAACCGGGGGGTTTATAGTCGCCGGTCCGACTCTAGTGTTTAACGTCGCCGCTCGACGGTATTCCGCTCGGAGGGTTTATAGTCGCCGGCTCGACTCTCAATTTTTAACGTCGGAGCTCGACGGTCTTTCGCTCGGAGGGTTTATAGTCGCCGGCTCGACTCTCGATTTTTAACGTCGGAGCTCGATATGATATCCTTTTGCTTGCTTTGTCCTTTTGCTAATCAATATGTGTGCCATCCGCTCGGCTCAACAACCCCCGTTTAGGTTCCCTCGCTTCTCCTTGTTATTCATTCGCCTTTCATCCCACCTTTCTTGTGTTTGGAAGGGATTTTTACGAAGTATTTTGCATAGCTTGTCCGCTCAGCTGAATATATCCTGTTTTGCAAACGGGATTTCCGCTGGACATTCACAAAGTACTTTTGGTTACTTGACCGATCGGCCAAATGACTTAAAAAGTTTACCTCTTTATTGTCTTCTTCCGGCGGTCTTCCGCTCGGAGGGTTTATAGTCGCCGGCGCGACTCTCGATTTTTAACGTCGGAGCTCGATGGTCTTCTGCTCGGAGGGTTTATAGTCGCCGGCGTGACTCTTGATTTTTAACGTCGGAGCTCAACGGTCTTCCGCTCGGAGGGTTTATAGTCGCCGGCTCGACTCTCGATTTTTAACATCGGAGCTCGACGGTCTTCCGCTCGGAGGGTTTATAGTCGCCGGCTCGACTCTCGATTTTTAACGTCGGAGCTCGACGGTCTTCCGCTCGGAGGGTTTATAGTCGCCGGCTCGACTCTCGATTTTTAACGTCGGAGCTCGACAGTCTTCCGCTCGGATGGTTTATAGTCGCCGGCTCGACTCTCGATTTTTAACGTCGGAGCTCAACGGTCTTCCGCTCGGAGTGTTTATAGTCGCTGGCTCGACTCTCGATATTTAACGTCGGAGCTCGACGGTCTTCAGCTCGGAGGGTTTATAGTCGCCGGCTCGACTCTCGATTTTTAACGTTGGAGCTCGACGGTCTTCCGCTCGGAGTGTTTATAGTCGCCGGCTCGACTCTCGATATTTAACGTCGGAGTTCGACGTCCTTTAAGGCTAATTTTAATACTGTCGTTCGACGAAGATATTTGCCATCTTTTATCATTTTGCTTCCTGCATTACAAGGACATAGGCGACCAAAACACATAAAATTACATCAGCGCACCTTTCACCCAGCTCGGTACGGCTGGAGATGATTCGCGCTCCATTGTCGATCTAGCCGCCGTCCGTCTTCATCCTCCAAATAATAAGCACCCGAGCGGAGCTTTTCGATGACTTTGAAGGGACCCGCCCAAGGAGCCTCTAGCTTGCCAACGTCGCCGACCGGCTTTACTTTCTTCCACACTAGGTCGCCGACTTGGAATACTCTAGGGATCACGCGCTGGTTGTAATTCTGCTTCATCCTCTGCCGGTACGTCATCAGCCGGACGGACGCTTTGGCTCACTCTTCATCAATCAGTTCCAATTCCATGTTCCTCCGTTCGGCGTTATCATCATCATAATTCTGGATCCGGACGGACTCGACGCCGACTTCAACCGGGATAACTGCTTCGCCGCCATACACTAAATGGAACGGTGTGACGCCCGTTCCCTCTTTTGGAGTCGTGCGGATGGCCCATAGGACGCCTGGCAGTTCGTCCACCCAACTTCCCCCTATGTGGTCAAGTCGAGCTCGGAGAATTCTGAGTATTTCTCTGTTGGTTACTTCCGCTTGGCCGTTACTCTGGGGATATGCCACGGAAGTGAAGTGTTGTTCAATGTCATAACTTTTGCACCATTCTTCGAGCTGCTTCCCGACGAACTACCGCCCATTATCAGATACGAGCCGACGAGGAATGTCGAACCGACAGATTATATGCTGTCAGATAAATTTCTTGACCATCTGCTCTATGATCTTCGCCAGCGGCTCGGCCTCCACTCATTTGGAGAAATAGTCGACCGCCACCAGTAGAAACTTCCGTTGACCAGTCGCCATAGGGAATGGACCCACGATATCCATTCCCCACTAATCGAACGGACAGGCTACCGTAGACGCTTTCATCTCCTCTGCCGGTCGGTGGGAGAAGTTGTGGTACTTCTGGCAGGAGAGGCACGTCGCGACGGTCCGAGCGACGTCTGTTTGCAGGGTTGGCCAAAAGTATCCGGCCAGCAAGATCTTCTTAGCTAGCGATCGTCCGCCCGGATGCCCTCCGCACGATCCTTGATGCACTTCTTGGAGGATGTACGCCGCGTCTTCCGAGCTCACACATTTCAAAAGCGAGCGGGAGAAAGCCTTCTTGTAGAGTTGATCTCCAATGAGTGTGAATCGTCCGGCTCTCCTCCTCAACAGCTGGGCAGCTTCCCGATCGGACGGTGTCGCACCCGAGCGCAGAAACTCTATGATGGTTGTCCTCCAATCGCTCGGACATGCGAGGCCCTCCATCCGGTCAATATGCGCCACCAAGGATACTTGTTCAATTGGCTGCTGGATGACGACCGGTGATATTAAACTTGCAAGCTTGGCTAACTCGTCTGCTGCCTGGTTTTCCGCTCGGGGTATCTTCTGGATAATGACTTCTCTGAAGTTGGCCTTGAGCTTTTCGAAGGCTTCAGCGTAGAGTTTGAGCCGAGCGTTGTTAATCTCAAAAGTACCCGAGAGTTGCTGAGCGGCCAGCTGAGAATCTGAATGGAGCGTCACCCGACCGGCCCCAACATGCCGAGCAGCCTGTAAGCCGGCTATAAGGGCCTCATACTCCGCTTCGTTATTTGTAGCTCTGTAATCCAGCCGGACGGATAAGTGCATCCTTTCTTCTTGGGGAGAGAGTAATAGCACGTCAATCTCGCTCCCGAGCCGAGTGGACGATCCGTCCACAAATATTTTCCACATAGCTTCGGGCTCTGGCCTTTGCACTTCGGTGATAAAATCTGCCAAGGACTGCGCCTTTATCGTCAAGCGGGGTTGATACTGAATGTCAAATTCGCTCAACTCCGTTGTCCATTTCATGAGCCGTCCGGACGCTTCTGGATTCAACAGCACTCTTCCCAATGGGCTATTCGTCCGGACGATTATTGTATGTGCCAAGAAATAAGGACGAAGTCTCCGAGCGGCGAGGACCAAAGCAAAAGCCAGTTTCTCAAGCCCAGTGTAGTGAGATTCAGCGTCTTTTAATATATGGCTCAAGAAGTACACAGGTTGTTCTTCTCCGCTCGTCCTTACTAATGCCGAGCCTACGGCCTGCTCGGTTGAAGATAAGTAAATACAGAGCGGCTCATCCACAGCTGGCTTGGCTAGCACAGGCAGAGAGTTCAGGTACGTCTTAAGCTCTTCGAACGTCCGATCGCATTCTTCATCCCAATGAAACTTGGTAGCCTTGCTCAAGATTTTGAAAAACGGGAGACTCCGATCGGCCGTCTTCGAGATGAATCTGGACAATGCTGTTATCCGACCGGTCAAGCACTGTACTTCCCTCAGATTTCTTGGGGGCGGCATATCTTGTAGTGCTTTCACCTTCCTGGGATTTGCCTCGATGCCCCGCTCGGTCACTATATAGCCCAAGAAACGCCCACCTTTTGCCCTGAACAGACACTTCTGAGGGTTCAGCTTAACTCCATACTTCCTCAGCGTTCGAAAAGTCTCCTCCATGTCTTTAAAAAGATCGGCCGATCGGACGGACATGATGAGAATATCATCTACGTACACTTCCAAATTTCACCCGATCTGCTCCTTGAACACTTTGTTCATCAAGCGCTGGTAAGTTGCTCCCGCGTTCTTCAGTTTGAACGGCATCACATTGTAGCAGTAAGTACCGTCAGCTGTAACGAAGCTAACCTTCTCTTGATCTTCTCGGGTGAGCGACACTTGATGGTAGCCCTGATAGGCGTCGAGCATGCATATCAACTCGCAGCCAGTTGTGGAGTCCACCAGTTGATCGATCCGGGGTAGAGGATAAAAATCCTTTGGGCATGCTTTGTTGAGATCCCGGAAATCGATGCAAACTCTCCACTTGTTGTTCGGCTTGGAGACTAGTACTACGTTCGCCAGCCAGCTCGGGAACTGGACCTCGCGTATGTGGCCGGCCTCCAGGAGCTTCTCAACCTCCGCTCGGATGATGGCATTTTGTTCGGCGTTGAAGTCCCTCTTCCTTTGCTTCACCGGCCGAGCGTCCGATCGAACGTGGAGCTCGTGCTGCGCTATACTTGGCGAAATTCTGGGCAGCTCATGTGTTGACCAAACGAAGACATCACAGTTTCTCTGGAGACATTTAATCACTTCCTCTTTCTAGCTCGTCTCCAGATCGGCCGCAATGAATGTGGTGGCCTCCGATCGGGTTGGGTGAATCTGCACTTCCTCTTTTCTTCATACACCAAAGAGGGTGGTTTTTCGGTTATGGCGTTTACCTCGATCCGTGGCGCCTTCCGAGCGAAATTGGCTTCAGCTCGGACCATCTCGACGTAGCATCGCCGAGCTGCCAGCTGGTCTCCTCGCACTTCTCCGACTTTATCTTCCACCGGGAACTTGATTTTCTGGTGGAAGGTGGAGACGGCCGCTCGGAACTCGCTGAGCGCCGGTCGCCCCAAGATAATGTTGTATGCTGAGGGAGAGTCGACAACGACGAAGTTTGCAGTCCGCGTCCTTCTGAGCGGCTCCTCTCCCAGCGAAATAGCCAGTCGGACCTGTTCGACCGGCAGAACTTCATTGCCCGTAAACCTGTAGAGGGGGGTTGTCATGGGCAGCAGCTCGGCCTGATCAATTTGCAGTTGGTCGAAGGCCTTTTTGAATATGATGTTGACCGAGCTTCCTGTATCGATGAAAACGTGGTGAATAGTATAGTTAGCTATTACCGCTTTGATGAGGAGAGCGTCGTCATGTGGCACTTCGACTCCCTCCAAGTCCCTGGGCCCGAAACTGATTTCGGGACCGTTCGCCCGTTCTTGGTTGCAGCCGACCGCATGGATCTGAAGCTGTCTGACGCTCGCCTTCCTTGCTCTGTTGGAGTCGCCTCCGGTCGGCCCCCCAGCGATGATGTTGATTTCGCCTCGGGAAGTGTTGCTTCTATTTTCTTCTTCCCGAGCGGACGACCTAAGCTGCTCCCTAGACCTCCGGGGATTGTCCTCACGCCTCGGAGTATGATGCCGCTCGGGAGTCTGTCTCTGCCGCCTGTCGGATATCATCCGATCGGCTTCACGAGGGCGTTGTCGCCTGTCGGATGATGGCGATCGACGGTGGCCACCCCGGGGCACGGGGTGGGCGATCAAGGGAAGACTTCGGCAATCTCTTGTGTTATGCGTATCGGTCCGATGGAAAGAGCAGAACATGGGGGTCCATACCTTCTTCTTTGGTTTGGGCCGTTCGACAGCTACTTGTTGGACGACCTGGGACCTCGCATGGTGAGAGCGGACTACTTTGGCCCACGGTCCTCTGGGCGGCTCCTGGCGAGTGACAGCCTTCCGCTCGGCAGGGGGTAGCCGGTCAGTTGAGACTTCTTTTCTTCTGGCCGCATGGGCTTCTTCCACGTTGATGTATTCATTGGCCCGGTGTAACATATGATCGTAGTCTTGGGGCGGCTTCCGAATGAGTGAACGGAAGAAGTCACCATCCACGAGGCCCTGCGTAAACGCATTCATCATCGTTTCTGAGGTGGCCGTTGGAATATCCATGGCCACCTGGTTGAATCGTTGGATATAGGCTCTGAGCGGCTCTCTGGGCTCTTGCTTGATGGCGAACAGACTGACACTTGTCTTCTGATAACGCTGACTGCTTGCGAAATGGTGGAGGAAGGCCGTGCGGAACTCCTTGAAACTTGTAATGGATCCGTCCGGCAGCCTCCGAAACTACCGTTGCGCCGATCCCAAGAGGGTGGTAAGGAACACCCGGCACTTTACTTCATTTGTGTATTGATGAAGGGTGGCTGTGTTGTCGAACTTACCCAGGTGATCGTGAGTCGGTGGTTCCATTGTATTCACCGATCGCCGGGGGCACATAGTGCTTTGGCAGAGGGTCCCGCAAGATGGCCTCCGAAAACTGACGGTTGATCCGCTCGGGGGAGGCGTCCGCTCGGGGGGTCTTGCCTTTTCTGTTGTCTCGTATTGGCACTTCATCTGATGAAGATCCTCGATCACGATTAACTGTTGCGGCTTCAGGAGGCGTGTGGAATATGGCCCGATGAAATGGAACCGTGGCATGCGGTGCTTCCGCTCGGCCCCCTGATGCTGATGTTGCTTGCTGCTCAATCCGCTCGGCTTGCGACTTCTGCCTTTGTTGTTCCACAAGCTTAGCTGCTCTTGTTTTGATCAGAGCGTCGAGCTCCTCTGTGGAGAGCATCACCGAGTGCGGTCGTCCAGCTTCGTCCATTGCTTCCGCTCGGATGCAGATGCGTTCCCACAGACGGCGCCAAATTGATCCTGTCCGAACGCTGAGTCGATGGACGCTGGGCATGTGGCGCTCTCCGAATTGCTGGCGTAGATCTCCGACCGGTCGTGTGGATCTCCGACGAACCTGCAAGGAAGTCGGGCCGGGAAGGGGTTCCCAGCGACGACCCTCCGACTCTCAAGTTAGACAAGAGGAAGACGAGAAAGTGGCTTCGAATACGGGAGAATGCGTACCTCCGGCGAAGTGTGAGGCTCCTTATATAGAGCTATGAAGAGGCTCACGCACATATACCGAGACGAATACGTGTCCTCTAACCATACCTCAGTATGGGCTTGTCAGAAGAGCTTACCTGACACCATACTGCTACAGTCCGAGCACATCTCTGATGGGACAGTGGAACCCTCTGTCGTAAGATCCTGCGTATGGCCTGGTCGTTGAACATACCCGCTGTCAGAAGATGTTCCCTTGTCCTTTTGTCTCTTCTTACCCCATTCCGAGCGTCCGGTCGGACGGCAGTCCCCTCACGTCCGGCCGGTCGTATATGCTAGTCCGCTCGGGAGATTCCCGATTGTGTGCTCTGTGGAGACTGTTCGCAGTATTACTACTTTATGCCTTCGGCCAAGCGGGCTACCCGCTCGACCATACAACCCTGTTCAACATGAGCGTCGGAACCCTGACTCCCCGCCGGGGTGTCTTTGCTTCCATTCGGAACGTTCGGCCGGTCGCCCCAATTTTTATCCGCTCGGACAAACCCCTGGTTGACCCTTTACCTTTCAACCTCCACGTGACGTTGACTCTACTTAAAGGGGGGGGCCCCCCTTCCTTACTACCGGATCACTCTACATTTCACACAATCATATCTGGTTGATTCAACTTGCCTAGCCATAGAAATTGTTCATATTTGAACATGTCATGCCATCTTAACCTATTTTTTCTCTGGTATTACATCTAATGGAGCCACAATATGATTGAGAAAAAAAAGGTAGAACTTGGAGGTAGGAGCGAGTGGATCACGGGCCCATAGAGTTGGTTGCAACCTAACTTGTGGAAAAAGAAGTCAACGCGACAAATCTCCATCGCTGAAAAAGTTGTCATAATGAAGCCAAATCCACAAATCCCTCAAACAAGTAGTCATATCCAAGACGAAAGAAGGTTGCTAAGGAATGTGGCCAATTGGTGTCTCGATCCATTTTACATGCCCGTTCTAATGGTTAGATCTCTTTACTTTAACATTGGCTATTGGAAACTAAAGTAGGTGGCACATCACCGTTCGATTGAGCGATGTGGATGCATATCCATTTGTTAATGTTAAAAACATGATCCATATATGCTTAGTATCTGTAAACGATAAAATTAGTAAAAGATTCAAGCTTCACATATTATCACCGCACAAATTTGTAGTTGCAATGGAACCACAAAAATTGATGTGCAGAATTGTTGATTGAACATAAATGCAATTCATGTTTCCACTTATCACTTTATTGATTGATTGTGTTAGATTGACTATATATATTCGTTTTGTTGTGTTATAGATGTTATTTTAGTTAAATTGAACAAATTGACTCAATCTAGCTGAGACAATTGAAAATTACAGCATTTTGTATAACCACATATTCAGTATTGTCCCATAATGAAGATGACTGATGCATAAATAATATATGTAATCAAGTGATCATGGTGCTTTACCATTCTGAGCAGACAGACTATCCCCAGCGGATAGTTACTCGAGGGTGATGATAGAGCTACAATCAGATTGGACTGTGGGAGTCCACTGGAATAGCTTTTGGCCTCTTCTTTTTCTTGTTTATTATTTTCTGTGACCTTAAACGCTTGTTGGCTAGAACCAATTGATTATTCTTCTGTGTTATAAAATTTTTGCTAATTTTCAGACCTAAGATTTCTTTGTGGCTGTCTATATTATAACAAGTTGGAAAGAGTTAAGCATTGTCGACACATGGAGTAATTAATAAGTAAATTTCAACTTTTGCTTCTTACATATTAGTACGGCTTGATTGTTTCTGTTTCTTTTTAGACGGATGATAGCTTATTGGTGATTTTTTTCCTCAGTTGTACCTGCAAGTTCGGTTTCCATAGTGTAGAACCGCTGCTGTTCCTATTTGCTGCAGCAACAGGGTTTTAGATGTTGACTTGTGACTTAACTATTGTCCAGGTTGCTCGAAGAAAACCAAAAAAGGCATCATGGCTTTTGTGGTAAGCTTTTGGTAGAATGAATATCTTCAAATATTAAGGTGCAGAGTTCCTCTTAGTATTGGCTTTAGGCACATTTGAGTTGTACTTTTGATCAAAATGTGAATCTAAAGGATCTTGATATTGTTGTCTCTTTTGAGCAACATCTCAGTGTTCAACATAAAGGATAGATGATACTCAAAATGAACTATCTGTGACTGGAATTGAACAACCCTAACAATCAAATAAATCCTCTTGTTTAAGCTGTTGTGGGGAGAGAAAAAGTTCAAGTACTCGCTTTGTTTACTTCAGCCACTTATACAAAACCTGTATAATCATCATCAATGGACCATCATATCAGACAAAAGTTCATAGAGATTGTTTCACTTACAACACATGTATAAGAATATCTAGACTGAGCATAACGGAGAAGACAACAGAAAACTTTCTTACTGAGGGAAGTTTAAGCAACTAGGGTCCCTAACTTCGTGAATGTGAGGATCAATTGCAAAAGAAAAAATTGATATAAAGGCATATGATTGGATCATAAGAAGGCTTGCTGCATTAGATTAGCTCTCATTTTACGACACTGTTAAATGCCATGTTTTGTTGAACAACCCATTTGAACATCTGATAAGGAGGCACATGATTGTGTGATGAGGAGGTTTGCTACATTAGAGTATATCTCATTGTATAGGACATTGCCTAGATGCTAGGTTTGGTTGAATAACCCATTTGAGATCCTGAGTAGGAACTCGCATACATTCCTCCTCTCATATATACGCAAATGTTAGCACGACTATGAGACAACTTCCGTATCAACTATTATTGCAGAGACAAGTGAGGTTTTATATTCGATTAAAAGAATCAAGGAAATCTAATTCAACTATTTTTAATATCAGAAGGATACTATCCATATATTTATCTCTGGAGATATAATTCTGCATTGGGTTACTCAAAAAAATCATTGGAAGCTGCAGGGATTCCATTTGAAAAAAGAATCATTCGCTGATTTCTTCTTGCTCTCTTGCACATAGAAGTATGAATACAGACCCATTCCAAACGCAGCAGTCAGGATCCCCATAATGTTTCTAGCTGCGAAGGGGTCGTGAAGTATAATGTAGCCTAAGGAAAGAATGATGCAGGTCTTGAGGTGGCCAAGAACTTGATATGTCACTGGTGATGTCGTTCCAATTACTAGGAAGAAGTTGACAGAAACCGCGATCAAGCAAGATAGGATAATGAACACCATTAAGATGAATTTCACACATGAGTTATCAACATTTTCTTGCTAGTTGAACAAGGTAGAGAAAGAAACCTAGATAGTGTGTTAATGTTGGAATACAAGATATGCTAATTGCTATGGATTTGAAAGGATTCAAACAAACCAGCATACCAGAACCATAAAGGAATAGTTGTAGGTGAACATGCTTCGCTTGGTGAGCAGTCAGTCCACAGATGGGCCAGTGGCAAATAGAATCGCTGCTTGGAATGGTGATGATTGATACAAAAGCTATGTGGATGAAACCTTCAACCACTTTTGAATTGTCTTGGTCATCTACCATTCAATTTTATGGTCAAGAAAAACTGATTCAAACTTGGACCTGTTGTTTTGTTTTTTCTTCTCTTTTTGGAAAATTTGTGTAACAAATAAGAATGTGCAGGAAGGATAGAATTTGTCCAACACATGTAGTAGCAATAGCCAGAACTAGAGGATTGAGCTGACAATGTTGAGGTTCATATCTGTGACCGATGCAATACCAACTCCAAAGAGCAAGACAAGAAGAGAGAACTTCATGTTGTATCTAATAGCATGAAACAAACACAAAATAAAACTGTAAACAACTTATAGTGATCTCCCAAGATGAACTTGGTCACCACTTGACGTCAGAAGAGCGATCATGAAATTGAATCAAAAAGCTCTTTAACCTTCACAAACCAAATCCCTCTGCTACCCAAATGTTCACTTTGCTAGCAATCACCTCCTCGATGCCCCTTTCCTGCGATATCTTGGACGCATAATTTAAAAGATGAAAACATCGGTTTTGTAACTGATGCTTTGATTGCTCTTAATCACAATTTACATTGTGGGAGATGAACCAATCATCTCCTCAATGTAAATGTTGCAAATCTTTTGCAACGTAGCGATTTCCAACACCTCTCACTCGTCCAAGTCAATCCATAAAGGTTATCTGGTCATATAGATCATGTCAGTCACATAGACTATAGGATGATCATGTCACACAAGCTAGAGTAAAGCATTAATTAATCATACAGACTATATGATGATCAAGTTATGAAAACTAGAGCAAAACAATCAGTTACAAAGATCAAACAAGAACATTCTATCAATAATTTAGGGAAAATGGTTTGTATGATAGCAAACATATAAGCATTTATCGCTAAGAAGATTGTTGCATCTTACATAGCTACTCTATAGAATAAATCAAAGACATCAAAACTTGCCTTTACCCTAGATTAAATTATTTACATCAATATGAACATCTCTAATCCTTCATAATGACTATTATATCAAGCGCATATTCAACATCTCCAATCAATACAATTATTCACAATTATATTTTATGTATTAACTAAAAATGTAACTGGTACTAGTGAATAAATGTTACAGATATAAATCAATCTTAATCTTCCTTTTTAGCTAGAATATATTCATTCTAATTAGTCATTTTCCTAGTTATGCTCCATAGACTGAACCACCCATAGCCAATAGGAAACATGCTAAAGTAGCAGACACTGATCAGAACTTCAAGTAGACAGCTAAATAGTCACTCAGGGCAAAATTGAGATTAACTTATAATCTCAAGGGTCTCACATAGTAGAGAAGTAGAGATCTATTCTCCTACTACCCTTCTTGTGTCACGCCCCGAGGGTGAGGTTGTCCGACGAAAATCGGACAGCACCTCCCCTGTAGCAGTGACAAATGAATTATAGATACAAGGCCACAAGGCCACACAAGTAATAACAACAGCCCACACGGCTGGAACATACACAATCACATAGTTATATACATGATAACCATGATTTTACTATACTATTTTGATTTATACATGTATAGTTTGATGTTTTCATAGATGGAACATATATTTGCATCACATTTCATGCATTACATTTATCTTAGACTTAATTGCAAATTAATTTATTATCATGGTATTTGATGTTAATATTTCGATATATTCTTTGTAGGCATCAAAAGGATCATGGACCCGATCATATCAGATCAGAATTGTGATCAAATCTAGGGCTAAACGAGACGATCAGGTTTTAGAGTATTATGGATCGTTCATCCAAGATCCAATCAAATCTAAGTCATCCATTGAAGATTCGGTCCATCCAACCTAATAAGGAGTAAATCTCAGTCGTAGATGAAAATCTAGAGGTTTTGATCCAGATCTGAGATGTTCTTACCGTTGATCAAGATCTGAGCATTATGGACCATCCGATCCAATTTGAGAGTGATTTAAATCGTGTGAGAAGTTACAGTGCTCGCTGAGCTCAGCATTTCCTCACGATTTTAGTATTGTTCATCATCTTCTTCCTTAGCTACGTCTGACGCTCCCGTTCCACTTCCAAATCCGAGAATCGAATCTCTTCATCTCCGACGAGCTTTCAACGATCCGACGACCCGTAATCGAGGTACAGATTGAGATCAGTGGGCGTTCCCCGATCTGTAATTTTTCTTCCGCGATCCACCGCAATCACAGATTAGAGGGTGTTCCCCAGATCTGTGGTTTCCAGTCATTCATAGAAGCTCGAAGGGTGTTCCCAAAAGCTTCTACATCAGTTCCACCTCCACCTTCGTTTGCAGCTATTGAATCGATCCGATCAATCGATTGAAGCACCTTTATTCTTCGGTGGTTGGCGAATTCAGGTGATTCTGAGCTAGTTAGGGCATTCTCAGTAGCTTTGGACTTCTCCTGAATGAGCTGGGAGTTCAATATTTCGTTGTTGATTGCTCGAAGGGCGTTCCTAGAAGCAACTCAGTGACACGACAGAGAAGAGAGGTTTAGTTCCGAATTTGGATGTGGAATGCTATCTGTTTTTATTTTTCTTTGATTTTTCTTACCTTTGTTGAGAACTGATGATCTGATAGTTAGGTTTGTAATTTCTTCTTGGATTGAATTCATAATTTCATTTCCTATAAGTTTGTTTAGTTTCGGTTGTTTAGTTAGCAAACCCTTGTTCTATATAATTGATCTTTAAGATATGATTGAATATGTTGAATGAATTACTTGATCTTTTCATTGCCTATCTCTAATTAACTTTGTTGATTGTGGATTAGAATGGAAGACTTGATAATTAAGAATAATGATTACTGTGATTGTGAATGGTAGATAAAGTAATTGATTAATTTGATTTAATGATGCATTAGAAACCAAACTTAATTGATACTAATTTGTTGAGATGAAGTGGATCATGTTTAGATGAGAACAACATTTCTTTGATCCCATTTTAAATTGTTCTAGTGCACTTTTGAGAATTAGATGTATTCAAGTTGAAATGAGAATTGAATGGAAATGCCTAATAGAACTTATTGATGTAAGAATTCAATTTGAGTCAATTCTAGAATTCGAACACATACTCACTAGTTATCCTTGGAAAATACAACTTGAGACTCCTTACTACAATTCTTATCTTTAGTTTTAATGGGTTCCAATCTTTATTAACTTCGAAGTGCCAAGTGACATGCAAAAATGGTCACATCAAAATTTTGACGTCGTTGTTGGGGAAATAACTAGTAGTGTGTGTTTATTTTGGAATGTGCTGTCACGCCCCGGAGGAATCCCTGTCCGAAGAAATTTCGGCAACACCTCCCCTGTACGGCGGACAATCTGAAACTTTCTACATACACAATATACATCAGCCACAAGCAGCTGGAATATACACACAACCACGCAGTTATATATATATATCATCAGCCCACTCTGCTAGAACAAAATATAAAACAACCACGCGGTTATATATATATTTTACAACCCACTCGGCTATACCAAAACCAAAACACAGCAGAAAAACAATAGAAATCCAAAATACATGACTGTTAGCCGGCTAGGCTTACACCACACAACAACACAATACTCCGGAAACAAAACCAGAACACAAAACCAAATACACACATACCATATACCACAATAAACATAAATAAAATGCGAAGACTGGTCTTCTAATGTGACGTGGGGACCGGCAGTCAGGATACTCCAAGCGACTCCATAAACAACCTGGTACTTGAAAAAGATAGTATCCACGGGGGTGAGTTCAACAACTCAGCGAATACCAATAGACATGCCTAGTAAGATATATCTAACAGCAATAAACATGGAATACAACTTCCTAATCATATATAGGAATTATGCAAAACTGAAAGGTAACTGAGGAAGCTGTACTCACCAGGAACTCCTATCTAGACAAAAGGGTCGTCAAACCAAATACACACTATGTCTCCTGTATGCATGTCAAACAAATGCATCCACCAAAATGCAGCATATAAGTACAGCAAACACAAGCAAATAAATGCAATAAATGCATATGGTGCCAATGACATGGTCACCCCTGACGCCAGTCAGTCATCTCACACACAAATGGTGAGAGTGAGTGGGTAGGGCTGTGACAACCGTGCACTCTGACGTCACTGCTCCTGATGAGTGACCGAATGAACGGGATGCTGTCGGAGTACACACATACTCCTACCCCAAAACATAAATGGGGGAGCGCAATGCTCTCATCTCCCGGTACACCACGACAGGGAGGGATCCCTGACGTGCTACCACGCTGGACCAACGGAGCACCGAACAGAGCAAAACTGATGTGCTACCACGCTGCGTCACGCTACCCATGAGCAGACCAACGGAGCACCGAACAGTGATGAAACTGGCGATATGCTCTACACTAATGGAGCAGCTTATCACGCAGCATGCAATCATGCGAATGGTGCATGAAACTAAGCATAACAATATCCTGAACCAAATCCACATATATATAAATAAAAATGTGTACCCTAGTACAAGTAAATCAAATCCACAGATCTAGGGTATACAGGCCCTCTATGGTATGACAACCTAGGTCCTGAACATATCCACCTCCATAAAATATGTACCAACAATGTACATGGATCAAAGCAAAAGGTCTAGGTACACAAATCAGGTATGATATAAAAATATAGATACACATATCAGATAATAAAAATCTAGAGTCTAGTCCTAAACTCAGTAAAGCATGGTATGTCACTTACTCTAGGAACTACGGTACTCATGGTAATAATCATGAAGTATAAACATGGATACATAACAAGCGACCAAACGGATCATGCTATGGATATCAAACCGTGACATACCAAAGACAAACATGATCATTGCTTGTAGCTATAAAATACTATGCATATCCAATTGACAATATCATAAAAGATAAGTCAAGAGGTACCCGCCTTTAACTGTAGTCTGTGATAAACAATCCTCACATCAGAACAACCGTCCCGTAATCAGGGTCCTGCATACAAATATTCAATTTAGCTACTCTAACAAGTATCATTTAACTAACTGAAGATCAGGACCAAATAAATAAACTTATTTCCTTTCCGATTAAGGAAACCCAAATTGAATCAATCCCAAGTGATCCCAATTGTTATAACTCAAGAACAATCTCAACTAATACAATTCATTTTATCACTCAATTCAACCATCATCCATCTGAACCAACCAACCACCAAATAACCATCATGAATCAAACTAAACTTACCCAATAGTGAGTATCCTTTTATTACCTCGCAGTCAGAGGAGTGGTTGTCAGAAAATCCTAGTCGGAGCAACCATGAAGCTACTGTCCTCAATGTAAATCATCCAAAATCTGCACCTCAATCATCTGAAATTCCAACCTAAGATAACTAATTACTCATTAGTCATGTTATCACATATTAACATCTCAAATAAAATCTGTTACCAATCTATATCAACCTAATATGAACCAGAGATCAACCAAAATACTATACATAGCTTACCTTGAATCAAAGTCTCCAATTCAAATCTAAAACCTCAGCTGAAGCAAAAATCACCAAACATAAATGCCCAATCTGTTGAGTCACTGTCGGATGTGGCTGCAGTCGGATAACGTCGGAAACCAGTGGCTGGAACAAAACTCCAAGTCTAGTGGTCGTCACAGAGGAGAGCAACAACCCTCAACAATCACAGATCAAAAACTAGGGCACGCGGCTAGAGGCTAGGGCAGAAGGTACCGGAGGAGAATCGGCAGTTAGGGATTGGCGTCGCTGGCGGCAGTGGGAACTAGGCACCGGCAGAGGGAAAGAGAGGAAACGCGGCACCATTAGAAGCTAGGGCACGGCTGTTGTGCTCCCAAATCGCAGCAGAGGAGGGAGATTAGTGTCAGTGCTAGAGCACAAGGGAGGCCGACGGTAGACGACGAGGCAACGACAGAGGAAAAGGTGATCGGGCTCGGCCGGATGTGGCTCTCGTCACCGGCAGCAGAGGGGGATTGTGGAAAGGGTCGGCGACGAGTCCTGATCTCAGCGGCGGAGACAAATCTAGGGCACAAGCGGTGATGTCTGCGCCGATCGCGTGAGAAGGAGAGGAGAAGAACTTCCATGCATAGTTTGCAAAATCGCGATCCGGATCGTAGGATCGTACGATTCTACGATCCGGAAACCCAAAATCGATCCAGGATCGTGCAGAATCGAGTTTTGCAGTAGAATCGCAACAGGATTGGTAGGATCGGTAGGATCGGAACAGAATCGGTAGGATCGGAGCAGAATCGGAACAGGATCGGTAGAAGCTTTGAGAGGTCATAACTTTTGACTCGGATTGAACCATGGGGCCTATAATATATCAAATCAAAGCTCGTTCAGAGATCTTTAATAAATTTCAAAGTTTATCCTTAACCACCCTATTTCAAAGCCAAAAAATATCATTTAAATCATTTTCAGATGTCTAGGAGATTTTATCTTTTTTTTATTATCTTTTTTTTCATCTTATTAGGGGTTTAAATTATTTAAACATATGTTTAACTATTTTTGAGTTAGTTTTTTATCAATAATATTCTGTCATTTATTTTCCTCAAAATAATGAGTTTTTGGATGCCTATTATCTAGTATTGTGTGACATCAACCAGTCTTTAGAAGATTATTTCCGGCGTTCATATTTGAATCAAAGGATTCAATAGCTTCTATTACATACGTTAGGTGGCCTGTAAATTGAATTATCTTATAAACTAAGGAAATATTTATTACATTGAATATGTTATTATTATTGTATTAATAGAAATTTTATATTTTTATCATTTTATGATATGAAAATATAAATATTATTACTATAAGAGAATAATAGTTGAATTATAAATTAATTTAAATTTGTACATGTAGTAATATAATTTGAGGTGTTAGTGTAAATAATTGCATATATATACAAAATTAGTTATTTATTTATATGTAAATGATATTTTTAGGTATTTTTTCTAATTATTAATCATGTATAATAAGATTTTAAGGGTTTTTGGTAGGATCGTACGATTCTACGATCCGATCCTAACCGATCTGATCCTGACCCTAAATCGATCCTGTGTAGGATCGCGATTCTACAAACTATGCTTCCATGTGCGGTTAGGGCACGGCCACGCGAAGGATTCAGCGGGGAAAGGAAGGCTTGGGCGCGCAGGTTTCGGCGAGGAAGAGAAGAAAACGAAATAAAGAAAATAAAATAGAAAAGGAATCAAGAAATAAACATTTTCTCGTTTAAATGAGATAGTTTAAACAGGTTTTTCCGGACCCCATTTTTTTATCCTCGTAAACTCGTCCATACGAACTCCTAAAAATTCCCTAAAAATTTCCAAAAATTCCAAAAAATTCCCTTATCATTATTCGCCAATTTCCGGTATTTTACATGTGCATTGATTGGATTTCTTTATTAGCATCTTTCTTGATTTGGTTGCTTATCTTTTGTGTTTTCATGTTGGCTATTCTTGATTTGTTAATTTCTTTAATGTTCATATATTCCTGTGTTTGAAACTTTATACTCAGTGACACGACAGAGAAGAAAGGTTTAGTTCCGAATTTGGATGTGGAATGCTATCTGTTTTTATTTTTCTTTGATTTTTCTTACCTTTGTTGAGAACTGATGATCTGACAGTTAGGTTTGTAATTTCTTCTTGAATTGAATTCATAATTCCATTTCCTACAAGTTTATTTAGTTTCGATTGTTTAGTTAGCAAACCCTTGTTCTATTTAGTTTCGATACAAATGAAGGGTATGGGACCTTCATTTGGATTGTTGGATTGGTTATTGTTCAACGATAAGCATTAGATACGATGAAGGGTATAAGATCTTCATTGTGGTGTTGTGAACAATGACTGAAGTTGTGAACAATGTTGAGTAACTCTTCAGGGGGAGAGATTTTGATGTGTGCTAATAGAGGGAGAATGAGGGTTTAAATTAAGCCTATGCTTAGGGGGAGAATGCAAGGTTTATACTGTGCCTCCATTACCTTAAGAGGGAGTTTGCCTTTTAGGAAATGGGGAGAATGAAAGAAACCCTCATTCATGTTTTGGCATGAGAAGAAGTCGAGGCTATGGGATTATCCTAACTTAAAGATATTGTCAAACATCAAAAAGGAGGATGATCCGGCGGTTAGAACAGGGGACCCCCATTATGAGGGGTCAATGCCACGTGGGAGTCAAAGGCCCAGGTGGCCGATCGGAGATGGAGGGGCCGACCCCCCCGGCCGGCCGACCGGTGAATAGCCGATGGCAAAAGTCGCCCCGACAGAAGTCGGGGTTCTGACGCTCAATTAAACAGTAGCAAAGAGCCGAGCGGAAAGCCTAATAGAAGGTGACACTGCTATAGTCCCTACATGGCATCCTACCGAAAATATCCCCAGTATATCGATGCCAACGGCAGGCCGGACGGGATGTGAGCTCCGTCCGGCCAGCACTTAAGATAAGGGCCGTCCGGATGGACTTCCCGTCCAGCCGGCTGGCCAAACGCCCTGGCCTGTGATCAGTAGAGAGGGACAAGAACATCTTATGACAGTTGTCAAGCCCTATGGCTAGGCCATACTATAAGTCTGACAACGTGGGTGTTCTGTTGTCCCATCGACGACGTGCTGGGACTATAGCAGTATGGCGTCAGGTAAGCTTTCTGACAGACACATACCGAGGTATGGGCTACGGACACGTAGACCTGACCACGGTTCGAAACCGACGGTTCGACGGTTCGGAACCGCCGGTTCGACGGTTCCAGGCAGGTCGACCCTTAACCTTAACCGCCCAAGACGGTTACGGTTCACGGTTCAGAACCGCCGGTTCACGGTTCAGTTCACGGTTCGTCACGGTTCAAGATTAATATGTTCAAAAAATTAAAAATTAAAAATTAAACATTAAACATTAAACATTAAAAATTAGAAATTAAAATTTATTAAACAAAGGGCTTGCACTTATTTAAGTTGCCTACGTATCTCTTTAGGGGAATCAAAGCCCACGTAGTTCTTTTACATTTTTTATCCTTTTACATTTTCATTCACTTCCATTTCCTGTTCCTGTCGTATTTGTTCCTTCAGTATCAAAATCTTCAACTTCGTCATCTGAAAGTTGCATTCCTTGGATTCTTTTCTCCGCTCTGGTCTAATCGTCCAGTAATGCTTGGGCTTCCAAGGAGTCGGGAGACAAAGTTGATTGTCGTTCATCTAATATGTTGCCGCCGGCACTGAACGTCTACTCCACAGCAACAGTTGACACTGGACAAGCTAAAATTTCTTTTGCGATCACGGAGAGAACGGGAAAGCTTTGAGCCTTCTGTGACCACCACTTTAAGATATCGAAGTTTTCGCTATCTGCTTCATTAAAATCAAAAGAAGTCGTAAAATAATTCTCAAGTTCCTGTGTGGAACTTGAGGATCCCCGTGGACGTTTTGTCCGTTCTTTTAATAAGAGTTGTGCTTTTGTAAGTTTTAAATTACTACTAGTAGTTTGTTGAATTTCAGAAATATTAATTTGTGTTCCATATTTTGCATAATATTGATTATAAATATCATATAAATAAATTCTAACATTATATATAATATTAGCTGGATCAGGGGAAGAAGAATCTTTAATTGGAATTAAAGCATCATAATATAAAGTTAACATTTCTTGTCAAACTTCTAATTTAAATCTAGGATCTAAAGCAAATGCAATTAAATAAATTTCAGGAATTAAATAAAAATATTTTTCCCATTTAGTTTTCATAGCTAAGATGCAAGGAGATAAAGATTCATTATTAATATGTTCATTTAAAACTAATACTATATTAGAAAAATTTTCTAAAACTAATTGAGCAGTGGGACAATAAACACCGGAAAGTTGTTCGGTTGCATCATTAAATACTTTTAAAATTTCACAAATACTACTACAAATATTCCATTGTTGTGAAAATAAATATATATTAGCATTAGTGTTTTGTGCAAAAAATGAACATAATAATTCTTTATATTGAAATGAATCTTGTAATAATTGGTATGTTGAATTCCAACGTGTTGGTACATCACGTGGAAATTTTTAGGTCTCATTCCATTAATTTTACAAAACCTACCCCATTGTTTCATTATAGATGGATGAGACCATAAATAAGAAATTGCAATTTAATTGGTTTAATATAACTTTCTAAAAATTTTAAACCATCTTGAACACATAAATTTAAAACATGGCATACACAACGAATATGAAAAATAAACCTCCAATAATAGGTTGACAAACAAATTTTAGATCATCTATACAAGCGGTATTAGAACTAGCATTATCTAATGATATTGAAAATATTTTATGAGTTAAACCATATTCTTCTAAAATTAAACATAATAATTGTGCGATATTATGAGCATTATGTGATTCATCAAAAACTCTATAAGCTAATAATCTTTTTTGAAGGTTCCAAGAGTTATCGATCCAATGGCAAGTCACACCCATATACGAATGTGTTTGCCAATGATCACTCCAAATATCGGAACATAAAGAAACTTTATTATCTAATTTACTAAATTCATCAATTAAATTCTTTTTTCCTTGTTTTACTAATTTTTTAATTGTACGAGTAAGTGTAGTCCTAGGAACACGTTTAGCACATGGATTAAGAGATTCTTTACAAAAATCTTCAAATGTGCATTTAGATCCAAAACTAAAAGAAAGATGTTCTACGGAAACAAATTTAGCTAATGATTCTCTTAATTTATTATCCGAATATAAAAATAAACCGGAATCGGTACTACCGCTAGTTGAAGAAAATCTTGATAATTGTGTTTGAGAACGGTCGAGTCCATATTCCGTCAGGTGCTTCGTTTCTACATGTCGTTTCAACGACCCATAGCCGCCGTCGGCTTGGAATTTGTAGGAAGCATTGCAGTGCATTTCTCCCGACGGAAGAGTGACCTTCTCAAAATGTTTAGTAAAATAGAAGACTTTAGAGGAGGAAGTTCCGAACCTTAGAAGTAATTGCATCGGTACTTCCTTATGTTTCGGTGTCGGATTCGGAAGATGCTCGATCTCATCATCGATGGATTGAATGTTGGGGTCCTCCTCCCGCGGATTCATTATTTGCTTTCCCTTCCGAGCTCGAGATGATGCACCTCCACGGCCTCCTTCTATTGTAATTGAAAATTGAAAACGAAAGCGCGTAGAGATTAGAGAATACGAACATGAGATTAAGAGTAGAGAAGATGTGTGTGAAAAATGATGAAATGAGCTCTCTATTTATAGAGTTTTGATGGTAACGAACACTAAATCATAGTCATTGATCAAAAAACGGTCAAATGATCCTAACCGTTGAAAAAAAATACCTAAAAAACCCTCCCAACGGCTACGAACCGCCGGTTAACCGGCGGTTCCAATGGCTATGAACCGCCGGTTAACCGGCGGTTCAAGCCGTTTAAAAAAAAAAAATTATTTTGCGGCTGAACCGCCGGTTCAACCCGCCGGTTAACCGGCGGTTCGCCGGTTTTTACATCTAATGAACCGGAACCGACCCGGCAACTTGCCGGGCCGGTTCCGGTTCGGCCCGGCGAACCGGGTCAACGGGCAACCGGCCCGTTGACCCGGTTACGGGCTCGGGCCGAGTCCGGGCCAGACCCGGCCCGGGGTCGGGTCTACGGACACGTATGCACCTCGGTGGACGTGCAGGAGCTCTTTCACCGCGCTATATAAAGAGCCTCATACTTCGCCGGAGGTACGCGTGAGACATCTTTGAAGCCACCTTTTTTCACTACTTGCTTGCCTGATTTGAGCGTCGGAGGGTCGCCGTCGGGAACCCCTTCCCGGCCCGACTTTTGTGCAGGTTCGCCGGAGCTTCGTACGACTAGCCAGAGATCTATATCAGCAAATCGGAGAGCACCACGTGCCCAGCGTCCGTTGAGTCAGCGTTCGGACAGGATCAATTTGGCGCCGTCTGTGGGAACGCTCCTGTATCCGAACAGAAACAATGGACGAGGTTGGACGACAACACACGGTGACGCTTTCCACGGAGGAACTCGACGCTCTGATCGAGTTGAGGGCCGCCAAGCTCGTGGAACAAAAACAGAAAGCTACAGCCGAGCGGCCAGAGCAGCAAGCAACATCAGCGTCTGGCGGTCGAGCGGAAGCACCACCTGCCATCGTTGCATTTCATCAGGCTCTATTCCGCACCCCCGAGGCCGCACCCACTCATAGAGATCGGGGATCTTCTTCCGATGAGATGCCGAGACGAGATAATAAAAAAGGGAAAGCCCCCCGAGCGGACTCATCTCCCGAGCGGATTAATCGTCAATTTTCAGAGGCTATCCTATGAGACCCTCTGCCCAAACACTACGTGCCTCCAACGATCGGCGAATACAATGGAACCACCGATCCGGATGATCATTTGGGCAAGTTTGATAACACGGCAACCCTGCATCAATACACAAATGGGGTGAAGTGTCGGGTTTTCCTCACCACCCTATCTGGATCGGCTCAACGTTGGTTTCGGAGGCTGCCGGACGGATCCATCTCAAGCTTCAAGGACTTCCGAACGGCCTTCCTCCATCATTTTGCAAGCAGCCGGCGCTATCAAAAAACCAGCGTTAGTCTGTTCGCCATCAAACAAGAAGCCCGTGAATCGCTCCGAGCTTACATCCAGCGGTTCAACAAATTGGCCATGGATATTCCAACGGCCACCTCGGAGACCATGATGAATGCCTTTACACAGGGCCTCGTGGATGGGGATTTCTTCCGATCGCTCATTCGGAAGCCACCCCGAGACTACGACCACATGCTACATCGGGCCAACGAATACATCAACGTGGAGGAAGCGCAAGCGGCCAGGAAGAAAGAAACTCCAACCGAGCGGGCTCCTCATGCTGAGCGGAAACAGCACGTCGCTCATTAGCCACCCAGAGGACCGAGGGCTGAAGCAATCCGCTCCCCCCATGCCAAGTCTCACGTGCAAGAGGTAGCGGCCGCCCGGCCCAAGCCAAAGAAGAAATGGACCCCGATGTTCTGCTCCTTCCACCGGACGGATACGCATAACACAAGGGATTGTCGAAGTCTTCCCTTCGTGGCTCACCCCGTGCCTCAGAATGGCGGCCGACGGTCTCCCTCAGTCGACAGGCGACAAAGAAATCATGAAGCCGATCGGACGCGAGCTGATAGGCGACAGCAACAGACTCCCGATCGGCATCGCTCCCCAAGGCAGGAGAATCGCCGAACATCCAGAGAACGGTCTCGACCATCCGTGCGGGAGGAAGAAAATAGAAGTAATACTTCCCGAGGCGAGATCAACATTATCGCTGGCGGGCCGACCGGAGGAGACTCCAACCGAGCAAGAAAGGCGAGCGTCCGGCAGCTCCAGATCCATGCAGTCGGCTGCAGCCGAGAGCGGGCGAGTAGACCCGAAATCAGTTTTGGGCCTGGGGACTTGGAAGGAATTGAAGTGCCCCACGACGACGCTCTGCTCATCAAAGCGGTAATAGCCAACTACACTATTCACCGCGTTTTCATTGACACAGGAAGCTCGGTCAATATCGTATTTAAGAAGGCGTTCGACCAACTACAAATTGACCGAGCCGAGCTGCTGCCCATGACAACCCCACTCTAAGGGTTTACGGGCAATGAAGTCCTGCCGGTCGGGCAAATCCGGCTAGCCATCTCACTGGGAGAAGAGCCGCTTAGGAGGACGCGGACAGCGAACTTCGTGGTGGTGGACTCTCCCTCATCCTACAACGTCATTTTGGAACGACCGGCGCTCAGCGAGTTCCGGGCGGCCGTCTCCACCTTCCACCAGAAGATCAAGTTCCCCGTCGACGACAAAGTAGGAGAAGTACGAGGAGACCAACTGGCAGCTTGGCGATGCTACATTGAAATGGTCCGAGCAGAAGCAAGTTCCACTCGAAAATCGCCACGGATCGAGGTGAATGCTATAACTGAAAAACCTCCCTCTTTAGTTTATGAAGAAAAAGAGGAAGTGCAGATACACCCAACCCGATCGGTGGCTACGACATTCATCGCGTCCGATCTGGAGGCCAACCAGAAGGAGGAGGTGATCCAATGCCTCAGAAGAAACCATGATGTCTTCATCTGGTCGACACATGAGCTGCCCGGAATTTCACCAAGTATTGTGCAGCATGAGCTCCACGTCCGACCGGACGCTCGGCCAGTCAAGCAGAGAAAAAGAGATTTCAGCGCCGAGCAGAACGCCATCATCCGGGCGGAGGTGGAGAAGCTTCTGGAAGCCAGCCATATACGCGAGGTGCAGTTCCCGAGCTGGCTGGCGAATGTAGTATTAGTCTCCAAGCCAGGCAACAAGTGGAGAGTATGCATAGATTTTCGGGATCTCAACAAAGCCTGCCCGAAAGACTTTTATCCTCTGCCCCGGATAGATCAGCTAGTGGACTCTACGGCCAGCTGCGAATTAATATGTATGCTCGACACTTACCAAGGCTATCATCAAGTGCCGCTCGCCCGTGAAGATCAAGAAAAAGTCAGCTTCGTGACGGCCGACGGCACCTATTGCTATAATGTGATGTCGTTCGGATTGAAGAATGCGGGAGCCACATATCAGCGCTTGATGAATAAAGTGTTCAAAGAGCAGATCGGGCGAAATCTGGAAGTGTATGTGGACGACATTCTCATCAAGTCCGTCCGAGCGGCGGATCTCTTCAAAGACATGGAGGAAACCTTCCGAACGCTACGCAAATATGGAGTCAAGCTAAATCCCCAGAAGTGCCTGTTCGGAGCAAAAGGAGGGCGTTTCTTGGGGTACATAGTGACCGAGCGGGGCATCGAAGCAAATCCCAGCAAGGTGAAAGCTCTACAAGACATGCTGCCGCCAAGAAATACAAGGGAAGTGCAGCGTTTGACCGGTCGGATAACTGCTCTGTCGAGATTCATCTCCAAAACTGTCGACCGGAGCCTTCCTTTTTTCAAAATCTTGCGCAAGGCCACTAAGTTTCACTGGGATGAAGAATGCGATCGGGCGTTCGAAGACTTGAAAGCATATCTGAACTCCCTCCCAGTATTAGTCAAGCCGGCTGCGGGTGAGCCATTATGTATTTACTTGTCTTCAACCGAGCAAGCAATCGGCTCGGCATTAGTGAGGGCGAGCGGAGAAGAGCCCGTGTATTTCCTTAGTCATATTTTAAAAGATGTTGAATCTCGCTACACTGGGCTCGAGAAGCTGGCTTTCGCTCTGGTCCTCGCCGCTCGACGTCTTCGTCCATACTTCCTGGCGCATACCATCATTGTCAAAACCAATAGCCCGCTCGGGCGTATATTATTGAATCCAGAAGCGTCCGAGCGGCTCATTAAATGGACGACGGAGTTAAGTGAATTTGACATCCAATACCAGCCCCACTCGGCAATCAAAGCGCAGTCCTTGGTTGATTTTGTGACTGAAGTGCAGAATTCAGAGCCGGAAGCCATGTGGAAATATTTGTGGACGGATCATCCACTCGACTCGGAAGCGGGATTGGAATACTGCTGCTCTCCCCTCAAGGAGAAAAGATGCATTTATCCGTCCGACTGGATTATAAAGCCACAAATAATGAGGCAGAGTATGAAGCCCTCATAGCTGGCTTATAGGCAGCTCGGTATGTGGGAGCCGGTCGGGTAACGCTTCATTCGGATTCACAGTTGGCCACGCAGCAGCTCTCTGGTTCCTTCGAAATCAACAGTGCTCGGCTCAAGCTCTACGCTGAAGCCTTTGAGAAACTTAAGGCCTATTTTAGAGAGGTCATTGTCCAGAAGATATCCAGAGCAAAAAATCAAGCGGCCGATGAGTTAGCCAAACTCGCTAGCTCAATAACGCTGATTGCCATACAGCAGCCGATTGAACAAGTATTATTGGTGGCGCATGTCGACCGTATGGAAGGTCTTACGTTTCCGAGCGACTGGAGGACACCCATCACGGAGTTTCTGCGCTCGGGTACCACACCGTCCGATCAGAATGAAGCTCAGCTGCTAAGAAGGAGAGCCGGTCGGTTCACACTCATTGGCGATCAGCTTTACAAGAAGACTTTCTCACGCCCGCTGTTGAAATGCGTGAGCTCGGAGGACTCGGCTTACATCCTCCAAGAAGTACATCAAGGATCATGCGGAGGACATCCGGGCGGACGATCGTTGGCTAAGAAGATCCTATTGGCCGGATACTTCTGGCCAACCTTACAAGCAGACGCCGCTCGGATCGTGTCGACGTGCCTTTCGTGCCAAAAGTACCATAACTCCTACCACCGACCGACAGAGGAAATGAAGGCATCGACGTTCTCATGTCCGTTCGATCAGTGGGGAATGGATATTGTTGGTCCATTTCCTATGGCGACCGGACAGCGGAAATTTCTGCTAGTGGCGGTCGATTATTTTTCCAAGTGGGTGGAGGCCGAGCCGCTGGCCAGGATCACCGAACAGATGGTTAAAAAGTTCATATGGCAGCATATCATTTGTCGGTTCGGCATCCCTCGCCGACTGATTTCCGACAACGGACGGCAGTTCACCGGAAAGTTGCTCGAAGATTGGTGCCAAAGCTATGGCATCGAGCAACACTTCACATCCGTAGCATACCCCCAAAGCAATGGTCAAGCCGAAGTAGCTAATCGGGAAATTCTTCGTATTCTGCGCACTCGGCTCGACCATATGGGAGGAAGCTGGGTGGATGAAGTGTCGGGCGTCCTGTGGGCCATCCGAACGACTCCGAAGGAAGGAACGGGCGTCACGCCTTTTCATCTGGTATACGGCGGCGAAGCGGTGATTCCCATCGAAGTTGACGTCGAGTCCGCTCGGATCCAGAATTATGACGACAACAACGCCGAGCGGAGGAACATGGAGCTGGATTTGGTTGACGAGGAACGAGCCAAGGCGTCCGTCCGGCTAACGGCGTACCGTCAACGGATGAAGCAAAACTACAACAGGCGCGTAATCCCCAGATCATTCCAAGTCGGCGACCTTGTCTGGAAGAAAGTCAGGCCGGCCGGCGACGTCGGCAAACTGGAAGCTCCCTGGGCCGGTCCCTTCAAAATCATCGAAAAGCTCCGCTCGGGCGCTTACTATTTAGAAGATGAAGACGGACGACAGCTGGACCGACCTTGGAGCGCAAATCATCTCCAGCCTTATCGAGCTGGGTGAAAGGTGCACTGATGTAATCCATTTTTATGTATATTCTAGTCGCCCATGTCCTTGTAATGCAGGAAGCAGAAATGAATTAAATGATGGCTAGTATACCCGCCGAGCGGCTGTGTTAAAGGTTAGCCGTGAAGATCGTCGAGCTCCGACGTTAAATATCGAGAGACGAGCCGGCGTCTATAAACGTCCGAGCGGAAGACCGTCGAGCTCCGACGTTAAATATCGAGAGACGTGCCGGCGTCTATAAACGTCCGAGCGGAAGACCGTCGAGCACCGACGTTAAATATCGAGAGACGAGCCGGCGTCTATAAACGTCCGAGCGAAAGACCGTCGAGCTCCGACGTTAAATATCGAGAGACGAGCCGACGTCTATAAACGTCCGAGCGGATAGCCATCCACGTGATGCATTTCGGCGATAAGAGTCGACCGACGCCAGAGCCTGTTCTTTAAGGCCAGCATACGGCCGAGCGGCTCGCTTAGCAAAAATATATGAAAAACTCTATGAGGTAAGGTGCAAAACAATAGATGGTTAATAGGAATTAAGGTGAACGACAATTATTTCGCGCGCCGAGCGGCTACGCAGTTGCATGGCGAAAGACATTTTTTGAAGACAATCGGATTGAGTCCGTCTTAGAGTATGAAGCCGAGCGGCTTGAATCCGTGTTAGAGTATGAAGCCGATCGGATGAGTTTAAAAGAACACTTTAAACATGACGAAAGAAAAATTTCTCGCCAAAACAAAAGTTGCAGGAACGGAAAGATGATCTATTTGCGTCAAACGCTGGGCAAACAAAAGGAATTACAACAAAAATAAGTTTGGCCGAACGACGATACAAAAAGGTTGATAAAAAACACGCCTCACGCGTCAAAATCAAAAAGAGCATCTGGAATGCGCCCATCACGGTAGCCAGATCCTCTGGGGGGATGGTCAGCTCGGCGGGAAGGTGGCCTTTGGTCTTCAAGTAATCCACCGCCGCCTTAATCGCCTCTTCGAAAGTGAGGGAAATCTTGTCGGTGAATTTCTCTCCGAAGTCGTCTGAGCGGACAAATGCCTTCCTCACTTCGTCATAGCGAGCCGACTCCCCCTCCTGATACTCTTTGAGCGCAGCTCGGGAAGCATCGTTGGCGGCACGGAGATCCTTCAAGTCTTCTTCAAATTTAAGAAGATCGGCTGAGCGGCCCTCCTTCTCGGTGGCCAAAAGGGCATCCAGATCCTTGATGCGTTGCTCTAGCCCTCTGATCTCCACCTTCATTAGGTCCATGTCATCGATGGCCTTGCGCTTCAGAGTGGTCGCCGTCTTAATCTCTTTATCCCGCTGTTTGACCACAGCTTCAAGCCGAGCGACCTCGCTCGACAGATCGGAAGTGCGTCTCCGTTCGGCTTCCAAAAGCTTTTTGCTCTTCTCCAAAGCAGCCGTGGATTGCCCTTGGTTTGCCTCCGAAAGTTTAAGTTTTTTCATTTCTTCCTCCAGCTCAGCCAGTCGATTGCTGACTGCGATCTGCTCTACCCAACTCTGCGAATGAAGGCAGTTAAGTTAAAAACGCAAATAAAAAATATCAGTAAAGCAGAAAGGCATACCCCGGTCGCCTGCTACAGGTTACTGTCCCCTAGCTGACTGGGGGACATAAGCGCGACGTGTACGCGCGCGTCCTCCCAAACTTTGGTGAGCGGACCAGTGAGGGTGATATGCTGTTCGGGAACAGTTGGCCGATCGGCGGCCAATAGGTATTCCTCCGAGGGAAATCTGAGGACAGTTTTTATCACCCTCGGGCCGCTCGAGTCATCTTGAGACGCAGCAGCATGGCCAGAGGACTCGCCGACCGGACGGTCGCCCAGTCGCCTAAGACGGCGTAGAGTCTGAGTGGTGGAAGGTTGAGCCTCAGCGATGGTCGGCGGCAAGTCAAGCTGAGTCGGAGTGTGCTCCGAGGAGACCGCCTCAAAAACCACAGGAGCTTCATCGCTCCGCTCGGCAAGCTGCTCCCCTGGAGAAGGCTGTGGAGCGGCTTGCTCTAGCCGACGGCGTTTACGAGTCACCAAGGGCGCCTCGTCAGTCGATCGGCCCTCCTCCTCAGCCTGGACAGATGTGATATGGGCCGCGGCCCCGTCAGTGGAAACGCGGGCGGCCGAAGCCTCGAGAGCAGCTTGAGTTCCCTCGCTCCCTTCAGTTGTTGAGCCGGCCAGAACCAAACCCCGTTCGGCTGCCTCCTTGTCCTTCACCGCCTCAATATTGGCGGCTTTCAGCTTGAGCTTTTCGGTTGCCTTTGCACGCCACATAACTTCAGCTGCAGAAACAAAGAATAAATCAGTTAGAACAAAAGAAAAAGGGGAGATAAGAATCGCTTACTCATGCTACAAGGCAGATCGGCTTGGATGGGGGACAAGCCGAATATATACATCACTCCAGGGAGGAGCAACTTGTCAATATCGTAGCGTTGGCCGACCAGCTGGTTGGCCGCATGAAGATACGCCGGATGGCTCTTGAATTTGCCAAGACCCGGTTGGTTCGGCACCGCCGTCTGCCACTTCGTTCGGAAGGCCGGCCGTTCGGGAAGACGCATAAAAAAGAAATGCTCCTTCCAATGCTTATTGGAGCTCGGCATATTGGTAAATAAGACGAAACCCGACCTAGATTGAAATATGAAGGTCCCCCACTCGGATTGTTTCGGGTAGAAGAAATAGTGGAAGATTTGGGGGTCCAGGGGGATATCATTCAACTTGAAAAGTACTATCACCCCGCTCAGCAACCTAATCGAGTTCGGGACTAATTGGCCGAGCGGGAGGCGAAAGTGGTTGCATATTTGGATGATGAACAGATGTGGAGGAAAGCGCAGCCCGGCCAAAAATTGATCACGGAAGAAGCAAATGGTGTCGGGCGGCGGGTCATTCGGCCGATCGGAAGGAGTGGCTACAACTATTTCGTGGTCGGCCGGAATTTCATACGTCCGAATAAGACGCAATACGTCTTCTTCATCGAATCGGCTCTCCATAGTCGTATACCAGAGACCAGGAGCGCCGACTGTAGGCGTAGAAGTACTCGCCATGGTCGAAACAGAAGCGATAATCGACAGAAAAACTAAAAGAAAATGCCGATAGAATGCAAAAGGAAGCAATACAGGAGGCGGGTAGCAGAAAAGGAAGGCTTACGGGTGCTAGAAAGATCGAGGAAAGGAAGAAGATGGCGAGCGCACCAAACAGCCAGGGAATGAGGATCGCCGGAGCAGAGAGAGCAGCGTGAGGACGAAGTCGATGAAACAAGAAGGTGGCGGAGAGAATTGGCCGCGAGATTTATAACGTTAGCGTCGAACGGTCGTGGCCGTCCGATTCAGGTCACAGAGAACGAGGTTATCATCTAGCCATTCATTTCAAACGGCTGCTGTCCCATCGGAGGTAACGCCACCGCCATACGCTGACAAGAGCAGGGTTACCACGTGTTAGCAGGACACTGGTCGCATTTAATGAATGCACCTTACCGTGCGTAGCGCACGTGATTGGCAGTGAGTGAAAGGATTTGATAGGAATTTCAAGGGAATACAAGGCATGAGCGAGACACCGCCGACCGGATGTGCAACTCTATGCCTAGCCGAGCGGACTAGTATAGCGACCATAGTCCAGTCAGATCGGCAGTCCAGTCAGTCGGACTTCGCCTCCTTCGACTAGACTTGAGGGGGAGGCAAGTGATCCGACGGTTAAAACAGGGGACCCCCATTCTGAGGGGTCAATGCCACGCGGGAGTCAAAGGCCCAGGTGGCCGATCGGAGATGGAGGGGCCGACCCCTCGGCCGACCGACCGGTGAATAGCCGATGGCAAAAGTCGCCCCGACAGAAGTCGGGGTTCCGACGCTCAATTAAACAGTAGCAAAGAGCCGAGCGGAAAGCCTAATAGAAGGTGACACTGCTATAGTCCCTACATGGCATCCTACCGAAAATATCCCCAGTATATCGATGCCAACGGCAGGCCGGACGGGATGTGAGCTCCGTCCGGCCAGCACTTAAGATAAGGGCCGTCCGGATGGACTTCCCGTCCAGCCGGCTGGCCAGACGCCCTGGCCTGTGATCAGTAGAGAGGGACAAGAACATCTTATGACAGTTGTCAAGCCCTATGGCTAAGCCGTACTATAAGTCTGACAACGGGGTGTTCTGTTGTCCCATCGACGACGTGCTGGGACTGTAGCAGTATGGCGTCAGGTAAGCTTTCTGACAGACACATACCGAGGTATGGGCTACGGACACGTATGCGCCTCGGTGGACGTGCAGGAGCTCTTTCACCGCGCTATATAAAGAGCCTCATACTTCGCCGGAGGTACGCGTGAGACATCTTTGAAGCCACCTTTTTTCACTACTTGCTTGCCTGATTTGAGCGTCGGAGGGTCGCCGCCGGGAACCCCTTCCCGGCCCGACTTTTGTGCAGGTTCGCCGGAGCTTCGTACGACTAGCCAAAGATCTATATCAGCAAATCGGAGAGCACCACGTGCCCAGCGTCCGTTGAGTCAGCGTTCGGACAGGATCAGGGGAGATTGTTGGTGTAATATTCTCTGGGTCACAGGTTGACCAGTCCAACTAAGTTTGAGTTGGCTTAAGCTTGAGTCGTGATGTTTGAGTTTCGATGTTTGACAATATATGGAGATCGCAGGTGCAATCATCCATTTGAGAGATTGGTCAGGGTTTTACCAGGTTGACAAGAAAAAGAGTCAAGTAGGTCAAGGTTGACTAGATACTTGACTGAGTCAAGTAGGACAAGGTTGACTAGATACTTGACTAGGAAAGTCCTAACTAGAGGTTAGGCAAAGATAAATCCAACAGGGAGGTTGGCAGAAGAGGAAAATCTAAGTGGGCCAGTGTTGACCGGACACTTGGTGGTGAAAGCCCTGATGAGTGAAGCCAGGTGTGGAAAAGACCTAGTGAGTAAAGCTAGACAGATGAAAATCTTGGTAAGTGAAGCCAGGTGAAATACTTAATGGGTGAAGCTAGGCAGATGGAAATCCTGGTGAGTGAAGCCAGGTGAAAGACCTAGTGAGTGAAGCTAAGCAGATGAAAAATCCTAGTAAGTGAAGCTAGGTGAAAGACCTGGTGAGTAAAACCAGGCATTAGGAAAATCTAAGTGGGTTAAGGAGGACCGCACTTGATGATCAGAAGTCCAACGAGAGGTTGGCAAAGAGAAAGTCTAGATGGGTCAAAAGTTGACCGAACACTAGGAAGTCTAGATGACCCAACGAGAGGTTCAAGTCCAATAGGGAGTTGGCAAGGAACTAGGAAGTTCGGACGTAGTAAACTTCTGAAGGTCATTACTTTTGACTTGGATATCAGAATGAGGTGATCTTGGATGTGAAATGAAGCTCATTTCAAGCTCTACACATTTGTCAATCGATCAGCCAATCAATTGGTTGACGTAATTTGGTTCAGAAACTGTCTTGATCAATTAGGTAATCGATCAAAACTTCCCCAATCGATTGGGAGAGTTTCTCAGCGAACAGTGAGCTTCTGAATCAATTAGTTGATTAATTGAAAGTTGTTAATCGGTTAGCCGATCGATTGAGCTCAATTTTTCTAGTGAGAACGCGAGGCAAACGGAATCGATTGGTCAATCGATTCTGGATTTTCTACAAAGAGCATAGAGACACTCTAAATCGATCAGTCAATCGATTCAAGCCTCCCCAATTGATTGAGATTCAACCATTACGCATGATACAGGTGGTGGATGGCTGTGGTGGCTGGGATGTGATGTGGTAATCGATTAGGTCGAAGCCCAATCATTAGGAGCATAGTAAATAGTCATTGCGAGCGATTCCTCAGTAGCTTTTCCCTGGTAGGAACGAGTGAGAAAAAAATGGAGGAACTTGGAGGTAGGAACGAGTGGATCACCAGCCCAAAGAGTTAGTTGCACCCTAACTTGTGGAAAAAGAAGTCAACGAGACAAATCTCCATCACTGAAGAAGAAGCCGTCGTAATGAAGCCGAATCCACAAATCCCTCAAACAAGTAGTCATATCCAAGAGGAAGGAAGGTTGCTAAGGAATTTGACCAATTTGGCGTCTCGATCCATTTTACATGCCCATTCTAATGGTTAGATCTCTTTGCTTTAATATTGGTTATTGGAAACTTAAGTAGGTGGCACATCACCACACCATAGCACCATCTACATCCAGTTCGATTGAGCTATGTGGATCCCAACAATTGAATAGATCATTTTTTATTACCCATAAACATTTGTCTAATTTTCTCACATGGGAAAAAGGGAATATCAATGTGTTTGGTTGGATTCTATTAAACAAAGATTTAAAAATTATATATATATATATATATATATATATATATATATATATATATATATATATATATTAGTGGTTTGCACACAATTATCTAGTGTTACACATGATTTTAATAGATTAACGACACATAAGTTGTGTTTCGAATTTACCTTGTAGGTGAACTAAAGGAAAAGACCATCTACTGATGTGATGTCAAATTCGTAAGTGCATGGAAGTGTCATCAAGTAATAATAAAATCGAATGCATAGGAACTGTTGATTAAGTACTAGTTAATTTCGCATGTTGAATTATCTAGATGATCGAAATTTGGTTCACAAGCGCTAGAGAAAGAGAGTTGTTGAGAAAGAGAAAGAGAGGGGGAAAGAGAGAGCAGAGAGCATGAGTAAATAGTAGAGAGAGAGAAAAGAGAGGAAAAGCGTGTGAACTCTAGTAAACAGTGGGAGAAGTTGAAGTTGGATTTGGAGAAGACCTAGGATTTTAGTTTCATTATGATACTAGTTAATGTTCCTGTACATTGCTCATCAACTTAACTCCATCCTTACATTCTTATAGGGCATCTAACTAAAGTCTAGCACAACCCCGCGAAGATCGCACCAGAGAGTTTACCCATGTTTTTGTTGGGGTTGCAAGGTTACAAACATGGTCCCACATTGAAAACATATGGGAAAGATCATGTGTTTATAAGAGAAAAGATATCTCCATTGGCATGAAGCCTTTTGGGTAGAGCCCAAGAGAAAAATCATGAGGGCTTAGGCCCAAAGTGGGCAATATCATACTATTGTGGAGATATCTAAATTCTTTTCCATCCTACAATTGGTATCAAAGCTCGGACTGTCAGAAAGTTTAACTGCTGACTGTGCACAAGAGCTATGGTCTGATTGAGCCATGCGAATACGATATTGACCTCCAACAAAGAAAGTAGGGGCTCCTCAGGCAGGAAGTCCTAATTGCTGCTAGGTAAGGAAGTTCTAGTAGGTCGGGTGGACCGAGGGGCAGGAAGATCTGGTGGGTCGAGGATTAGACGTGGGAAGCCTGTGGTCCTTTGTTTGAGGGGGGATTGTTGGGGTTGTAAAGTTGCAAACATAGTCCCACATTGAAAACACATGGGAAAGATCATGGGTTTATAAGAGAAAAGATATCTCCATTGGTATGAGGCCTTTTGGGTAGAGCCCAAGAGCAAAACCATGAGAGCTTAGGCCCAAAGTGGACAATATCATACCATTGTGAAGATATCTAAATTCTTTTCGATCCTACAATTCTAACGCTATGAAGTAAAGAAGTAACTCTAGAAAGTCCGATTAAAGGCTTACCCTAGGGTCCCCCGGTCATACAATCGCTAGAGTTATCTAATATACTTCATAACGGTAGATTAATGATATTAAGTAGAAGAGGTAACCTAGAAAGTCCAGTTAAATGATCACCCTTTGTCACTAATGCTCTATTTACTCTAAAGAACGGATAAGGAAAGGAAAGAAATTTATGATGGAAAATTATCCTCGGAGGAAGAGAAGAGAAAGGTTGAAGAAATCTCTTCATTTACATATTTGTTTATCTTGATAGAGGAAGGTGGATACATGCAATGTAATTTTGTAAATAAAAAAGGGTACATGCATCATTTTTTTAGGTATATCGTGTAATTTTGTGAGTTAAAAGGGTACATGTGTCTTTTTTTTTTTAATATATGGTGTAATTTTATAAATGAAAAGGGGTACATGTGTCATTTTTTCATCCACTGCTTTCCGTCCGATTTTGAGGTGATCGATTTTGGTTTCAAAGTCATCTGTTGATGGATTGCGTTTCTTTTCCATCTAAAAATTTTAATAAAGTAAACGATGGAATCTTTTCCACTACAAAAACTTCTCATTAGTTTTGATTTCCACTCTCCCAAGTAAAATGATCATAAGGGCTCTCGGTCAAACAATCGCTAGATTATGCAAATTACTTCCTAACATTAATATGGAAAAAACTCACAAACACATATTAACTTCCCTTTAGAGAATTGCCCTTCATTTCAAGGGGATACCTTAGAAAGTAAGGACACCCTCTGTCACAAGGTTCTCCGATCATACAATCCAAAGTACCTCCTCTATACGGTGAACCAACCTTTACATCTACATGAGTTGACATCACACACATTTCATCAAACACATACAAGGTACACCACACATAGAACATCTCAATAAACATATCATAACACAAGAAAATATCCAAATGCACAGTTTATACATCACATCACATCACAACTACTCCCTACTTCTAGATTTAGAGATTTACTCCATGGCGAAGGATTTACAAACCAAAGACAAAATATAAAGCATTCTTATAATCAAAACGTGAGAGAGAGAAGAAGAAATACTTATCGAGGAGATTATCGATGTCTTCGGAGTGTTTCCTTGCTCGGAAGGAGGACAGATCAGTTAAGACGAAACCTCTAGGGTTTCCCGAAAAACCCTCTCCCAAGGAGAAGGACCAGTTCTCTGGTCCAAATCCCCCCCCCCCCTCCCCCCCTCATCGAGTGAATCGGCTTTTATAAAAAAGATAGATCCGCTACCTTAGCGGCCCCCTAGTGCCGGCCCAAGTGAATCGGCTTTTATAAGTGCTGAGGATGGTCGCCTGACACGACTCATGCCGCTAGGCATGGGCAACCGTGTCGCGTAAGAGACTCGTGGCATGGCGGCTGAATCTGACACGACTCATGGCGCAGGGCACAGGCAAGCCGTGGCATGGCGGAAGAACCTGCCATGGGTCGTGGCGCGGGCCACGACCGCCCCCGTAAAGTGGCGACAGAGCCTGCCACGGCCCGTGGCATTGGCCGCCACCCGTGGTAGGGCAGAGCAGGGCACTTCGCCTTAGTCTTTTTTCTCCCTGTTTCACTCCAATCTTCGCTCCTGTCATCCAAAATAAACGAGAGTAGTATCCAGAAGTAATAAAATATGAAAAATGAAGTATATAATCAAGTTATCTCAAATCATACATGCAAATGTGGGTCAAATGTAGTGTGAAAATACGATGAAACCCCTATATACTTCACACCTATCATCTATTTATTATCAAAAATAAAAAATAGTGATACATAGATTAAACTAACTGTTGCACAATGAGATAAAAGAGTTGCATATGAACTTTGTCTTGAACTTGTGTAGCAATGAACAAAGTAGGTGTTCATAAAGGGAGCCAAACTGAAGTTTGTAACAAGTTCTTTAAAAAATTGGTGTAGAATAGCTAATGTAGTTAAAGAATGGTCCAAAAGGCTGACCTCGTCCGACTAGGTCTCGATAAAGAGTTGTCTAACATGAGTATTCAATGCTCTCGACCAACGCCAATAAACAGCATTATAACATTAAACAATGTATTCTCTGAAGGAAACAGATAGAGCCAAGTTACTTGATAGAAGTGTACAGAATCCGTTTAAACAACATAAGATTCAGGTAGGGTATAAAGCATAAGTGTTCACAAAGGGAGCCAAGCTAAAGTTTGTATCAAGTTCTTTAAAAGATTGGTCTAGAACAGCTAATGCATTTAGTTAAAGATTAGTCCAAAAAGCTGACCTCGTCGGAGGAAACAGATAGAGCCAAGTTGATTGATAGAAGTGTGCAGAATCAGTTCATACATCACAAGATTCAAGCGGGTATAGCATAAACTGCACGATTGATAACCTTCCGATAGAGCTAGGACACCAACCACATCAACTTGGAGGAAATCAATCTTGGCATATCAGATGGAGTCACACCAAAGATTTGCAAGTCACCCACAAGAATCTTTACTTGGGTGTTCTTTGTGTCCTTGATCATCAGGCTGTTTATGTTAACAATGCTCGAGTATTGGAACTTAGGCTTAGAAGCGGATAAATAAATTCCAACTTGACATCGTTTGAGTAAGGATGTCATCGACCACAGCATGATCAACTAAGAGGAGATCCATCTCGGCATACTAGACCCAGAAGAAGGTAAGCTTCCTTGTGCTCCTCTTCTTCATGGTCCTCTTCGTTTCTTCTTCTTCATCGGATGAGTCCGTGTAACAAAGGCATTGCTTCTGAATGCTAAGAAATAATCGTAAAGTTAATTTTATGTTGATTTTGTATGAAGCAACACCAATTTGTCATAATAATCACGGATAACATATATCTTAAAAAATACCTCTTGCTCTTTGACAAAGGAGGATTCAAGGGATCGCAATCAATAGGGTGCTTCTGTGATCGTAGCTACAATCCTGTTTTAACCAAAAAGGCAAGGAGAGTACACAATGACTTGTAATCATTGTTCTTAAGGAAGGCATTATACATCACATGGGACAGTTCCTGATCTGGAAATATGCCAACACCTAACATCTTATTAAAGAATATTTTTACCTCGTGTACAAATTACCGTTTGCATAGTCGGTTGATTACTGCACTAAGATCTTTGATTGTAATCTCATATCCAGATTTCAGCATTTCATCGAAGAGCACAAAGGCTTTATCCGGCATTGCCATCACACAATATGCTTGAACGACTGTCATATAGTAAAATTTTCTCAATCTGATACCCTGATGCAAAAGATAATACAAAACCTCCTCTGCTCTGTCAACTTGACCATTTAAACAAAGACAATCAATTAGATAGATAGGTATAAGTAACAGGAATAGGCACGAGACCACCATTTATTATTATATCATATATGTGGAAAACGATTTTTGAATTTCTCTGTTCACAAAAACCTTGCATAACTATAGTATAGGTCATCGAGTCAGCAACTATACCCAATGCAACCCGATTGTTCAGTTTATCAAAAGCCTCTTTTACTTGACCGCTTTTACAAAGCGGCTTAATAACTACACTATAAGTAATTATGTTGGGCATGATTGCTCTCCCATCCATTTCTTCAAGCATCATCCTCATGGAATTGATATCCCCGATTTCACAAAATCCATGTGTATTGTAGGTTGTGGTTGTAGAAGCCAATCCATGCATATCTATTTGCTTCAAAAATTCCTTTGCATCGGTTGGATTTCCAATCTTACAAAAGCCATAAATCAAGGAATTATAAGTCACAACTGTAGGAGTTACTGCCGACCTAATTAGTTGCTCATATAATCCAAGAGCTTCTTCGACATCACCAACTTTTGCAAAACCATCGATAACAATGTTATATAACGTAATGTTCAATGCCTGATCATTAGCAACTAGGAACTCCAAATAACACTTTGCTTCCGACATCAAACCTTTCTTGCACATACTGGAGAGAATTGTTCCGTGAAAAAATGAATTTGGCATCACGTTGAGCGCATAATCTGGCATAACTGAAGTGCAGGGGCGGTCCTGAGAAAAGTTAGGTCCGGGGCAAAATTATAGATTTGTCCATTTTGATCCTCCCTTTTGCATTAACTTAAAAAATCAAATATATTAAAATAATTAATTATACATCATAATCAAAGTAAATCAAAATATGTAATTAAAGAAATTATATATTAAAGAACATTTTACATGATTTCTCGAAATAATTTATTCAATAATTAATATTATTTAAAATGTACTCTTGTATTTTTTGAAACAAAATCATCAATTATATCGTCATATGAGATATCCTCCAATATGTCTTTTTCCATGTAAAGGATCGCTAAGTCATTCAATCTCTCTTGACTCATTGTAGTTTTCAAATAAGATTTCAATAATTTTAACTTTAAAATACTCCTTACAACTGATACTATAGTCACAGGAATAGTCAATAAAATTTGATAAAACTATATTTTTATTATAGTCACAGGAATTGTATTTGAAAAGCTCCAATATGTCTTCGGGTCTTCGGCGAGGAGGAAGAGGACTAGGGCGAGAGGCTTTCAATTCGACGAGGAGAATTCAACGAGGAACTAAAATTATATTTTTATCGTAATATATTAAATAAATTATGGGGCCCCTTCCAAAATGAGCCCTGGGCAGGTACCCTACCTGCCCCCCACAAGGGCCGCCTCTGATGAAGTGTCTTGTCTATTTCTCCTAATTTGTAATACCCACTTATGAGGATGGAATATGCTACCAGATCCATGTCGAGGTTATTATCTTTTATCTCATCGAGCAACTCTTCAACTTTCGCAATCCATCCTCTTTTGCAAAGGGCATTGAAGAGAACACTGTTAAGTCACAATATTCAGCTTGCACCCCCTAGCAAAGAGAGAGGAGAGACCATGCGATCATGAAAAAGCCAGAATTGCATGCTCTGGATATGAGAGAATTGAAGGTAATCAAACAAGGGTAAAATGATTTCCCTTGGCTTAACTCTTGGGAGAATGATATTGCATCTCGCACTCTTCTTTGTTTGCAGAGACCATGGATAAGGAGATCAATTGTGTGCTCTCCACAATAAATCCCACTAGCTTTGATTTCTCGATAAAGATCAAGAGCAATGTCTGCATACCTTGTAGTGTTTAACAAACTGTGATAAGTAGATACAGAAGCTTGCATGTCAATGGTAACCATCTCGCTTAATACAAAACGAGCATCGTCAATCATTTATGATCTAGCAAATACGTACATTTGCCAACATATCCCAAACAATGTTGCCAATGTCTGAAATGCGTCAACAAGAGTTTGCGGAATAATGGTGGCGATCCAGCTCCTTTTCACATTTTTTTTTAAAAAAAAGGAGGTAATTTGAAAAATAAGCTACAAAGAAGCCATGCTAATTCAAGCAAACGCATATAAACTATAGCAACCAGCAATTATGAGAGAGAATTCGTACAATTTATAGGTCCATATGTAGTGTAAGAGAGAAAATTATAAAAAATTAGAAGGTTCATCATATTTTTTTCATCTTATTGTAATCAGCTAGTTGCAAGGTTTCAAAGGGCTTATGCTGCAACTTGCCAACTTCTGCGCCACTATACCATTTCGTGTATGGTTCCACAGAGAAACACCAATCCGTGCGGCAGATTCAAAATTTGAATTCTTACCGCGACCGATCTTATTATAAACCTAAACTGTGCCTCTTCTTTTGCCCTATCGCGCCTCTTTCTTTCTTTTGTTTTTTTCGCTTCGATGTCTAGTCCGCCAGCAACTCCGTCGCCAGTTTCTCGCCCGCCTCCGCCTTCGCCGCCTCCATCATCTCCTTCGCCTTCTCCGCCTCCATCGTCTCCTCCGCCTCCACTTCCAACTCTGGGAACACCCCCGCCTCCTCCGCCTCAGCCATCTCCTCCATCAACTCCTCCGTCTTCCCGGATTCCTCCGGCATCTCCGACACCGTCTCCGCCTCGATCTCTGACGCCATCTCCAACATCTCCTCTGTCTCCATTTCCTTGCTTCCATCTCCGACGCCATCTCTGACGCCATCTCCAACTCCAGCATCTAGGGCATCTCCTCTGCCTCCATCTCCGACGCCATCTCTGGCGCCATCTCCGACGCCATCATCTAGGGCATCTCCTCTGCCTCCATCTCCGCCCGCCCGCTTCCCCAACTCGCGCCAGCTGAGGTGAGAAGTTCGATTTTGTTTTCAATTTTAGTTTTGGACTGAATTTGATTTCTTTCGATTTAGCAAGAAAAGTCTGTTTCGCGGGGAGTATTGATGATGATGATGCGTGAATCATGATCCGGGAGTAATTCATAGTATAATACAGCACTACTTCATAGTATAATATACATATACATAGTATAATGTTGGATTTGTACTGTACTACTATTTCCCTTGTTTGTTTGTATTTTATATTACAATACAGTGCATAAAATAGACATACTTTGTACAGATACATAGTATAATGTTGGATTTCAACTGTAATACTGTTTACCTTGTTTGGTTGTATTTCATAGGATAATACAGTGCGCATAATAGAATACACATGCATAGTATAATGTTGGATTTGTACTTGTACTGTACTATTGTTTCTCTTGTTTGTTTGTTTGTACTTCATAGTATAATAATAGACATACTTCGTACATATACATAGTTGGATTTGTATTGAACTGTTGTTTACCTTTTTTGTTAGTATTTCATATTATAATGTTGGATTAGAACTTTTAGCAATACCAATCAACATGTGACTAAGAAAGGTTTTACTATTTTTACTACTTTCCTGTCTCTTCCTGAGTAACCGAACTTTCACTTCATCAATGTCACCTTACCTTGTCTTTGTCAGGAGTTTTAGTTGTGAATCTTATTAGAGATTTATCTAAAACCAACTTTGACCCTTGCACTGTTGGGATTGGTACGCATGATAACTTCAACAGAAGAATAAAATTGCAGCCTCTCCTGGATTACTTTGCTTAATTTCGCAGCAAGTTTACTTGTAGTGTACCTTAGTCTAGAAAAAAAAATCACCATATATCTTTGTGTACCGGGATAATGTCGCTTTATTGAGCTCTAATTTATCAGCAACTTTATTTTATAATAGCCATTACTTGTCAAAATATTATGTTAATAATGACAAGAGAATCACTACAATGGAAGATTCAAGTGTTAGGTGTGAGGATCTTGAAATTAATACTCTGTTATAGGTAAAAAATGCCCATGTGTAAATATGTAAGAGTAAAGGATCCACTGTAATTGTTCATATTAGTCTTAATACATATATAAGGTAGACGGGGCTACCAAGGGTCAGAGTGAAGTTATTCTCTCCAATTCTATCATGGTGTTAAGAGTCATTTCTTCATCATGTCCCTTCGTAACTGGCTGAGCATCCTCTCTCTGGCATCTATCTTCACTCGATGTGCATCTTCTTTGTGTCCATTCACCCACAAATGAACCTGATTGAGCACCTCCTTCTTCTGTTGTCCTCTATGCACTTCAATATATTGTCTCATATGGGTTTAGCTAGGAATACATTTCACAACATTAAGTCTCAAATTTAGCTTCCTTATCTTCAACCTGACTTGATGGTTGTCTAAAAGATCAACTTGTTCATTTGTCTCTCTAATAATTCATCTAATATTAAGTCTCCCCAATTGTTTGGATTTATACAAGTTGAGCGACTTGTCCACAACTCAAACTTTTATCAATGTCTTAAATTCTTTTGACTTTTTAGATTTTCCAATCTAGTTTTTATTGTTCTAAGCCATCTTCATCTGGGATTTTTAGTTCTAGGATTCTACCACCTAGCATCTCCATCTCTTATATCTATTACAATAGTGATGATAATGATGTTTATAATGTAGCACAATAAACTATTACACAATAGAAATATTTTCCTTGGAGTAAGATATGATAAAATTTTGTGGACTAAGGACTATGCTTTATGTATACAGTCTTTAGCGCGAATGTGGTAATAGGATGGAGTTTATGGTGCATTTTTTTTGGTGCAAAAAAATAATTAAATATTGAAAATTCAAACTAGTAAATAGATTTAAAAAGCTATATTAGCAATTAAAATGGATTTAGGTGGCCTAGTCTTCTGTTAAAGCGGCGTTCACGTCTCCATTCAATTGGCAAAAGCTTGCACAGGGTAGGCAGCTTTCTCTCTTGCTAATTTAAGAAAAATGATATACTCAAGGAAAGAATCTATGAAATGTTTAAGGATAGACACATAAAATGATGAGCCTACAAAAAGTGAAATGACGGATCATAAATTTATGTGTCTATCCTTAACATTTCATTGAGATTTTTCCTTGAGCGTATCATAACTCCTAATTTAAACACTCAAAATTGTAAGGACAAGATACCACATGTCGGCCACGAAATAATCCCCTCGCCGGCAGCAGTTCCACGTCAACAAGCATGATGTGGTATCTTGTCCTTCCAATTTTGAGTGTTTAAATTTTTATAGCAAAATCGGTGGATAAAAACAATATATTGTAGTGAACTTTGTTATAAATTGAATTTTGAATTAATAGTAAATTAGCAATAAAATTTAACAATAAATTTTGAATTCATTTTAAAAATAAAGTTCAGCCCGAATTTAAACTTCATCACTATATTAATTTGTGATGGATCCAAATTTTTAAATTTAGCTATGAATCTTAAATTTGTAGTTGATTCAACGACGAATTCTAAATTATCCTAGGTTCTTTTGCTCCTATCAGTTAAATACTTAAGCTCAAAAGGTACGAGTGTTTGCAGGTTTATATGTGTTTGTGAAAAAAATTAAATGAGAAAAATATGATGATCGCACAAATTTGGACAACCACATTGTTGATACGTAATGGAGGTGTATCAACTAACTTGATGAAGGATTCAGGAGCAAGAGATGCTAGGTGGTACATTATAAGCATCATTATCATCACTATTGTAATAGATATAAGAGATGGAGATGCTAGGTGGTAGGTGGTAGAATCTTAGAACCAAAAATACTAGATGAAGATGGCTTAGAATAGATTGGAAAATCTAAAAAGTCAAAAGAACTTATTGATAAGACATTGATAAAAGTTTGAGTTGTGGACAAATCGCTCAACTTGTACAAATCCAAACAATTGGGGAGACTTAATATTAGATGAATTATTGGAGAGACAAATGAACAAGTTGTTCCTTTAGACAGCCATCAAGTCAGGTTGAAGATAAAGAAGCTAAATTTGAGATTTAATGTTGTGAAATGTATTCCTAGCTAAACCCATATGAGACAATATATTGAAGTGCATAGAGGACAACAAAGGAAGGAGGTGCTCAATCAGGTTCATTTGTGGATGAATGGACACAGAGAAGATGCACATTGAGTGAAGATAGATACCAGAGAGGATGCTCAGCCGATTACGAAGGGACATGATGAAGAAATGACTCTTAACACCATGATATAATTGGAGAGAATAACTTCACTCTAACCTTTGGTAGCCCCGTCTACCTTATATATGTATTAAGACTAATATAAACAATTACAGGTGGATCATTTACTCTTACATATTTACACATGGACATTTTTTACTTATAACAGAGTATTAATTTCAAGATCCTCACACCTAACACTTGAATTTTCCATGGTAGTGATTCTCTTGTCATTATTAACATAATATTTTGACAAGTAATGGCTATTATAAAATAAAGTTATTGATAAATTAGAGCTCAATAAAGCGACATTATCCCGGTACACAAAGACATATGGTGATTTTTTTTTTCTAGATTAAGGCACACTACAAGTAAACTTGCTGCAAAATTAAGCAAAGTAATCCCGGAGAGGCTGCAATTTTATTCTCTTGTTGAAGTTGTCATGCGTACCAGTCCCAACAGTGCAAGGGTCAAAGTTGGTTTTAGAGAAATCTCTAATAAGATTCATAACTAAAACTCCTGACAGAGACAAGGTAAGGTGACATTGATGAAGTGAAGGTGGGGTGACTCAGGAAGAGACAGAAAAGTAGTAGAAATAGTAAAACCTGTCTTAAACCTGTCTTAGTCGTATGTTGATTGGTATTGCTAAAAGTTCTAATCCAACATTATAATATGAAATACTAACAAAAAAAGGTAAACAACAGTACAATACGAATCCAACTATGTATATGTATGAAGTATGTTTATTAGTATACTATGAAGTACAAACAAACAAGAGAAATAGTAGTACAGTACAAATCCAACATTATACTATGCATGTGTATTCTATTATGCGCACTGTATTATCCTATGAAATACAACCAAACAAGGTAAACAGTACTACAGTTGAAATCCAACATTATGCTATTATGCCCATTTTGTGCACTGTATTGTAATATAAAATACAAACAAACAAGGGAAATAGTAGTACAGTACAAATCCAACATTATACTATATATCTGTATATCATACTATGAAGTAGTGTTGTGTTATACTATGAATTACTCTCGGATCATGATTCACGCATCATCATTGATACGGTGCATGATCGTGGGGTTAGGGAGATGACGTGGTGGGAAGTCAAGCTCATGGAAGAGTCAAGCTCACGTGACGATCAGAGGTCAGGCTTACGGGGTGGTCAAGAGTTTGGCATACATGGAGGTTAAGACTCCGGCCTACGTGGAGTTCAAAGAGCCGAGCACAGGATAGCCTGAGTCGGGCACAGGGGGCGTTCCGAGGTTAGACCTCCGTGTCGAGTAGAAACTCGGAGCCAAGGATATAGGATATGACTTACAGCCTTGCGGCACAGAATACAGGGACTAAAGCGTGCAAGTCGAGATGTGCCAACCAAGGATACAGGTCAGGACTTATAGCCTTGCGACACAGAACACAAGGACTAAAGCGTGTAGGTCGGGATGTGCCAATCAAGAATACAGGTCAGGACTTATAGCCTTGCGGCACAGAACACAGGGACTAAAGCGTGCAGATCGGGATGTGTCAACCAAGGATACAGGTCAGGACTTATAGCCTTGCAGCACAGAACACAGGGATTAAAGCGTGGAGGTCGGGATGTGTCGACCAAGGATACAAGTCAGGACTTATAGCCTTGTTGCATAGAACACAGGAGCCGAAGCGTACAGGTCGGGATGTGCCAACCAAAGATACAGGTTAGGACTTATAGCCTTGCGACACAGAATATAGGGATTAAAGTGTGCAGGTCAGGATGTGCCAATCAAGGATACAGGTCAGGACTTACAGCCTTGCGGCACAAAACACAGGGACTAAAGCGTGTAGGTCGGGATGTGTCGACCAAAAATACAGGTCAGGACTTATAGCCTTGCGGCACAGAACACAGGGACTAAAGCATGCAGATCGGGATGTGCCGACCAAGGATACAGGTCAGGACTTATAGCCTTGCTATATAGAACACAGGAGCCGAAGCGTACAGGTCGGGATGTGTCAACCAAGGATACAGATCAGGACTTATAGCCTTGTGGCACAGGACACAGGGACTAAGGTGTACAGGTCAGGATAGACGGAATCAGACTAAGGCGTATAGGTCAGGATAGACGGAATTAGACTAAGGCGTACAAGTCGAGATAGACGGGATCAGATCAAGGCGGACAAATCGAGGCATATGGAATCGGACTAAGGTGGACATATTGAGTCATACGGAATTAGACTAAGGCATACAGGTCGGGACCTACGGAATCAAACTAAGGTGTACAAGTCAAGACAGCCTAAATTAGACCGAGAAATATAGGTCGGGACTTAGGATAAGCGGAACCAGACGAAGGCTTACAGGTCATGACTTACGAGGTAAGAAGGTCAGGAATTCAGAGAACACGACAAATGCAGGCCAGGAAAGATCGGGTTGGGCATGCACTATAGACAAGCAAGCCAAGGAATCGTAACAATCTGTCAGGGAATAATCACTGCCTATCAGAGAATATGCTAACGGTCTAGTGCCCACTACTCGTTGATTCCTCCTAGATCTATAGGAGGACGTCGCGTGTCATTCACCGCTAGACAAAACCTGACATTTGGCATTCCCTGATACCCGTCAGACTTCAGAAGCATCCATTGCGGTATTAAAAGGAGTGTTTTGTCCCTTACGGAGGTACGCTCACTCATCTTTTCACACTTATCTTTCACTTTTCATCCTTTCTCTGTGTTTTTTGGGGAAAAAATACCTGACTTGAGTGTTGGAGGGTTTGACCCGAGGACTTTTTCCCTGGTTTCTGGTCTCTAACGACTCATGGGCTCGTTCGAGTGTGCGCAGGACCCTTGTTTCGTCATCACCCCTCGTCATCCGCTCGTGTAAGCTTTTCCGGCGGGTACCAGATCGACCAGGCATCGCAGCGACTTTCCGTCAACCTCGGCGACAATACGACCTACCTCTATTCGACTCAACTTTCGGACGGAATCAAATTTGGCGTCGTCTGTGGGAACACAACTATCTGTTCCGGAACGTGACGATGGAGGACTCGGGTAGGATCAACGTAACCATGACTGTTGGAGAATATGAGTTCTTCAAAGAGGCTAAGAAGCGGGCGACCTCTAAAAAACAACAAACTACCGCCTCCCGACTAAAAAAGTTACCTTAGATTTCTAAGGAACCAGCTCACGCCTCGGATCAAGGCTCGAAGAGAAAGCAGCCCCTAGAGTTTCCCCCTGCCTTTTATAGAGAGTCGGGCCAGGGGTATTATCAACCAGACCCCGGATGCTACAGTCACAAAGAGCAACCACAAGTTTCTATGGCTGAAAGCACTTTGCCAAAAGATTCCAAGAAAGGGAAGTCTATTATCCCGTGCGAAGAACGTCGGCCATAACTGGAGGAGAAAGTACTCTTCTCTTCCAAAATCCTGGAGGAGAGGTTACCCAAAGGGTACCGACCCCCTGCTATAGGGGAATACAATGGTAGTAAAGATCCTGAGGACTATCTCTGCAAGTTCCGAAACGCGGCTCTACTGCATCAATATAGCGACGCCGTTAAATGCCGAGTGTTCCTAAATACTCTATCGGACTCTGCCCAAAAGTGGTTTGATGGACTGTCGCATGGATCCATCACCTGTTTCTTGGACTTCAAGACTGCATTCCTGCGTCATTTCGCTAGCAGCAGGAAGTATCAGAAGACGAACCACTGCTTGTTCGCTCTCAAGCAAGAGTTCGCTGAGCCATTGAGAAGCTACATCAATCGTTTTAATCAAGTGGCCCAGGACATTCCCTCGACCACATCTGAAATACTTATGAGCGCCTTCTCCGATGGGCTGACCGAAGGAGAGTTCTTTAGAGATCTTATTAGAAATCCTATAAAGAATTTCGATGAGATGTTGAAGAAGGCGGCCAGCTACATTAACATGGAGGAAATGTAGGCGGCGTGAAGGAAGGTAGACAAACCGCCCCCCACCACTAACAGACCGGAAAGAAGAGCACCTCAACCGCCTGCTCAGCCTCTCTCTCCACGTGCTCGGGAAGTTAGACCTACCTTCCACCACGGGCAGGACGTTCAGTCGGGCCCACGTGTAGCAACAGTCCAGGTTCCCCGACTTGGCCCTTGGGGAGCACGTTATTGTACTTATCATCGGTCGCACATGCATGCCACCAGCGATTGTATGTAATTCGCTCGAGACTCCCGTCGTGCGGTTGAGTTGGCCTGCCACCTCCAGAGTTGGCTCCTCAAGTTCAGAGAATGATGGAGGAAAGACGCAACGTTGTGGGGCAAGTTGGCAGACCCCGAGCAGAGCAGGGAGGTCCTAGCATGCCGCAGCAAGGGCACACTGGAGCCAGGAGAAGCTCGCGAGGTGGAGAATCGGGGTAACGCGGTCATCCGAGACATCGGTATGATCTCTGGAGGATCCACTGATGGAGACCAGGCCGGGCGCGCAAGTCCCATGAGTGCCGGTTGGAGATCCATGTTGTCGGATGCAGCCCTGAGCAAGCTACCGGCCCGGTCATCAGCTTCGGACCACAAGACCTGGAAGGGCTAGAGCTACCCCATGATGATGCCCTCATCATCAAGGCTGTTATTGCCAATAGCCGTGTGGCTAGAGTTTTCGTTGACACAGGCAGTTCTGTCAACGTATTATTCTGGTCTGCTTTTGAAGAGATGCAGATCGACGTTAGCGAGCTCTAGTTGGTAACCACTTCTTTATATGGTTTTATCGGTAATGAGGTAAGACCTATGGGCCAAATCAAGTTGCCCATATCCTTGGGAAGCGAGCCATTAGTGAGGACCAGGAGGAGCACCTTCATCGTGGTGGACTCGCCCTCCTCTTATAATGTCATATTAGGCCGACCAGCCTTGCATGAGCGGCCGTCTCCACTTTCCACCAAAAGATCAAGTTTCTAGTGGGAGAGCAGGTCGGCGAAGTTCGAGAGGAGCAGAGGGTTTCTCGACAATGTTACATCGACATGGGGAAGGTGGAAGCTCGCAAGGCTCAAAGGGGACGGGGTTGTTCATGCCATTCAGGAGGAACCCATTCCGATAACTGAGGAACCTATACCCTGTGAAGAGGTCAAGTTATATTCTGAGTGCCCGAAGACTCTTACTCGCATAGCTGGGACCTGTCACCCGAGATGAAAGAAGGGTTGATTCAGTGCTTGATCCACAATAGGAATGTTTTTGCCTGGTCAACTGAAGAACTACCAGGGGTTAAACCTGAAGTGGCAAAACACAAGTTACATCTTTTGCTTGACGCCTGGCCCGTCAAGCAGAAGAAGAGAAACTTCTCGGCAGATCAAAATAAAATCATTCGAGCTGAAGTGGACCAACTCAGAAAAGCAGGTCACGTTAGGGAGGTACAATTCCCGTCCTGGCTTTCCAACATAGTTCTTGTGGCGAAGCCCAACAATAAGTGGAGAGTCTGCATAGACTTCCAGGATCTCAATAAAGCCAACCTTAAAGATTGTTATCCTCTGCCAAGAATCGATCAACTGGTGGACTCAACTGCCGGCTGCGAAAGGATTTGCATGCTGGACGCTTATTAGGGATACCATTAAATCCCCTTGACTGTGGAAGATCAAGAGAATGTTAGTTTTATCACGGCGGATGATACTTTCTGCTACATAGTCATGCCTTTTGGGCTCATGAATGCCGAGGCCACCTATCAGAGGATGATGGACAAAATCTTTCGGGAGCAGGCCGGGTGAAATGTGGAAGTCTATGTGGATGACATACTCATCAAATCTCCCCTGGCCACGAATCTGATAGATGATGTGGAGGAGACCTGTGGCACCCTGCGACAGTATGGATTAAAATTAAATCCCCTGAAGTGTTTGTTCGGGGCCAAAGGAGGAAAATTCTTGGGATACCTGGTGACGGAGCAAGGAATCGAGGCCAACCCTAAGAAGGTCCGAGTAGGGGTGTCAAAAATGAACCCGACCCGACGACCCAACCCGAGTCGACCCAAAAAAAATCAGGTTCGGGTTCGGGTTGGAGGGTTGGAGAGTAAAAAAGTTTCGGGTTGTGTCGGGTTCGGGTTGACCCGGTTTGACTTAAATATAGGGTTTTGTGGGTTTTTTTAGGGTTAAATCAAATTTTATTTTAAAAATTTAGATGTTTTTATGTACGTTAATATCATGTTTGTATGATAATGATGGAGTATTGAGATAAAAGTGAAGAATTATAGGGAAAATAGCCCATAAAAGTCGTTTTGAATAGGATTTTCGGGTTATATCGGTCGGGTTTGGGTTTATCGGGTTCGGGTTCGGGTTGAGGTGTTTTGGGTTGAACTCCGATTCGGGTCGGGTTCGGGTTGGGTTAAAAAAAAAAACTCAACCCGACCAAACCCGACCCGATCCACCCGAATTGACACCCCTAGGTTCGAGCACTCCAAGATATGAAAGCTCCCCAGAACTTGAAGGAGGCTCAGAAGTTGGTCGGCAGGATAGTAATCCTGTCCCGATTTATCTCCTGATTGGCAGACAAAGCGGCAGCCTTCTTCAAAGTTCTTCGGAAATCTTCCAGGTTCCAGTGGGACGAGGAGTGCACGCGGGCTTTCGAAGAGTTAAAGAAATATTTAGAGACCCTACCCTCTTTGTTCAAGCCTGTCACTGGAGAATCGCTCTGGGTTTACCTATCTGCTACCCCGAGGCCGTGGGGGCGGTATTAGTGAAAGAGCAAGACAGTGTACAGTGACCAGTGTATTTTTTCAGTCATCTATTAAAGGGAGTTGAGTCTCGATACACAGCTTTGGAAAAGTTGGTCTATGGATTGGTGCTTATGGCTCGGTGTTTAAGGCTCTATTTCCTGGCTCATCAGACCATAGTTCTTGATGAATCGCTGGTAATAACCTGTGAGACCAAGAAAGCTGCGTTGCTCCTTCACAGAATTTGGTAGAGGCCAATGATGGATAACCTGCAGTTTATTTGAATCCATTTCTACACCCTTGCATGAGATAGTATGACCTAAGAAGGATAGTTGGGGTTGATGAAATAGGCATTTGGACATTTTAACATACAAGGAATTGTCCTGCAAGAGCTGGAAAGCGATGGACATATGTTGCTGGTGTTGTTCAGAATCAACACTATACACTAAGATGTCGTAAAAAAAAACCAAGATAAACTTACGTAAATAAGGCCTAAATAGCTCATTCGTTGTTACTTGAAATGTAGACGGAGCATTCGTAAGACCAAAGGGCATGACAATAAACTCATAGTGCCCCGAATAAGTCTGGAATGCAGTTTTGAATATATAGTGCATTCAGATCTGATGACAGCGAGAGCGCAAGTTTAAAAATGGTAGCACCATGTAATTCATCCAATAATTCATCTATGTTGGGGATTGGATATTTATTAGGGATAGTAATTTGATTAAGACGCCTATAATCCATACACATGCGCCAAGAATGATCTTTCTTCTACACTAAAAGTACGGGACATGCAAACGGACTAGTACTTGGCCGTATAAATCTTAATTTCAATAATTTGGCCACTGGTGATTCAATTTCCGTTTTTTTGAGAATGAGGATAGCGGTATGAGGTTTGGTGGTGTAGCCAATGGTATTAATGGGATAGAATGTGAGTGGTGTTTAAAGGGCGAAAGCGCCTTAGGTTCATGAAACACAGCCTCAAATCGGTCTAATAAGTAGTCGACTGGACATGCGGTAACCCGTGGTTTGGCAGGAGTGTTGGCAGGTTGTGCTTTAGTTGTTGTAATCAACGGCTTGACAGATTTTGTAGGTTGCTTCTTAGTTAAATATTGGAATATAGCCTCTGAATAAGATGGTGTTGTTACCCCCTGAAGTTTGTACTATTTGTCATCTACATAGAAAATCAAAAACATCTCATTCCAATTTGCTTGTACAGTATTTAAAGATGCTAACCATTTTATTCCCAATACGAGATCTGCACCTCCAACTGAGAAAGGATAGTAATCCTGGAGAATACTCAAGCCCGGTAATTGCACTTCAACTGTCTTACGATTTTTGTTGCAACGCATGATTTCGCCATTACCAATCTGCACACCAAATGTAGGCATTGATTGTACCGTCAATCGAAGGTCGTCGACTAACTTGTCAAATATGAAATTATGCGTGGAACCATTGTCAATGAGGATCAGCATTGGACAACCATATAGAGTTCCTTGTACTTTCATTATAGTGCCGAAAGAACTACCTAGAATAGCATGAAAAGATATTTCTACCATGTCGTCCTCTCTTCCCTTTATTTTTGTTTCATCTGGTTCCTCTAACCAGATAACCCCATCTTCATTATTAGCAATTTCTAATAATGAAAATGAAGTTGGTTTGTAGCGATGTCCGGATTGAATTTTTCATTACAACGAAATCAAAGGCCCTTGTCTCTTCGTGCTTGTTTTTCTACATCCCAGAATTTTGTTGGTGTAGTGGTGTTGGAAAGATGAGTTGATGGGGAAGATCGATTAATGTTGAAGTTGGTATTCTGGCGGGGAATGCAATTGATGTTGTTTCGACCATGCACAGCCATTGTAACACCCTTAAAATTTTTATTCATCTTTGACTTTGTTTCATATTCCAAGGCTAGACTCATTGCTTTATAAACACTCTGAGGTTTGTGGATTCGAACATCAGTTTTTATTTCCTCCTCTAATCCATTCAAGAAAACGCATATAAGGCAATGTTCTGGCCAATGTTGTACACGCGCAACCCTTTTAACAAATGCCTAGCGATATTCTTGAACACTGTGAGTTTGTAAAATACTACAAATATGTTCATCAGGATTCTGAAATTCGGCTGGACCATAATTCTCTTGTATGGCTTGAACTTTCCAGTATACCAACGACTGCTCAATATTGATCTAGGCGAATAGATCTAATGCATCACTCTCTAAGTACATGACAACCACATCTACTTTCAAGTTCTTAGGTGTTTGTATTATAATTTGTCCCCTCGGGATGGTCTAGTGGTTAGCGCATGAGGTGTTGCCACCATGAGGTCTGGGGTTCGAATCTCGGTAAGGCCGAGGTAAATGCCTCCCTTATGTGCTAGTCACTATTCCAAAGGCTAGTAGTCGCTTGTGATTTATCTCTTCCGTGTTGGCCCTATGACGGTTGGCAGGGGCGCTGGGGGCCAGCGTATTCGCCTTTTACCACCAAGTTCTTAGGTATTTGGTAATAATGAAAATATTTTTCTACTTTGAGAATCTAACCTCTAGGATCACCTCCCTTAAACTTTGGGAAATCCATTCTGGTGTGATATTTACATGAAAAATTACACTCCCAGTAATTGCCATTTGGATTGAATGTTGTTGATCATCATTCTTGCGGCTTGTATCACCCATCGTAGGAATGTGGGCTTGTGATTTGAGAACAACCACATCAGTAGCTAACGCATCCAAACTATCCAAACTATTAAGTTTATAATTGATAGCTGAAAGTTGTTGTATGATGGCCTCCGGTATTGGCGAAGGAGAGGAATGTACAGGATCGTCAGTTGTATGGCTTGAACTTCCCAGTATACCAATGACTGCTCAATATTGATCCAGGCGAATAGATCTAATGCATCACCTTCTAAGTACATGATGACCGCATCTACTGTCAACTTCTCAGGTGTTTGGTAATAATAAAAATATTTTTTTGCTTTGAGAATCCAACCTCTAGGATCACCTCCCTTAAACTTTGGGAAATCCATTCTAGTGTGATATTTACATGAAAAATTACGCTCCCAGTAATTGTCATATGGATTGAATGTTGTTGATCATCATTCTTGCGGCTCGTACCACCCATCGTAGGAATGTGGGTTTGTGATTTGAGAACAACCACATCAGTAGCTAACGCATCCAAACTATTAAGTTTAGAATTAATAGCCGAAAGTTGTTGTATGATGGCCTCCGGTATTGGTGGAGGAGAAGAATGTACAGGATCGTCGGGAATCGGAGTTGATCGAGTATTCACCATTTTGGCAGCGGATGTGGGTAAGGATTTTGATGGCTCTGATACCAAAATATTAGATACAATTTATTTTAAGGAAAATAAATATGTATCTCACTTATATCACGTAGAATTCATACATTTGTCCTTATGGAGTGGACAATCCTCCTAATATGGAAACAAATAACAATTTCTTAGAGATAACCTCCTTATTAGTCCTAAGTACCATATATAGATATAAATAGGTGGTAGTTATCGGTGGAAGTTACAACCAACTTCCTTATTTTATGCATTGCAATACAAGTGTTATGCTTTCTTGGTTCTTCTAGAATATGTATAAATGATATTCTTCTTATGTGGCACCATGGGCTGATGATGTGGCATGGAGATCGTATCATATTACTTATCAGAGCGAAAATTTTATTCGTATTTTATATGTGTCTGTATGTGTGTGATAGCTAACTGATCCGTCTACATGTTTAAAATGGATACCAATCTATTCAAGGTGTTCTCAATTTATGCTGAACTCTGATTATGAGTTGCAGTTTGCATGTTGCATGACTTGGTCAATGTGTATTCAGTATGTAATTGGGTTTTCATAATCTGTGGTACTCGCACCTGCCCTTTTACCCCATTGTTAAACTTGTGTTGCCACAACACAACATGGGTGCAAATATGAAATTTTAGTTAAAGCAGATGAACACACTTGTGAGAGTAAGAGGAAAAAAAGATGGAAGAAAACCTATGTGCAACTTGTGCTATGCTCGGAGGAAATGAAGTTTGGAAATGTCGTGTGTGAGAAGTGAAGATAATACCACTGTAATTCGTGTTGGAGGAAATGGAGCAGTTATTAAATGCCTCCATCAAATGAAAGGGAGTGTTGGGTGAAAGGGAGACTGCAGATGACATTTAAGCATAGCTGGTACCTTTCAAGGTGGGAGCAGCTTGTATAGAGGAAAGGGAATTGCTCGCATTGGGAGTGTAGGGAGAACTTGCGCGTGAAGTCTTCTATAGACATGAGCTAGGGTTATGTTGGTTGGGGTATTTGGGGTAAAGTTAAAACGGCATTTAATTATATCACTTATTTGTAATAATTTATATTTGGCCATATAACTTGTATTAGTTACATAAGAACTTATATTTATTTAGCTTTTTTTTTTGGTTAAATGGGAAGCGTGTTATATAACATATAAATACTGTTGTTCAAATTGTTAAGTTATAATATAAGTTACATGTTATATAACATATAAATACTGTTGTTCAAATTGTTAAGTTATAATATAAGTTACAACTTATCAACTATGACTATTTATTTTGTTACAAAAGTTGTGTTAGGTTATATAGTTTATAATATAAGTAAATTAATTAGATAAAATATTAGTATTTTTTAAGATTAATTGTGTCCCTGTATCCGTATTCTATAATTGAATCCCTTTTCAACCTGTCTTTGTGTCATCATTTTGAGAATATCATGTGTATGAGATTTGTATTCAACATTCATACGATATATATATATATATATATATATAGGGAGCTAAAGAACTATGTTTAGAGGCTATGTTATAGATTTCTATCCATTTGCTGGGATGCAATGTGTTGCTTCCGAATTAATGAAAATCTGCATAATCCCTCAACACTGTAAGTTAAGGTAATGTAAGTATTACTTTGTTGAGGATCTTTATAATTTTCAATTTTACATAAGAGCAGCATTTTGAGAATTAGCATAAAGGGAAATGTGATGTTTTATGCAAGCACAATGCTAGAAGCATCAGCATGATATCTTTGCCCTGTAAAAGTATTGTAAGCAAATCAGAGAAGTTCTTGGCAATTTTTTTCTTAAAAAAAACTTAATGGGAGCTCAATCCAACCACAAATGACAAGCTACTTAATTGGATGGATTGTTGATAGTTAAGGTAGAAGTTCTTTTTTTATTCTCAATTCCTACTGATGCTATAATTTGCATTGTTATTATCACACGTGTAAAGGCTTTCTAACAAGAAATATGTGATCTTATGCAATGTGGGATTGTTGTTGTATGTGGTAGAGGTTTTTTCTATTTTTATTTTATTATTATCACATATTTTCCGTAAACATACACAATAAGTTGAAGGCACGCACACACACCACCATCACCACCACCTCTTTTTTTGCTCACCTGACCAGTCGTATTTGTGATATTTAGGTAGGTGTTATTGCTAATCTTGTTCATTCATCCCCTAATATAAAGAAGGAAGTTCTCCTTGCAGGAGCATTGCAACCTGTGATTGGCTTATTAAGGTATTATCAGTATTAGTTTTAACATATACCAATGTTTTATCCAAATCTCAATTTCTCATCCAAGTTTGCGAGACTTCACATTTTTTATTTTTGCCTCTTGCCTCTATTGTGTTTCTTTGATTGGTTTTTAATTTGATGAACAGGATACAAGCTACATTATAATATTTTCAGGCTGGCTATTTGACATGCAGTGCAGTTTTTTTTGGTAGCAGATTTCTAGATCTGCACTTTCATGTCTGATTTAAGGCTCACTTTTTTGAATTACTTTTGTAGAAAAAGTAGTACACTTATTTTTTTTGGACGTCTATAGTAAGCGAGAAAGAGTCTAAACAATATCATGTCATTTGGTCATTTTGAACCTAAGCAATCAAACATGACTTAGCATGATCTGTCATTTGAGACTCAGGTTCATTCTATTTGGCATATTAAATACTTAATATACATGTCTATTGGTGATAAAAATAGTATAGTTATGTTAAGTAGTGTTTTTTGGTCTCCTCTAGGCTCACACTTTCAAGTTTAATCTATACAGCTTGTCTAACTATATAATTAATTGACCATCTTTGATTATGCTGTTACATTCTTAATCTATTTCAACTATTTACCATTTATCAAGGTATACTTAAATTGCTCCTTGGCAGTATTATTCTTAGCTTTATGGTTTCTACTACCAAAACATCTGTCTTGCCATTTTATTTCTGCTATGTTAAATTTTTATGGGCCTTTTCCTAAGTGCTTAATATTAAAATTCATGAGGTACGGCTTATCACAATTTTATAAACTTCCTATTCGCCATTGAAGCTCATGACATACACACTATTTTCTAACTGTTGCTATAGAACTCCACCTTTGAAGTTGTTGGTTGCGGAGTAGATAAGTAAATCCATCATTATATGTTTGGTTTAATATATTTCATGCTATAGTTTAAATAAGGATTCTAAATCATCATAGCCAATTGTAGTTCATGCTGCACCAAGAGCCAAAGGGAAGTAGCATTACTATTGGGACAATTTGCTTCAACTGATTCTGAATGCAAGGTACCTTCTTGCTTGCAATCTTTTCTCTTTGCTTGTCTATGCCTGAGGATACTTTTGTGATAAATTCGATCATAATTTTGTTCCATATGAATGTTCTGCAACCTTGACTTTCTTGCAGGTGCAAATTGTGCAGAGGGGTGCATTGCGACCTCTAATTGAGATGCTTCAGTCATCAGATGTTCAACTAAAGGAGATGTCTGCATTTGCTCTTGGAAGATTAGCACAGGTTTTTGAGATACTTCACCCTTTAACATCTTAACTTTTATATGCTAAACATGTTATCTCTTACATTTGTATATTTTTGGTATTCTTTGCTTTAATATCTTACTTTGACTATCATTAATTTCTCATGAACTTGTTTGTCTTTATGCATAACAGTCTAAAATGCATTTAACAATGGTCTTGATTCACTTTTTTGTGATACTGTGGTATAGATTTTCATTTTGTATCATCGATGCCCTGTGTGTACCAAACAGAGTATATTGGAACTGGTATTAAGTTGTAATGCTAATTATCTTAAGATGCTTTCAAATAATGCATCCTCTTACAGATGCATGAAGTTTGTCATCCTCTTACAGAGTTGCGCTCACTTAGCTATCAGGATTCATAAACTCTAGTACTTATCTTGGAGGTCTAGAGTTCGAATCCTGGGGAAGGTAAAAATCCACTGGTCAGGGGTGGGAGAACTTGTGAGTAACGGCACAGGCCCGAGAGTCGTTGGTCGACGACATAAGGGGTCGCCAGTTGGGTTGCCATTGTGGCCACCCAAGGGGCCGCCAAATGGGCCGCCCAAGGGGTCGCGTCGTTACAGAGTTCAAATGGACAAAAGCATTCACTTTCCAAGTAGTACATTTTGTCTATATTCATTATGGACATGGTTGCTTTGCACTTTTTCTCTTGCAGGTATTGATGCATTTACTATATTTGATGCGAGTTGGAGAGAAGGCTGTCCAAAGATGTGTAGCTTTGGCTTTTGCCCACCTGATGAACAAAGAAGAATTTTCATTGATAACAATGGTACTGGTTTTGTTCAAATATAAGTATATTTAGTTGCTCCACACTACTATTTTATTCTTTTTATTTCACCCTTTTGGGAATATGTGCATGGATTAAATTGTATTTGCTCTCCAGGGATCGATATTCTTCTTGAGCTATTGAGTTATGCTAATTTAAAACAGCAGCGGGATGGTTCGCTTGCTCTTTACAAAATGGCCAGCAAAGCTGTGATGCTTTCTTCTGTGGATGCTGCTCCTTCATCCCCTACCCCACAGGTTTTCTCGAATGGCCTGTGTTTAATTTCTAACAGCTGTAGTGTAAAATATTTTCTTTAATAGAGTAAAAAACAAACATTAGGGAGCTTTACATTGTTTAACTCCTCTAAAGTTTGTGTGATTATATACATATTTTTTGTTTGAGCCTCTTGAATACTATTGTTTTAGGCTTTTCCTGTAACATCATTTGGTCATTGTCTTTTTTTTTTTTTCTTTTCACTTTGCTATAAAACTGTCGAAAGAGATGCAAAGATTTTGATATTTAAAAGATGGAGGCATGATAAGGGTAGATGTAAGCAAATAGATGTTTCTTCAAGGAATTGATTAAGTGTTGATCCATGTCTCATAAATGATCTCCACAATTTTTTATCATTAGTTATTCTGGGTGTTTGAAGAATCACCGAGTCTAGTTTCATAGGTCCAAATCTTGTTCAATACATATGAGATTTGTTCTGACACTATGTTCAGACAAGCATAAAATTAGAATGGGCTAGTTATATCAGTGGCATCGATGTGGGATTAGGTGATAGGAAGCTCAATATTAGTTTTAGAAGCTTGACATGGCGGCTCAAAGTGTCAATATCTAATTATCATTGTAACATTAGTAATTGCTAAATGATACGGTTAGTAATGGAGGGGCCCATGAGGAAAGGGTTGGGAAGAGTCAAGGCTACGTGGCGGTCAAAAGTCAAGGGGACGTGGTGGTCAATAGTCAAGGTGATGGGGCAGTCAATGGTTAGGCTGACGGGGCGGTTAGAGACAAGCAGGCGTGATACTCAGATATTAGGCAGACTGGTCGCTCAAGGGGGCAAAGCAGTCGGAAGACGAGGAAAGACGTCAAGCGGAACACAAGTCACGGGTCGGCATCGGCAGGGCTGTCCAGAGGAAGTCCGAGCTACAGGCCTGTGAGTCAAAGGACTGAGAGTATAGGCCAGTAGGTCGGAAGCGGCAGAGCTGATCAGAAACAGTCCGGGCTACAGACCTGCGGTTGAGGGTCAGGAAGTACAAAGCGCAGAATGCAAGCCGGGATCGGTAGAGCTAAGCAGAGGCCAAGAACTGGAAGTATAGGCCAGTGGGTCGAAATCGGCAGAGCTGATCAAAAGCAGCCCGGGTTACAGACCTGCGGTTGAAGGCCAGAAAGTACAGGGTGCAAGTTGAAGATCAGCATAGCTGTGTCTAAATAGCTACGGGTCTGCGAGACGGAGGCCTGGAAATACAAACCACAGGTGCAGGCTGGGGCGGGGACACAATGGATCGGAGGAGCTGAGTAATACGGGTGCGGAGAACCTCAACGGTCCGTCGAGGAGAAGCGTTACATATCAGCAATACGGGTGAAGGCGGAGGTTCCTAAAACGAAAAGATGCCCTCATAACCAGTAGTAGCCTGCCAGCTGTCCCCCACTACAAGACAAGATCCATGTACGAAGGCGGAGGTTCCTAAACGGAAAGATGCTTGCATGACAAATAGCAGCATGACAGGTGTCCGGAACTAGGCGACAAAGCTCAGCGTCTAATGTTTTTCTGACAGGATGGCAGGCTCCAAAAGGAGGAGGCATAAAAGGCGAAAAATCTCTCGTATGCAGGTACGCGCACACACTCTCCCGTCACTTTTTCCAGAACTGTTTTTCTTTCTGCTTCTCTCTGTTCTTTCTGGGGAAAAAGGACCTGACTTGAGCGTCGGAGGGCCTGATCCGGGGACTTTTTCCCTGGGTTTCGGTCTCTAACGTGGAAGGGGGAGATCGTCTGAGTGTGCGCAGGGTCCTGTAGCATCGTCAGCCACCCGCGGGAGCCGAATCACCTGCGATCTTCCGTCAACGATCGGGACACCTCGACCGGCCTCCGTCCGACTCAGCCATCGGGGAAGCGGGGTAGGCGTGCTTCTGGTATCTCCGCAGGGAGATATTATGCAGCTGGCTATACGGCTAAATTTTAGAGTTACTAACAATGAGGCAGAGTATGAAGTCCTATTGGCAGGTCTGCAAGTAGCTCGGCATGTGGGGGCAAGCAAAGTAGTGATATACTCAGATTCACAGCTAGTAACGCAGCAAGTGGTCGGGCATTTCGAGGCAAACAATGAAAAGATGCAAGTTTACAAGGAAGCCTATGAGAAGATGAGAAAAGATTTTAAGGAGGTCACAGTCACCAAGATTCCCAGGGCCAAAAATGAAAGAGCAGATGAACTGGCTAAAATGGCTAGTTCCCTGACTACTTGGGTGCTGAATAGATCTACAGCGCAGACCTTCCTTATAGCTCAGATAGACCTGCAAAATAATTTAGGAGAAGTGATTGATTGGAGGACGCCTATAATGAGTTTCCTCCAGCAAGGAATTGTACCCACCAACCTAGAAGAGGCACGTATGCTCAGGAGACAGGCCCATTCTTATATCATGATCGGAGAGCAACTCTACAAAAGGTCCTTCTCTAGACCTCTGCTCAAGTGCTTGAATATGGAAGAAGCGGATCAGGCCTTACGGGAGATACACTTGGGGTGCTGCGGTAATCACGCGGGTGGAAGAACGCCGGCTCGGAAGGTACTATTGGCTGGATATTTCTGGCCTACCTTGCAGAAGGACGCACAGAAGTTGGTGAACACTTGTCTGTCATGCCAAAGGTACCAGAATCTGACGCACCGACCTACAGAGCTGCTGAGAACTTCTATAGTGTCTTGCCCGTTTGACCAGTGGGGTATGGATATCATGGGTCCTTTCCCGATGGCTACGGGGCAAAGGCGTTTCTTACTGGTGGCAGTGGATTACTTCTCTAAGTGGGTGGAAGCGGAGGCTCTGGCTAAAATCACTGAAGATGCGGTGATTCAGTTCTTATGGAAGAATATCTTTTGCCTATTCGGCTTGCCTCACAAACTGGTGTCAGACAATGGTAGGCAATTTCAAGGGCGCAAGATACAAAATTGGTGCAAGGGGTTCGGCATAACTCAAGCCTTCACTTCAGTGGCGCATCCGCAAAGCAATGGGCAAACAGAGGTGATCAACCGAGAAATAGTGCGGGGGCTCAAAGTCAAGCTGGATCATACGGGAGGCAGTTGGGTGGACGAGCTACCGAGCATCTTATGGGCCTATCGTACAACACCCCGGGAAAGTACAGGTCTGACACCTTTCCATCTAGTATACAGTAATGAAGCGGTAGTTCCTCTGGAGGTCAGGATACCGTCCGTGAGAAGAACGATGTATGATGAAGGGAACGCAGAGCGACGGCTGGCCGAGCTAGATTTCATCAGTGAAATTCGTGAACAAACAGCAGCCAGGTTGGAGGCCTACAGACAGAGAATGAGGCAAAACTATAACAGAAGGGTGAGCCCTTGTTTCTTCGGAGAAGGAGACCTAGTCTGGAAGCAGGTGAAGCCCTTGGGGGAAGTGACGAAGCTAGCACCACAATGGGACGGACCATACAAAGTTATCAAGAAATTGGCGTCAGGAGCCTATTATTTGCAGGACGCTCAAGGAAGGAAGCTGGATCGACCTTGGAGTGCTAACTACCTACAACCCTATCGAGTTTGAGGAGGCTGGCCTTGTGGACGTAGGTCGGATCAGACGAAGGACGGGGTGACTGTAGGACGGTCAAGTGAAAATTCGAAGAGGCATGTATACATGTAAAAATTTCCCAACTTAAGTGGCTAATACAGTTCATTTGAAAGGAGCAAAAAGCTCGTCCGGAAAACCCTGAATGATCTGGTCGTGGTCCAAAAAGTCTGCTGTGGGGATGGAGCTCAAGAAGCCCTGTGCGTGCAGTTGCCTGATAACTCCAACTGCCGTATACGGCACGGTCGTAGCAAAGCGCGCCCCAGCCTGGGATAAAAATTCGGGAGAAGTCAGATACGACATTCGGCTTTGCAGGCAACGAGCCTCCTCTCGTTCTTGATAGACGGTTAAGGCGGTGGATACCCCAGTTAATGCTGCCCGGGACAGTGACAGTTCTGCTTTCAGAGCCCTCAGTTCAGCTGCCTGAGTCTCCAGCTGAGCTGCCTGCACTGCCAATTTCTCGCTCCTCTCCTGCAGAAAAGTATCCTTGGACTGTATTTCCTGAGCCTGATGGGTTAATTGTTGCCGGTACCCCGTCTCAGAGGCAGCCCTCTCATCTCTCACAGCTCGGAGCTCATTTTTGACCTGCGCCAGGGATCGCCTCTGCCGGTCGGTCTGATTGGTCAAGGCTTGGATTTCTGCTCGTAAAGCATGGCTGGCTTGGGCGGGGTTGTTCAGCTGCAGCTCTAATTCGGAGACTTTCTCCCGAAGTTCTTTGCTTTCATGATGGAGGGTGTGGAAGGATTGGTTCAACACCAAAGATTTCGTATGAGTCTGGATAGAAGACATAACCCTCAGTTAAGACAAGCCGATACTCAGTATGAGGTGAAGAGTGCTTACTTTGGCCCAGGACTTCGAAAACCTGTCCATCTGGGCTAAGGGAGACGCGTCACGCATTTGATCCATACTCTCTGTCCACACACTGCCGAGGCAGCCTTTCATCATCAAAAGGCTTGTGGGGGCGTCAGACCGCCGAGCTAAAGCAGCTTCAGAAGGGATGGTGGTCCTGTAACGATGGCGGGCGGAAAAGGGAGGTTGCGAAGGGCCGGCTTCAGCATCAGGAGGGGCCAGAGGTGGCTCAGGAACGGGCTCAGTGGACACCGGGTTTTGATGATCGCCGGGGCTGTCTCCCTCTGCAGCAGTAGGAGCAGAGCGGAACGCAGCTGGTCGCCCCCTGTAGGGGTTAGGAGAAGCTGCCGGATAAGGGAAATAGAAGAGGGAAGTGATGTCAGAGTCACTCACGACAGTAGCAAGGAGCAGCATGATCATAGGAAAAAACAGAACCAAACGTTAATGAAGTCAGACCTGGTCTTCGGCGCCGCCTGCGGAGCAGGGGCTGGTTATCAGAGTCAGAAGCATCAGAGCGAGGCTGACCCTGTGGAGAGGCCGCCGCACCCCTGTCTGGGGCGCCCCGGCCGGATGAGCTCGGACCTGCGCAGTGAAGAGCTGCGCGACCGCGTCTGGATGATCGCGAGGCTCCTCGGAAGGCGTTTCTGGCCGGGCGAGTTGCTTGGCCCCGACCCCGACCTCGGCTCAAGGCGGTAGAGGAAGGAGAAGTGGCGTGTAAGGCAGGGCTGGGAGCAGGCTGAGTCGCTGCCCCGACTGCGGCAAACCCAAGGTGAGGGAGTAGCCTCTTGTCCAAGATTGCCCGACTGCGCCGCATTATCTCCAGGTCATCGAGTGGCAAAGGCAGAACCTCTGACGCACGGTATAAAACCTCAGCTGAAGGCACTGACACGAGAAGTCACTCTCACAGAGAAAGTGATCAAAAAAGAGACATTCAACACGAGCTTACCTAAGGAGCGCGGTGTGTCAGAGGTACAGCGGCTTAACCTGAAGAAAGAAAGCAGATCTTCAGATAGTAATCTCGTCAGATTCAAGCGCCAATCCCCCAGTCGATCAGCAGCCGTGGCATAAGAGAGGTCCATGTGGAATTCGTCCAGCGCTGGAGTCGTAGGCAGTTCAGGTTGTCAGTGCATGGGCCAGTCTGTTTCCTCCGGAAACCGGAGAAAAAAGAACTTTTTCTTCCAGTTCGCAATGGGAGGAGGAAGAGGAGAAAAGAAAGTAGTTTGGCTACGAGCTTGGAAATTAAAAAGACCATTGGCGCGCCGAACGGGAGCGAAGAAGCAATGAAAAAGGGGAGCTGACCAGGAAACCTCACAAACTTCGCAGAGTATTACAAAGCCACACAAAATCTTTATGGAGTTGGGGGTTAGCTGACCTAAGGGAATTTTAAAGTAGCAACACACTCCAGACAGAAAAGGGTGCGGGGGTAGACGAAGGCCAGATACGAATTGCTCAGTAAAGAAAGTACAAGAGCCCGGCGGGGGATCGAAGTACAAGTTCACACCAGTAGGAATGATGGGGCGAAAGCTAGTAGGGATCGCGTAAGTGTACCGTAGGTCATCCCAATCTAATTCAGCAAAAGTTGAAGCGTCTGGGAAATGCTCCGCCAGCAAGGAAGCCCACGAAGGAGAAGCCATTACACAGAAAATTATCTCGGGCGTCAGAAGGAACAGACGAAAAGGGGAAGCTTGGAGAAAAAAGAAGAAGAGCGAGGCAGTCCCAGAAACGATCAGTCGGCGGCGGCGACGTTTGAGTACTTCGTGGCGATGGCGAATCATAACAAAAGGGAAAGAGGAAGAAGATACTTATAGGTATGGTGGAGGAAGGGTATTTTCGTAAGTCCACAACGGACGGTGGATGTAGGGGCGAGGGCAGACAGGGAGCGCTCTGTGATGAGCCCCGGAAATATAACCAGAGGGCATTATGGGGAAGGCGCGGGCTCGAAATACGAAGCATCTCCTAAAGGAGTCGCTCAACCAAGACAAGAGTGTACGGAAGAGCCAGTATAGAGGGACAGACAGTGTAGGTCAGCAGGCTTCAGGGACATGCGAGGCAATAGTTGGCTCGGGCCGGACTAGGTATGAAGATAGCTATCGGAGGAAGAGCTACATGGCCGAACAAAGCAAGCAAAATGAGAAAGGGCCCACGAATTAGCGGAGATCAAATAAGACCAAGTGCGACCTACTAAAGAAAGAAACAATCTAAGGATGTATAAAGGGGAAGCAGGATAATTTTCCGGAGTTCAGAAAGACCATAGCCATAATTACAATTACAGAAGGTTCGGCGTCAACACATAGAAGAAGAATATAGCAGTACATCACTCCTCACACTACATTCGGAAGAGAAGGCATGGAGTCAACGGAAGCCGAAGGAAGGAGCCCGGGGTCGGCTGGTAAGACGTCGGGAGGTGCAGGATCAGCAGACGTGTCAGAGGCAGCAACAGAAGGGGCCTGGGTGGAGATATCCCCGAGAGCTGGATCGGCCGCAGGGGGAGGAGCCTCCAAGAGGAAAAGTCCTTCATAAGCTTCAAAGGAAGGGAAGGTGTCCTGCGGCAATTCCCTAGTCAGGCGAGCTGTGTCCAAGAACGTGGCGGGAGGTGCCAAGCGAAGGAAGCCCTGCTCAAAGGCTTGTCTAACCCCACCAGCGGCCCCGTGACAAAGCAACAAGACCATCCAGCGCCCCAGCTTGTGGAGAAAGAAGGAAGAGCGAACGTAGGCCAGTCTGTACGCCTTCAGCCGCTCTGACTCGCCAGCCCGGTACACCTCCAAACTGTTCCGATTCTCCTCAGCTTCGACGCGGGCCAAGGATAAATCGCTCTGGCCCTGAGACACTGCTTCCTGAGCCTTCAAGAGATTCGCTCGCAAGGATTGGAACGTGGCTTGGCACGCTTCCCACTGAGTCTGCATGGTCGTTTCTCAGGCAGCGGCCGCACTAGCCAGAGCCTGGGCGTCGGCCAGCCTCATCTGCAAGAGTTCTTGACCTTGCCGAAGCAGCGTCAACTCCTCTGATTGGGAGAGCAGCTCGACCTCTTTGCCTTTCAGCTCAGAGACTGTCGCTTGACGACGATCCACCTCAGAAGCCAAGGAAGACTCACTCGCCTTCAGAGCCGCCTCCAATTGTTGAATTTTATCGAAGGCAGCATGAGAAATGGTCCGAGCAGAGGCCGCCGACTCCCCAATGGCACGCAAATAGGCATCCAAGCTTCCCAGAGAAGGCTCGGGAGGAGCGGAGGAAGCCCAGGGTGCTCCAGTTCCTGAAGACGAGCCTTGAGCACCACGTTCTCTCGCTGAAGCTCGGTCGCACGTTGCACGACGCACAAATTCGCGGAGCAGGTCTGAAAATAGCTAGAAGAAGAGAAAAGGAGTTACGAAGACACATGGACACCAGGAAGAATAAGAGGAAAAGCTTACCGCCACCAGAGAACGAGCAATTTGATCAAACTCCCCCATAGGGGAATGGCTCTCCCAGAACTGGTCACTAGCTGAGTGCCATGAGATGGCCAGGTCCCCAAAGAAGTTGACCCTACCAAAAATAGGCGACGAATCAGCAGCGGGCGTGTAGGCCGGATCAGTCTCCGAAGGGAGCCGCCAGGACGCTACAAAGGCGGGGTCTGTAGAGGGCAGGTTCGGAAGCGGCATGGCTGGGCTCGGAGGCGCTATGAGAGGAGATGCGGAGGGCATTGGTAGGCGCAGGGGTTGGTCGCCAGAGGACGAAGGCGGGGCAGGGAACATACTCTGGATCGGCGCAGAAGCAGTTAGGTCCAACGGTGAGTTGGCCACCTCCAGGTCAGAGGCCTTCTCCTGGACCAAGCTTGCCTCTGGGACCGAGCTTGTATCTGAGGACCTGATGGGGGAGGAGATACTCACTACGCGTTGACGACGAGGAGGCGGAGAAGAAGTTGCGGTGGCTGGGGCTGTTCTCTTGCCCTTGCGTGTCAAGCGCAGCTTCATAGTTGGAGGGAAAGAAGACACCGGTCCTGCGGGCAAGGGCTCAGCCGCAGGTTGATCAGAGAGGTGGGGTGGAGCGGAGTCTGCAGGGCCGAGAACAGAGGGCTCAGTCAGCATTAGGGCCTCCTCCGCATCAGAAGCCCGGGATTCCGAAAGCGGCGAACCGGAGGCGACGGCAGGAGCAGAGGGTAGACCCTGTGTTAGCTCTTCGTTCAGAGCTTGCAGAACGGCCACCGCAGACGTCTCTTTGCTAGCAAAGGAACGGAGTATTGCGGGCACTGCAAAAATAAGAAGGAAAAGCACTTCAGTTAGCGAAAAGCGGTATACGAGAAGATAATGACTTACCGAAAGGAGCTCCAATTTCGGTAGGGATGGGACTAAGGCCAAAAACATGCAGAATGCCTTCTAGCATCAGCACGGACAGGCGAACAACAACACCTCTTAGCTTGTCCGCAGCTACGGAGCAGGCAGGTTCGTGGATATGCGAAGGGAAGTCCGAAGCGAGGAAAGAATGCCATTGAGAAGGCCCCGTTAAGGGGGCAGGGGGCTTGAGGAAGAAAAAACGTGACCTCCAGCCTTTATTGGAAGAGGGTAGGTCGTCAAAAAACTTAAGGCCCGGCTTGGCCTGAACATTGAATACCCCCGCCTCGGCTCGCCGGAAGGAATAAAAGTGATGGAATAGTCTGGCGGTCAAAGGGGATTTGGTAGATGCGGCACAAGATGATGGTTCCGCAGACCACTCGGAACACATTGGGGGCAAACTGAGAGATACCAATCTCACAATACTGACTCAACTCAGAAAGAAAAGGATGTAGCGGGAAGCGAAGACCGCCTAAGACCTGATCCTTAAAAACTGTGATAAACCCTTCGGGGGGAGAAGAAGGATGTTCGTCTGTCGAAGGAAGGCGAAACTCATAGGCCGGGCCTACCCCCAGGTTGGATTGCAGTGCAAACAGGTCGTGGTGGTCTAAATCAGAAATGTAATGCGAATACCAGAGGGGGTCCTTACCGTCCATGACTGTGAGGAGCAAGCAGGCAAGGGGGATGAAGACAAGAAGGGTCACAGGTCAGTCGTAAGCGGGAAGACGAGGAGCTGCACTGCTAGAAACGGCCACGAATGAAGGGAGAAGGAGGATGGCGAAGCGTCGGGGTAAGGAAAGCGGACTGCTTTTAGGGTTTATAAAGCCCATTCATTCCTAGGAAACATCGAGAGTTAAGCCGCATATCTTTTTGGGGCAACGTGCCTCAACGCCGTCGGATGGGAAATAAGCGCCGAAGGGTGCAAAAGGGGTCAGATGCTGGCGTCAGGAGGCGTGCGCAGTAAAGGCGCCAGACAGGTGTCATCGCGAGCGGGAACGCATTAAATGTCGACAAGGCAAGGTAATCATGATGGGGCGTGGCCTCAAAGAAAGAAGCATTCTTCGTGAAAGCCTCGAGGCTAGGCGGGAAGTTTCATAAAGCTGCAGAAGCTAAGCAATTTAAAAGGGCCGTAGGTAAGACGGGGCAGCGGAAGCGATTGTTAGACCAGAAAAGTAGCAAGCAGGTCTGCGGAGATATTCATCGACCGAGCAAGTAGCTCCACATAGGTAACCCTGAGCCAAGCAGCTGACCAGGTGTGTCGCGAAAACTGCGAGGTCATCACAAGATGCAAGGGCATTGCGGCCCAGGGATTGAGAAGAAACACGATGCATGTGAATAAGCCCGAAGCTAGCAACAGCAATCCGAATAACTAAAGCAAGAGGAGCGGCGCAGGCGGGACTTATGGAGGCGAAGAAGAGCGACGCATTTATGCCTTTGTCGATTGGGAGTATGATTACTGGTCTCGGATCAGCACCATCGCCACCGATCTCGGACCGGAGTATACTTACTGGTCTCGGACCAGCGCCATCGCCACCGGTCTCGGACCGGAGTATACTTACTGGTCTCGGACCAGCGCCATCGCCACCGGTCTTCGACCGGAGTATACTTACTGGTCTCGGACCAGCGTCATCGCCACCGGTCTCGGACCGGAGTATCCCAGACTCTCGCCCCAGTGCGAGTTATAAGTGAGCTCTGCTCTCACGCCCAACGACCTTTCAGGTCGGCTCCCAAGCGAGAATTAAAAGTGAGCCTTGTGCTCACGCCCAACGACCTTTTAGGTCGGTAGTCCCAGACTCTCGCCCCAGTGCGAGTTATAAGTGAGCTCTGCTCTCACGCCCAACGACCTTTCAGGTCGGCTCCCAAGCGAGAATTAAAAGTGAGCCTTGTGCTCACGCCCAACGACCTTTTAGGTCGGTAGTCCTGCCTCCCGACAGAGTTATAAGTGAGCTCTGCCTCACGCCCAACGACCTTCGTGGTCGGCTCCAACGCAGAATTAAAAGTGAGTCTTGGCTCACGCCCAACGACCTTTAGGTCGGTAGTCCCAGACTCGCCCCAGGTGAAGTTATAAGTGAGCTCGCTCACGCCCAACGACCTTCTGTGTCGGCTCCCAAGCGAGAATTAAAGTGAGCCTTGTGCTCACGCCCAACCCACCTTTAGGTCGGTAGTCCTGCACTCGCCCGGTCACGAGTTATAAGTGAGCCTTGTGCTCACGCCCAACGATCTTTTAGGTCGGTAGTCCCACGCGAGAGTTATAAGTGAGCCTGCTCACGCCCAACGACCTTCGTGTCGGCTCTGCGAGAATTAAAAGTGAGCCTTGTGCTCACGCCCAACGACCTTTTAGTAGACTCTCGCCCCGGCACGAGTTATAAGTGAGCCTCATGCTCACGCCCAACGATCTTTAGGTCGGTAGTCCTGCACTCGCCCGCATGAAGTTATAAGTGAGCTCGCTCACGCCCAACGACCTTCGTGCTCCCAGCGAGAATTAGTGAGCCTTGGCTCACGCCCAACGATCTTTAGGTCGGTAGTCCCACACTCTCCCGGCGAGTTATAAGTGAGCCTGCTCACGCCTTAAGTCGGCTCCCAAGCGAGAATTAAGTGAGCCTTGTGCTCACGCCCAACGACCTTTAAGTCGGTAGTCCTTGCCTCAGTCCAAGTTATAAGTGAGCTCTGCTCACGCCCAACGACCTTCGTGCGGCTCCCAGCGAGAATTAAAGTGAGCCTTCAGGCTCACGCCCAACCACCTTTAGGTCGGTAGTCCCAGACTCTCGCCCCAGTGCGCGAGTTATAAGTGAGCTCGCTCTCACGCCCAACGACCTTCGTGGTCGGCTCCATACGAGAATTAAAGTGAGCCTCGTGCTCACGCCCAACCACCTTTAGGTCGGTAGTCCCTGACTCTCGCCCCAGTCGTGAGTTATAAGTGAGCCTGCTCACGCGTTACGTTCCTGTCGGCTCCCAAGCGAGAATTTAAAGTGAGCCTTGTGCTCACGCCCAACGACACCTTTAGGTCGGTAGTCCCAGACTCGCCCGACCAAGTTATAAGTGAGCTCGCTCTCACGCCCAACCTTTCGTGTCGGCTCCCAAGCGAGAATTAAAAATGAGCCTTGTGCTCACGCCTAACGACCTTTTAGGTCGGTAGTCCCAGATTCTCGCCCCAGTGCGAGTTATAAGTGAGCTCTGCTCTCACGCCCAACGACCTTTCAGGTCGGCTCCCATGCGAGATACAAAAGTCGGCTTCCATGCGAGATACAAAAGTGAGCTTTGTCCTCACGCCCAGCAACCTTTCAGGTCGGCCCCTCACGTGGGGATCGAAAAGCAACTCCTTTGCGAAAATTATAAGCGAGCTCGGCGCCTATACCTGACTACTTTTCTGAGGGATATACCTCACGTTGAGCAGAACATTTTCTACAGTCAGGTCAGTTACATCTGGCTTTATTTTACGCAAATTACAAATATACAGCAAATGAGCAGGGCAAAGGATGCGAGAGGTCATCGGCCCTACTCCTACAGCGTCGATATTAACTACGAAATCAGGTTTTCCACGTCTACTACATTTTTTTTTATATCAGCTTTACTATCCAAAATTCATACACGAAAAGGAATCATGAAGCAATTCCTGACTCTTACATACGGATTAGTTTCTAAGGAAATTCTTGCTAGATGAAAATCAAGCAGGAGAAACTTGGCCAAAAGGGACGGATGTACAAGCATTGCAGCACAATCCAATAAGAAGGCGATACAGCCAAGGCCACAAGCAGAAGCGCCGTTTGGCAAAGGAGCCACTGAGACAACTATTCCCCAGGCCAGCTTTTACCCGTCCGGAGGCTAAGTCGGACGGAGGCCGGTCGAGGTGTCCCGATCGTTGACGGAAGATCGCAGGTGATTCGGCTCCCGCGGGTGGCTGACGATGCTACAGGACCCTGCGCACACTCAGACGATCTCCCCCTTCCACGTTAGAGACCGAAACCCAGGGAAAAAGTCCCCGGATCAGGCCCTCCGACGCTCAAGTCAGGTCCTTTTTCCCCAGAAAGAACAGAGAGAAGCAGAAAGAAAAACAGTTGTGGAAAAAGTGACGGGAGAGTGTGTGCGCGTCCCTGCATACGAGAGGTTTTTCGCCTTTTATGCCTCCTCCTTTTGGAGCCTGCCATCCTGTCAGAAAAACGTTAGACGCTGAGCTTTGTCGTCTAGTTCCGGACACCTGTCATGCTGCTATTTGTCATGCAAGCATCTTTCCGTTTAGGAACCTCCGCCTTCGTACATGGATCTTGTCTTGTAGTGGGGGACAGCTGGCAGGCTACTACTGGTTATGAGGGCATCTTTTCGTTTTAGGAACCTCCGCCTTCACCCATATTGCTGATATGTAACGCTTCTCCTCGACGGACCGTTGAGGTTCTCCGCACCCGTATTACTCAGCTCCTCCGATCCATTGTGTCCCCGCCCCAGCCTGCACCTGTGGTTTGTATTTCCAGGCCTCCGTCTCGCAGACCCGTAGCTATTTAGACACAGCTATGCTGATCTTCAACTTGCACCCTGCACTTTCTGGCCTTCAACCGCAGGTCTGTAACCCGGGCTGCTTTTGATCAGTTCTGCGCTTTGTACTTCCTGGCCCTCAACCGCAGGTCTGTAGCCCGGACTGTTTCTGATCAGCTCTGCTGCTTCCGACCTACTGGCCTATACTCTCAGTCCTTTGACTCACAGGCCTGTAGCTCGGACTTCCTCTAGACAGCCCTGCTGATGCCGACCCGTGACTTGTGTTCCGCTTGACGTCTTTCCTCGTCTTCCGACTACTTTGCCCCCTTGAGCGACCAGTCTGCCTAATATCTGAGTATCACGCCTGCTTGCCTCTAACCACCCCGTCAGCCTAACCATTGACTGCCCCATCACCTTGACTATTGACCACCACGTCCCCTTGACTTTTGACCGCCACATAGCCTTGACTTTTCCCAACCCTTTCCTCATGGGCCCCTCCATTACTAACCGTATCACAAGCCTCCCTCACAAGTCTAGTCGAAGGAGGGCGACAGTCCGACTGACTAGACCTTTGCACCTCCTTACGACGTCAGCATATCTCTAAGACCTCAGCATATCTCCGTGCTCCTGCCTTAGCACATCTTTGTGACCTCAGCATATCTCTGTGCTCCTGCCTCAGCACATCTCTGTGACCCCAGCATATCTCTGCGCTCTTCTGCTTCCTGCGCCACGCACCCACTTTTGTGCCGCGTCGCCTGGGATATCATGCCTCCTTTACTGTGTCGCCAGCCGCTTGGGGCGCCGCGCCCACTTAGTTGCTTTGACTCAGCTGTCATTCCTCTTTATAAGGAGCCTCAAGGTTGCTTCTCCGTGCTATCGCTTCTTTTTTACGCTGTCTTTCCTGCGTTCCGCCAACCGCTTCTCCACACGATGCATTCTCCTCCCTCTTCTCAGGAAGTTGACCAACCACCCTCCCGAGTGATGGTAAACGAACTCACCACGCTACTTGTCTCAAAAGAGCGTGAGCTGAATCGCGTGTCTCAGGATCGATATCGCCAGGTAGCTGCTCTGCGTTCCATGGAAGACCAGTACCGCCTTGCGAAGTACTGCGTGGATGTGGAGAGGACGAGGAAGGAGCAGTGCCAGGCTAGCCTGCAGCGTCAACTCGGTATCCAGGAACAGTTGCGTCAAGAGCATGAACAAGCGCTCTCCCTCCTCCGCGCGGGCCTTGAGGATAAGCAACGTACTATCACTCAGCAGCAAGCGGTCATCAGATCTTTGCGCACAGAGCTGGCTCAAGCTGTGAACGCCCCCGAATCTCCCGACAGGTCTTCACGCGGAAGTGTTCATTCCCCCGGGCCAGTTCTTTCCGCGTGAAGACCTGTCGGGAGATTCGGGGGCGTTCACAGCTTGAGCCAGCTCTGTGCGCAAAGATCTGATGACCGCTTGCTGCTGAGTGATAGTACGTTGCTTATCCTCAAGGCCCGCGCGGAGGAGGGAGAGCGCTTGTTCATGCTCTTGACGCAACTGTTCCTGGATACCGAGTTGACGCTGCAGGCTAGCCTGGCACTGCTCCTTCCTCGTCCTCTCCACATCCACGCAGTACTTCGCAAGGCGGTACTGGTCTTCCATGGAACGCAGAGCAGCTACCTGGCGATCTCGATCCTGAGACACGCGATTCAGCTCACGCTCTTTTGAGACAATTAGCGTGGTGAGTTCGTTTACCATCACTTGGGAGGGTGGTTGGTCAACTTCCTGAGAAGAGGGAGGAGAATGCATCGTGTGGAGAAGCGGAATGCAGGAAAGACAGCGTAAAAAAGAAGCGATAGCACGGAGAAGCAACCTTGAGGCTCCTTATAAAGAGGAATGGCAGCTGAGTCAAAGCAACTAAGTGGGCGCGGCGCCCCAAGCGGCTGGCGACACAGTAAAGGAGGCATGATATCCCAGGCGACGCGGCACAAAAGTGGGTGCGTGGCGCAGGAAGCAGAAGAGCGCAGAGATATGCTGGGGTCACAGAGATGTGCTGAGGCAGGAGCACGGAGATATGCTGACGTCGTAGGGAGGTGCAAAGGTCTAGTCAGTCGGACTGTCGCCCTCCTTCGACTAGACTTGTGATACGGTTAGTAATGGAGGGGCCCATGAGGAAAGGGTTGGGAAGAGTCAAGGCTACGTGGCGGTCAAAAGTCAAGGGGACGTGGTGGTCAATAGTCAAGGTGATGGGGCAGTCAATGGTTAAGCTGACGGGGCGGTTAGAGGCAAGCAGGCGTGATACTCAGATATTAGGCAGACTGGTCGCTCAAGGGGGCAAAGTAGTCGGAAGACGAGGAAAGACGTCAAGCGGAACACAAGTCACGGGTCGACATCAGCAGGGCTGTCTAGAGGAAGTCCGAGCTACAGGCCTGTGAGTCAAAGGATTGAGAGTATAGGCCAGTAGGTCGGAAGCGGCAGAGCTGATCAGAAACAGTCCGGGCTACAGACCTGCGGTTGAGGGCCAGGAAGTACAAAGCGCAGAATGCAAGCCGGGATCGGTAGAGCTAAGCAGAGGCCAAGAACTGGAAGTATAGGCCAGTGGGTCGGAATCGGCAGAGCTGATCAAAAGCAGCCCGGGTTACAGACCTGCGGTTGAAGGCCAGAAAGTGCAGGGTGCAAGTTGAAGATCAGCATAGCTGTGTCTAAATAGCTACGGGTCTGCGAGACGGAGGCCTGGAAATACAAACCACAGGTGCGGGCGGGGACACAATGGATCGGAGGAGCTGAGTAATACGGGTGCGGAGAACCTCAACGGTCCGTCGAGGAGAAGCGTTACATATCAGCAATACGGGTGAAGGCGGAGGTTCCTAAAACGAAAAGATGCCTTCATAACCAATAGTAGCCTGCCAGCTGTCCTCCACTACAAGACAAGATCCATGTACGAAGGCGGAGGTTCCTAAACGGAAAGATGCTTCCATGACAAATAGCAGCATGACAGGTGTCCGGAACTAGGCGACAAAGCTCAGCGTCTAACGTTTTTCTGACAGGATGGCAGGCTCCAAAAGGAGGAGGCGAAAAACCTCTCGTATGCAGGTACGCGCACACACCCGTCACTTTTTCCAGAACTGTTTTTCTTTCTGCTTCTCTTTGTTCTTTCTGGGGAAAAAGGACCTGACTTGAGCGTCGGAGGGCCTGATCCGGGGACTTTTCCCTGGGTTTCGGTCTCTAACGTGGAAGGGGGAGATCGTCTGAGTGTGCGCAGGGTCCTGTAGCATCGTCAGCCACCCGCGGGAGCCGAATCACCTGCGATCTTCCGTCAACGATCGGGACACCTCGACCGACGATCGGGACACCTCGACCGGCCTCCGTCCGACTCAGCCTCCGGATGGGATCACTAAAGATTATGTTAATTTTTTAAGGTAAAGAAGAATATGTGAACAATTTTATAACCTTATTGATGCAAATCAAAGAAGGTCAAATACATTCAAACAATTGTGAAGAGTGTCATTTGAAATTCATACATCTTAAATTCATTCAGAAACCTAGCTTGCACAATTAAGGTGGTGTCAATCAATCCATATCGTGTCTTTAGCAGTTAGCACTAATACGACATCTTTCTCATCTTGGATTAGTTCATATTAAAATTTAGATTTAAAATTTGCTTAGTTTCCAAATGAGGCCCTTTACAAACATCATGATGGACTAGGACATTGCAGAATATATGGGAACAAATACATCTCTCTCTATATACATATAACTTATTAGTGCGAATCAGATAACAAACTTTTGTCTACATGTACATGTAGCCTATTTTTAAATTTGTCATTTATGGTGCCGTTTATATTCTTGTGACTTCTTGATATTCTATTTTATTTTTTCCATTATTTTTGTTCCTATTATGCTTGTTTTACTTATTAACCATTCATGTAGGTATATCTGAGCGAGCAATATGTAAACAATTCCACCTTGTCAGATGTTACTTTTCTTGTTGAAGGTTGTGACTTGTACTGATTTCTTTTACATGAAAATGTACATACAATAATTAATAATATCAAAACTAATATGAGGAAGCTATTAATTATTTACTGAATTCCTAAATGTCCAATCTGTTCTAGGCAAATGCTTCTATGCACACGGGATAACTTTGCTTGCTTCATCAGATGCATTTCGGGCAATGTTTGATGGCGGATATAGGGTAATGATTAAGGAAACCAGTGTAGTAATGCTCATTTTTCTTTGCAATTAAGAACTAATCAAATGATTATGAATGTGTTATTCAGAAAACAAGGAATTAATTTCCATCAGTGGCTGGGTGCTAATTTACTAAGCATTATTTCATTTATGTGCAGATATTATACTATTAAACATGACATGAATACATTCAGAAACCTTCTGAACATTAAACAAGCAAAGTCTTTCTCTATTTCTTAGAACCTATCCACTCGACCACTTTCTCATATAAATTGTTCATAGGAGAAGGATGCAAGAGACATCGAGATTCCCAACATAAGATGGGATATTTTTGAATTAATGATGAGGTGGTTGTTGTTCTTCTTGCTGGTTATTTTTGAAGTCCAGAGTTTTCTAATATTTTGCTCCTTGCCTGCAGATACATTTACTCAGGATCAGTTGAAATTAATAACCTTGTTGCACAAGACCTCCTAAGAGTTGCAGATCAGTATCTTCTGAAGGGCCTTAAGCGTTTGTGCGAATATAGCATTAAACAGGTGAATAGAACAAATTTTCCTTTGAAACTGGCTGACAATCTTATTCATGTTTTGAATCTGTTGTGTAGGATGTTAACATTGATAACGTCTCCAGCATGTATGAATTATCGGAGGCATTCGATGTTATATCCCTGAGGCAAACTTGTATCTTGCTTATTTTGGAGCAATTTGATAAATTAAGCATTCTACCTTGGTGCGCTCCATTAAGCTGTCCCATTGTCTCTATTCATGCAGAGATGTTGCATTTGTTGTTTGTTTTTTCACCTTCAATTTTTACTTAAACCTTTATCAAGTTCTGATGGAATTCTGCAGGTATTGCCATCTCATCCAGCGAATTGTCCCAGACATCCGCAGCTACTTTGATAGAGCTTTGAAGCCTAATTCAAAGAACTCCGAATTGTAGCCATTCTTTTTCTACAGTTTGAGCTTATTGTGTGCCATGCGTTTTCTTGTTCTCTTAGGGTACGTTTGACAGAAGAAGATGTTCTGCAATGCCTACTTTCTTTTTGTCTGGTAGATGATTAGGATTGGAATCCCGACTTATTACACTATCTAAACTAAAAAAATATATAATCTAATGCAGTAGTTTGTTATCTTTAAGCTCCTATCTGCAATAAAGATCAAATAATAAAACAATTAAATAAAATTAGGAAAAAATTCAGAATGGCACATGACCTGAAGTTTTTATAATTGAATGAAGAATAGCTAAGGCCTTGCAAATCTAGGTTCACATGTTTCGACTAACTTAGTTCAGGGATGATTAAAAGTATCTTGTTGTCCAGAACTACACCGTCCAGAAAGAGTAAATTCTCAGAAATTGAAAGTTAGATGAAATAATGTTCATGGGACAATGACTTACTCTTCATATTTCTTGTTTAATTGGAAAATGGACATAGCCTCCAAGTGTGTATCTGCAACCAAACCTACGGCTCTAAAACCCGTGCCAGGAATTGGAAAGGAGATTCCTGACAACCCAACCACATCACTAGGGGAAATCTCTCATGGAAAATTGAGGTACCAAAAAGATGTGAGAAGAGATAACATTGATTTGACAAATTTCAAAACCTTTCAATGAAAAAAATAAAAAGTATGATATAAAAATCTTAGTTGTCGCATGGTATTAAAAGACAAAATATGCTAACCTTTCTGGTGTGTTCACCTCTGAGATGAACAGTAGAAGAACGCGGAATATGGCCTTTTGGAATATGTTGTAATAACTGATTCTTGCCTACATGTAAAACACAATAATTAGTTCATATCAATGAAGAGCATGCAACAAAAATGAAAATGAACTCAGAATATAAATTCGTAAGAAAAAGGCATTAAGACTAAACAATACGCGACCATACCATTAATGTTAAGTATGGATTTTTTTTTAAAATAAATATAATAATAAATGGACACATTAAGATTGGGTTTGAATTAGATATAACGGATAAACATGAAGATAAAAATTGTATTAGTAAAATTGATTTCATCATGTAATCCAATTAAATTTAAAATTTAAACAGATCCGGTTTAAAACTACTTAAGATATTTTAAGTAAATTTTCTTTTTTCCTCTCTTTTCGTCCCGACGCCACGTACACAGCAGCCATGCCGTCATCGTGCGTCCCATCCTTTCTTTTTTCCTTCTACTCCTCCTTTTCTTTTTTTTCTTTTCTGAGACCGGTCACGTCCTATTCCGTCCCGTCCCGTTTGACACACACCGCCCCCTCTATCTCCTCTCTCCCTAGTCTAATATAGTTACCTAATTATCTTTGATATTTTAAGTATAAAAAATCTAAAAAAGAATATAAATTCTCTTAAATTCAGTACATTAAATTAGAATCTAGTATATTTTTTATCAAATTGAGTATGATTCTTTTTCCACCTCAATTGGATGAAAAATATACTAGATTTTCTTTAAATGGTACTTAATTGGATAGAAAATATACTACATTTTCTTTAAATGATACTCAATTGGATAAAAAATATATTATATTTTTTTCAAATAGTACTGAATTTAGGAGGAATTATATTAAATAGGAAAAAAGTCCTACTTAATTAAATAGAAAATATATTCAATTTAGTTTAAAATGCTGAATTTAATAGGAATTATACTTATTTTTAGACTATTTATACCTAAAAAAATATGAAGGGAAATTTTAATAGAAAATATACTCAAATATACTAGATTTTTTTTTAAATGATACTTAATTGGATAGAAAATATACTAAATTTTCTTTTTACATGGTGCTGAATTTAAGAGAAATTATATTAAAACAGGAAAAAAATATACTCAATTTAATAGAAAATATACTCGATTCTAATGTAAAGTGCTGAATTTAAGAGGAATTATACTCATTTTTGGACCTTTTGTACCTAAAAATCTGAGGGGCAATTAGGTCACAATATTTGCATGAAGGAGTTGAAGCAAATAAAACTTTGCATGCAGGAGGTGGAAACAAAGTTTTTATGAATGGGGATTACATGCAAAATTCAAGTTGTCATTGGGGATTTTTCTCTACTTTACCGTTTTTTTAATTTCATTTAATTTTTATTTAGTTTTAATTTTTTAATTAATTTTGTTTAAAAATAGCTCTTATATTTTTAATTTTATTTAGTTTTATTTTTTAATTAATTATTTTTTATCAATACTTTATTTTTTCAATTTTATATAAATTTTATTTAATTTTTATTTTTAATTAATTTAATTTATTATTTTTTTCATAATACTGGTATTTTTTTTCAATTTATTTTTGTCTTCTCCTTCTTTTCTTCTCCCAGGCAGCAAACAACATCGCCTTTCTTCTTTTCAAGCACAAAAGCCCTTCTTCTTCTTCTTCTTCTCCTTTCTCTTCACCAGCAATCAAGCGAAACACAACAGCTGTTGTTGTTGCTGCCGCCCTCTTCCAGCAACAAGGGCAGTAACCCTTATTCCCCTTCTTTTGTGTGTTTTCCAACCAACCAAAGCCAGCAGAGCTAGCTGACGCCACCAGCAAAGAGGAAAAAGTTCTCATTCCTTTTATTTCATTGTTTCGGCAGTTTTCTTAGCATTCCTTTCATTTGCTCTGGGATCCAGCAATAACATCAACAATAATTTCTTTTCCCTATTTACAGCACAAGATTGAGCCAACATCAACCCTTTTTCTTGCTTTGTCCCTTTTTTCCAGCAACAAGGTAGCTTCAAAGGAAATTGTAAGGTATATTTGATTTTAATCAATTTAGGAATGGAGAATATTACGAGGAAGAGATCAAAAATGATCCGTCCACTTCGAAAGTGGAAGTAGATTTTGGTGTATATAAAAGTAGGTAACTTCGATCCTACTCTTTATACATTCTCATATGCACGAATAAATAAATAAAAGGGATATTTTTATGATATTTAAAATTATGAAATGGATTTAAAATAATTAAATCATTGAAGGGTAAACAATTTATGCTACTTTCTATTCATATGTGGCTTCATATGGCAATTAAGCCAGGAAGGATTGTTTTAAAAATTAAATAGACATTCTGGATTATTTTTCCGTTAATACATGTCTTTATATTGCTTGATCTTTTATGCTAGTTGCTATTCTTAATGTTGATACTTGTAACTTTTTAATTTATAACTTGTACCTGTGAATCCTATAATGATATTTAAATTAATGAAACTACTTCATACGAGGTTAACTTGGGTTGGTCGTACTTCAGACTAACAAATAAGATTTAAAAATTGAATAATTTGTTGCGACACTTCGGATCTAGAGGGGGGTGAATAGCTTCTCTCGCTTCGTCGATGATGATGTTGCAGCGGATAAACTTAACGCAAAGCTCCTCAATGCTAACAAAATGATTTACTTGGTATCCACCTCAAATGAGGTGACTAATCCAAGGATCCGGTCCTCTCTCACACATCCACTATCAAATACACTCCTTCTCGGAAACAATCCGGTGGCGGAGAAGTCTCGTACAAGCTCTCAATACAAAAATATTAGAAGAACAAAAGAAGCTAATACAATAATAAATCTTAAAAGATGAAAAGTAGGACAAAGGTCGAAACACTATATCAAAGATAAGTGTTTAAATTCCCGCTAGTAAAGCGAGGATGAACTTAATGATTCTTAACAAGTCTCAGAAAATGCCACAAATGGCGGGGGCATTTGAGAACTTGCCTATATGAATGTAAGATTTAATTATCCATAAAAGTTTTGGACTTAAATTTTGACACATTCATGAAAGGATTGTAGCATTACAAAGTGTATGTTGTTTATAACAATTAAAAAGAAGTGAATCTGTGTGTGATGGTTCATGTGGTTTGTTACATAAACCTTTGGTTCAAAGCTTTGCTACCAAAATGGTTTACAAACTTCTAAGAAACTATCACTAGGAGAGTGGTTCAATTGAAAGATACTACTATTGATGCATAAATTATCAAGATGTGTTTTGTAATCCATGAATAAAATATTTTTCAATTATTGAAAATGGCGGAGGATTGTTGGATATTTTAAATAAATGAAAAAAGACTTGAAAGATAAGTCACAACTTTTGGAAAAAGTCGCAACTTTTGGGCATTTTCAATGTGCTTGGTTGTCTATAAAAGAAGCTAAGTTGGATGGAAAATAAACACACATTCTTGCTCTCCTTTCCCTTGTTTTCTGAATTGGCTTACTCAGTACAAAGTTTAGGCAATTAGCTTCATCTAATCCTAAAGGATATTGGGTCTTTGTGTTGCATAATTTATAGACCAAATGAAACCTTAAGGACAGTGTTTGAAATACGATTTGGAGTTCATTACATTTGCTCTTTCCTTTGGAAAGTTTTCAAGATTGGTCTTGTTCTTGAGCACTAGCCTTGTACTACACCAACATGGAGACCCCCTTTTATAATGTTATTATTTGTTTATACATGAATCTCAAAGTGTTTTCAAAAAAGATAGACCATAAAGATACTCCAACACCTTTCCCAAAATCGACCCACAATCTCTGCGTTTGGCAGACTGGAAGCTTCTAGTGTACAGTTTGCATATAGAATATTCTTTATCATACATGGCACAAAATACCAAAAAGGAAAATGAGGTTGTTGGGTTGAGGGGCCCATAATATGCTTACCTGGCAAGCCGACCAAATCCCTCCTGTAACTCGATCGACAATTGCTTGCAAGGGCAACCCGATCGGATTTACGGAGTATTGCCAAGGACTCGTCCCTCACTCGGTCTATCTGTTTAGCCAAAGAGTTCGATTGGACCGGGTGTCCAGTCCATCTGATCGAACCATAGTTCCAATTGGCTGGATTACTCGGTCGAACTAGTTAATCGTGCTATCTTCGAGTGGCGAAGAAGACTTGGCTCTAGAGGGTGCTGACTCGTCTTTAGTTACTGAGGGACTCGGCGTCCGACTGGCCCAATGGTCTTGTCGGAAAATCTCTCGGCCGCGACAATCGATTGCGCTAGCTTCTAGGATTGATCTCTCCTTGACTTTGACCGTCATGTCAGCCGGCCTCCTTAACTTTGATCCGACTCAGGGGTCCCACCTTATTCGCCGTATCGACATATATATATAGAAGTAATGTTGTGAACTAATCAAACTGATTAGTTTGGCTTCACCCAAAGCTAGCAAAAATAATTGAGCATTTTTATTAGTTTCTGAATTTCATATTTGTTTCTAATATATTTCTGCAAAAGGTGCCTCACAGTTATATGTATTTGTTTCTTATATAAAAAAATATTAAACAGTCTTTTGATTTCAATTATGAAACACCCACTCGTATAACTTGTCTGTTCAGCTTGCTTCTTTCGGCTTGGTTACACAATAGCTTTATCCTATGTCATGGGAATATAATATTAAACTTGTCTTTCCGATTTTTTTCTTTGTTATTTATTTTAGTGCTTCACCAGAACTAGCATATGTTTCTATTTTAGAACTCAAGAAGTCCTTGTGCGCAGTTTTTCTCAATTTGGCAAGATATTAAAGGTCCTTGCTTTTAAGACATTGAAACACAAGGGACGGGCCTGGGTAATCTTTGAGGATGTATCATCAGCGACTGAGGCACTTAAAAGGATGCAAGGATTTCCATTCTACGCCAAGCCCATGGTAAGACAGTTTAATGGTTACTATCCACACATGGAAACTATTTTAAGTCTTGAGTGCTCATTTGGAATTTCTTATTACTCATGCCTTTGACAGCTTTATATGATTTCCTGAATCTTTGACAAATGGTTAGATATAATTCTTCAACATCTACAATTTCTATCACAAGTTTTGGAAACATCATATTATTAATGTTGTGAAATTATGATGCAGGCACAGTGACACTCTTTTTGTGGTGGATATCATGTTTGTATTATAGACATTCAATGCTATTTCTGCAATATATTAACCATTGCTGAAAAGAGAATGATAGGCTATTGATGTTCTAGATTAAAAACAAGTGTTTCTTCATGACTGCAATTGTACATGTGTTGGTGGCATTGGAAGTCTACAACTTGTTATAATAATCAGATACACCAGTTTGAATTTTCTTCGCAACTATAGTAGTATTGGAGGTAGCTATTTCTTGAATTTGCTGCATTTTTTAGCCATCATGCATTCTCAAAGGGTTGCATAAGTTCTTTCGAGGTCATGACTGACAATTTGTTAGAATTTTCATGTTGTAATGGATAAATTGATAGAACACAACTATATATATATATATATATATATACATACACATCAGTTGTACATTTTGGTAACGCATTTTATATACCAGGCATTAGTATTGGAGGTAGCTATTTCTTGAATTTGCTGTTTTTTTCAGCCGGGCCGGCCCTGACTTTTGGAGGCCCTTGGGCAAAAAGAGAAAAATGACCTCCTAGGAAAAAAATTTACTAACGTACAATTTGAATATAGTTTAATAGAAAATTTTAAAAATTAATATATTTCATTTAAAATATGGTAAACTTCATACAAATTTATTTCTCAAGATTCTTACACCATACAAAATATGTTTCCTAAGTTTCTCCAAAAAAGTGTAATACCTACAAATAAAAAAAATATGAAATAATTGTTGAAAAAAATCTATATCTTCTAGCATTTTGAGAAGCAAAATGATCAATAAGGTTTTCAAAATCAAATTTTTCTGACATCTCATTTTCAATACATAAACTTGTCAAGTCATTTACATTCAAATCATTGTCATCATTTTCTCTCAATTCTTCCTGCTCATTCGTTACATGATTATGATCATCATTTTCTCTTAATTCTTCCCCCTCATTGATTACATGATTATTTAATTATTCTTGATTACTCGATTGCTACTTATTTGTTACATGATCATTTAGTTCTTCTTGACTTTTTTCTTGCAATTTATCAACTAAATTTTCATTAAAGAGCTAGCTTTAAAAAACTTACGAAGAACACCTTTGTGAGTTTTAATAATCTGTTCCATTCTTTTTCTTTTGTTTCTTTTCTAACTCCAAGATTGATATTTTTTTAGAAACACAAATTTCAAATGTAAAAATAAAACACACAAAACCAGCAACAAAGACAACAATGAAACAAATACAAACAATGAAAATAATAGTAAAAGAATAATAAAGACTGGTTTGTGCTTGAAGTAATCGATATAACTTATTCTATGATGATTAAAATTGGGATGATTTATTTAAACTCTTTCAAATCTGTAAGAAAAATCATAAAATATTGACTTCAATACAATATTAAAAATCAATATTGAATATTGACAATAAGAAAAAATATAGATAAGTAGGTAACTTATGTTGTAAGTTTATATATTGATGAATGATGATGTTGATAAAATTAAAATTAATAAACTTTTCTAATTTAATTAGAAGAGATTTAAAGGAGAAGAATGGAGGAAATTAACATTCAAGATTCATTTTTTACTCTTTAGAGTCTTATGACTTCTGTAAATAAATTAATGAAGAAAGAATGGTACAAGAAATAAAATCTTGGAAAGAGAAAAAAAAGATCGTTTACCTTCTTTTTTTTTCTTTCTTTTCTTTTTTAGATTTTTTCTTAAATTTTAATAGAAAATATATTTTTTTTGGACCTTTATTAAAACAATTCAATAATATATATTTTTTTGGACTTTTATTAAAATAATCCAATCAAATATATTTTTTAGGTTTTTATTAAAACAATCTAAGTATATATAATATATATTATATATGCATGTCAAATTTTGGGGTCCCTAACAAATCGGGGACCCTTAGCCATTGCCTTCGGTGGCATGCCTCAGGGTCGGCCCTGTGTTTCAGCCATCATTATGTATTCTCAGTGGCATGAGTTCTTTCAAGGCCATGACCAACCATTTGTTAGGATTTTCTTGTTTGTAATGGATAAATTAATAGAACATGACTAGATTTACACAGTCTAATTGTGTGTACTTCATTAGTTTGGCATGAATTAGCTTATTAATGTCAAAGGTATGGCTTTCTCATTAATTACAAAATAGTCCCTCATTAATGACAACATTTTCGGTTATCCAGAGAATTCAGTATGCAAAGACCAAGTCCGACATAATCGCAAAGGCTGATGGAACATTTGTCCCTCGTGAAAGAAGGAAGAGACACGATGACAGAGGTAGGATAGGTCTTATATTCTATTTTCACTTAGCATGAGTTTAAACATAGATGATTAAAAAAGTGTCATTCCCACTGAGTTAAAAATGGTTCTATAGAGGTGGACACCTTAAATTCACAAACAATGGTATGCACACATCTGCATTTTGTTGCATGTACATACATTTATACATGCTTATGTGATCATATGTGCATGCATGAGTGAATCAGTTAAACCACTATGGGTTAGCACACTACTTGAATGGGTGGTTGCTGGCACAGATCTTGGGGTCAATTCCCAATGGATGCAAAATGTCATACAAAGGGTTGCTGTGTTAGGATAAAAATGTCCTCCGTGATTTACCTGCCTATATCTAGAGTGGTGGGGGCGGCGATATTGGGTGAGCGTTATTACTTTTTCTCCAATCAGTAAATGAGTTAACCTGTAGATATAGATTTGTCAAGGATCATACATGCAATTTGTTCCTAAATTAATAAATAATGTGAAACATGGTGTTATTTATGTAATTATTCATGATTTCTAATGGTTTTTTATGTTGAGGCTTGAGGTTGAGATTCGATCTATCTTGGTATTTGGTGATGCAGCTGAAAGAAAGAAGCGTGACCCGCACCATGATTCTAAGCAAGCTGGGGCAGGATTGAATTCTGCTTATTCTGGTGCCTATGGAGCTGTACCACCTGTAAGCTTATTCAACTTTCTATTTTTATTGGTTATTATTTTTTCGCCAGACATAAAATATGTTCTCTAGATCTGACTTGACTCGTCAATCTTCATCATCGCAAATCAAGTTGCATTTATGAATTATGATGATAGGCATAGGTGTTATGCTAATTGTGCACGATTTTTTCTCTTACCAAGTGATGGGATGGGTGTCGAACCTAGGATGACCGATTCAATTTTATAAAAATTTTTTTATTGATCATTAAAATAAATCAGGAAATACTTGGGACAAATGACTTAAAAATTCAGTATCTTTTAATTGCATTTGGAAATTGAATTATGAATGTTGGGAGACATCTGAGCACTTTTACTATTGCATTATAATCCCGACGGCCTCTTTACTTTCCCATAAAGCTACACTAGATGTTATATGTACCAAATGAGCTAGTACATGAATCAAATAATGAATAAAACTAATTTCAATTTCCAAGGAAAAAAACAAAAGAAATATTGGTGTCACAACGATTCAATACATATGAATGAGTAATGCATTGTACTTGTTACACATTTGGGGTCAACGTTCGAGAAACTTTGAGAACGCTAATCCCATTCATGCTTCGCGATAGAATGCTAGGTATGTATCCACACGAAGTACATAAATCACCCCAGAAACTTGAAGGCTTCACCATAATACCTTTCAGCTCCTGGTAAAGTTTCTTGGGTTCCCAAGCAGAGAATTGATACATCAACCTAAGGCGGCAATAAGTTCCTCATCATTTGTATCGGACATGATTAGCTCTTCAGATACTTCCTCATTGGCGGCAATAAGTTCCTCATCAGTTGTATCGGACATGATTAGCTCTTCAGATACTTCCTCATTTGTGTCGTCGTCGTTCTGTGAGTCCATTTTATTGTCATCGTCATTGTTGTATAATATCTTCTGCCTCAGTTTTGTTGCTAACTCTTCTTTTGCCCAGTCATTCTTAATAAGATAGTGCTTGATAGCATCTTTCCCTCTGAAGCTTTGCTCATTGAAACTATACATAGCACCACCACCTTTAGTAATGAGCTTGTGTTTCAAGCCAAGATCTATTAGCTCAAATTCCCGGGAGATCCCCTTGCCGTGCTCAAGCCCCAAACGCACTGTCCTAAACGCAGGAGCATGCTTATTCTTTACAATTTTCACCGACACTTGATTCCCTAAAGTCTGCAAGATCTCAATGATATTAAGATTGTTGTCCAGATTAGGCACGTTTGGATTTTCATTAGTTAAGAAGATCAAATATGCTTCAGAAAGCGAAAAAGAACAAAATAAATTCATCATGAATCTCTCCTCATTTCGAACCATCCCTCTGAAAAGGAGATCATGTAGTAACTCAATTGCATGGAAGCAAGTGATAAATCAGTCAGTCCTATCGTGGAGTCAATTGTTTCCATCAACTTTTTAATATAGTTATGATGAATTGTAGATCAACTGAGACATCAACCCAGACAAGCTATTTTGAGAGACTTGCCCAAATTAATCTTATAGTTGCATATTAATCTCATCTATTTAAGATTAATTTTGCTGAAATCATACTTGGCCAGTTTTGTGGAAAACGAGCAGGGCCTTTTGTGTGTGTGCGCGCACGCGCGAGAAAATCAGTCAGTTTTGCATATCCAATTCGTGAACTATCAGAAACCTCAGAAGTATCCACTTTTTATTTTCTAATCGAAGTGGCAGTTCAATCATATTTTAGTACTAAGTTTGTCATATCTAATTTTAGAAACGTGAATAGCAAATATGTGATAATACTCTACTCAAACTTCAGAGCTAATTTTATGTAAATTGTTCGTAGAAATACTTAACAGTAACGTAACAAAGAAAATTAACTACAACTAAATATTGTATAATTTATTTACCTCTTGACCCATTTTAATGAAGCCAATTCGTCTGATGTTCAAGCGAACGGATGCATAAAACTTCAAGGCATTGCCGCCTGAGGCCACTTGCTTTGCTCTAACCTGCATAAGCAGCTGGATGAGTAGAGAGCAAATAGTGGAAATGTATGACAATTACTTTTTGGAATAAAAGAAAACTGGAGTGACTTAACAATGAAATCACATTTGATCTTCCATGGATGGAAACCTAATTCATTATTTTGTGAATCAAGTAGAACTTTCAATATGTTACTTTGCAAAACGGTACCTGATTAATAAACAGCAAAATTGTCTGTGACATTGATAATGAATGAGTCAACTTGTGCAAAGCTTGGCTCATCAACCTTGCTCGAAGAGCCATATGGGCATCTCCGATCTCACCATCAGGTTCACTTTTAGGCACAAGGGCAGAAACCTAGAGTAAAAAGAAAATTAGTTGGGTAATTGTCCAATTTTAATGCTAATGCAGTATCTGACATTAATTTTTAGAAAAGATTAAATATTAAGCATAGTTGAGAACAGTTTAGTGGATAATTAATTAAAGATATTACCTACAACTGCAAGATTGTTCCCAAAACAATAATGATCATAGGTATAGTACAAGAACAGGACTAGACCTGAAACGGCCTCCACCAAAATTTCACAAAGCTTTCAGAATCATCCTCCAAACCATTAGTTGGCTATGAATGGATGTGTTGCCAGTTACTGGTTTTGAATACCCTCAAAAGTTAAATCTGTCAAGTCTCAACATTAAGTTTTCATCCAATTTGATCTAGAAATGAAAACCGTGTTCAAAAGATAAGGATATTATCAGCACATATGAACCATGGAAAGGTAATCTTAGGAAGTTAATCCAGGAAGTTCATATTTGAGAAACATTAAGTGTCCTAAATTCTCTTTAATAACACTGATTCAATTTCAATACAGTGAACCTAACTGGACAGGAAATTAAGTTTAAATCAAGTGGCAAGACTGCAACCTAGAAAGAACATTATGAACTAAGTTTTTGGCTTCTTCTAGAGTTTTGTACTGTGTAGAAAAAAAAACGTAGGATCCAATCACATACACTGCATTATGCCCACAAATCTTACATATTTCCATTTTGTCCATAGAGGTATAGTCCCAAATAGGAATGCTTGCCATCAAAATTTCTCAAATGTTGCATTGGTGTGTAACCTTCCTGATCTTTGTACCTTTGCGATTTCATTCTCTTTGTAGAATTCTTTTTTGCTTTCTGTAAGACTAACAAGTTAGACATTGATCAACATCTATGCTTCAGTTTAACGAGTGCTAGAATATATAGATTTAGTCCCGCATGGCATATAATTTCATTAGGCATTGAGTTGGGATAAGAAAATCTAAAACATATTTGCAAATGAACACTTTTTTAGTTGGATACTATTTCTCTATTACAACTTAATTGTATCAAAAGTATGTCACAATCACTTTTTTGAATAAATCAGACACATACTCGCTACCTGTGATTTATTTGTCTGAGATCCTATCATAGTGAGCATATAAGTCATATAGGCTATTGAAAATTTGTACAAGGTTGATGAAAGTGTCAACAAATAAAGATCAAGCATGTGAAGCAGTGAATCACATAAGTAGGGAAAAAAATATAATTTAACACAAGAATGAAACAGATGAAATATACAAAGAATTTCACATATCATGAAAGCTCTTCTCAACTTACACTGTCGACAACCACAACATCAACTGAACCACTCCTAATTAGATTGTCAATGAGACTAAGTGCCTGCTCCCCACTATCTGGCTGTGACAAGAATAAATTATCCATTTTGACACCAATAGACTTAACCAATGCTGAATCCAGAGCATGTTCACCATCTATGAAAGCACAAGAACCTGTAACAACCAAATAATAAGTGAAAATGATAGAGAAAATCACAATTTTTTTACAAGAATAATAGAGTTCATTATCTATGCTATTTTAATTGTAAACAAATTACAAAGACATGCAGACAACCAAAATATGAATTACAAGCCATGAGATATCATTCTTCTAAATGCTAATGAACGATATAATAATTAGCCAAATTAAACATTACCCTTATTCTTTTGAGATTCTGCAATAACATGAAGAGCAAGTGCAGTTTTTCCTGAAGCCTCTGGACCGTATATCTCCACAACACACCCCTGTCAGAGACAGAAGTTAAGTATATTGATTAGTCCGGCTGAAAACTAAATTAGAATAATACAGGTCTACTTGAATATAACTGTTTTTGCATGCTACATCATTTCTTATATGCATTTCTTGTAATTGCATTTAAAAAAAAAACTGTAAAACAAAGATAACTAATAAGTTAATGTTGACAACAGAATAATTATTAAAGCCCCTTCCCTAATATGTTCAAGACTTCCTTTCAGTTTTTCATCAGTGACCATTAAAGAAGCTTAAATGCTATCCAATTACACTTGTGAAGATACCTTTGGAAGGCCACCAATTCCCAATGCCATATCCAATGCAATAGATCCTGTAGATACAACAGGGACTTCCCTAGGAGCATGAGCACGACCAAGCCACATGATTGAGCCCTTCCCAAATGAATCAGTAATCTTGTCCAAGGCCTGCTGTAAAGCAATATCTTTCTTAGATAGATTTTCCTTACCAGATTCCGATCCATCTGACTTGGACATTCTTTTAGCTACAATGGCAACATTGAAAATAAGATACAATCCGTAAGCATTAGCAAACTTTCAGGCAATCAAAGAGCACATGATTATGCAAGAGTACTGTTTGCAGTAAAAGAAGATAATAAAATGCATGTTTAACAAATAATGAAGTCCAAGAGATTGATTCGAATGATTATTATTCACGCACTAATCCTCGATCAGTAGGATGGACGGCATATTAGATATTGCATGAAGAGCAATAGCTTATACAGGAACACATTTGAAATATACATAAAACCTGGAAGGAAAGCGTGTATTACTTTTGGAAGAAAAGTTATCCGATCCAGATCCATCTGACTTGGACTTTCTTTTAGCTACAGAAGCATTCATTAAAATTAAGATTCAATCCATAAGCCATCAGCAAACTGTCAGGCAATTAAAGAGCACATGCTTATACAAGAGTAATACTTGCATAAATGAAGATGAAATGTGTGTTTTGTTGGGATCGATGGTCCTCGGCTAGAGAGGGGGGTGTGAATAACCGCCCCAAATCGTTCGCGTTTCTTTCTACAAACTAGGGTTAGCGCAGCGGAAATAAGAACAAGAAACGAAAACAAGAAGATCAAACCTTAACACAGCGATGTACGAGGTTCGGAGATGATACTCCTACTCCTCGGCGTGTCCGTAAGATGGACGAGCCCTATCAATCCGTCGGTGGATGAGTCCCCGGAGAACCGGCTAATATCAACTCCTTGTGGGTGGAGAAACCTCGCCACAATATTCTTGCAACAGCAAGAAAGGAATACAACAAGAAATACAAGAAGACAAGAACAATGAATGTAAAAACACAGGTTTTCTTGCCTCCTCGCCGACTGGATTTCGTTGAAGCAGCAGCTCCTCAGAACACCTACAACAGCAGATATGAGAAGCTCACGCGAAGCTTGCGAAGAAGAGCTCAACAAAGCTCAAGCACCAGCAGCACTTAGCAGAAGAGAAGAGGAAGAAGTTATCGCGCAGCAGCCCCGACCCTTTATACCGCGAAGAAGACAAGAAACTAGCCGCTTGCGCGCAGCTAGAACCTCGATCGGCTACGGACCGATCAGGGCCGATCGGTCCCGCATCGACGCTAGTGCACGTAACCTTCAGGCACTCGATCGGTCCGCGGACCGATCGACACCGATCGGTCCACGCACCGATCCCAACTCCGCCGTGCTTCCGCGACATCGCTCTCGATCGGTCCCCGCATCGATCAGATATCCGATCGGCCCGTGGACCGATCACCGCTTTTTCGCCTCATTGCGATCGGTCACCGTGACGCCATCTCCTTTCCTCCTTCGCGTCGTCTCCTCCCTTTTCCAAATCGCTCCGCGACGGTTTCTTCCCCCGGTACAAAAGCAATGGCCAAGGGAAGCCAAAAGCCTCTCTTCTCCTTCCCTCCCGAGACACACACCCGACGCACGTAGATACCTCGCGCCACCCTTGCTTCGCCACTTCGCCGAGCGACGGTGCCGATCGCCACCACAGCTGACGCCGACCCCCGATCCATCCGATTTTCCCTCCTCTGTTGTTGCCACTCACCGTGGATTTCCCAATCGCCAATGCCACTGATCTTCAGGTGCCGCTCCTCCTCAGCCCAAGCGCCGACCAATTTCTCTTCTGCCCTAGCATCAGCGACCGAGCCTTATTCCTCGATTCTTCTTGCTGTCGACTTCGTTGGAGCCCAAGTCTTCCGATTTCTCTCTCTGGCACGAAGTCATTTCCCTTCTCCTCTTGCTTCGACGTGAGGACTCCCGGCCAGCCAAGCTCCCCTACTTTTCTTCCAAGTCTCCATACTTGACTTTTCCCGAATCAGTCAACCAGTCAACCCGACCTACGGTTGCACCAATAATCTCCCAAACATCTATTCTCGTCCCACATCAAGAATAGAACTCTCTCACGAGTGTCAAACATCAACATGCAACACAACTAGGTCAACCTTGACCTAAGGTTGCACCGACAATCTCCCCAAGTCAAACATCAAAATACAACTCGAGTCACGTCAACTCGAGTCGGGTCAACCAGGTCAACCTTGACCTAAGGTTGCACCAACAATCTCCCCCTTTTTGATGTTTGACAAAACCATAATCAAGTTAGGTTAACCCGATAACCTAACTTAGGTTTTCAATCATCTTCCAATGTCCAATGTTCTTTCCTTGAACATTCTCTGGACATTCTCCCCTTAGGTTAACCCAATAACCTAACTTGGGCTCTCCAATAATTCTCTCCCTTTTTGACACACATCAAGAAGAATTCCAATGTTCTTCCTTGAACATTCCTTGACATTCTTTCCCTAGCTTAGGTTAACCCAATAACCTAACTTGGGTTTTCCAATAATTCTCCAATGAATACTCTCCCCTTTTTGACACACATCAAAAAGACAAAGGAGAGTATCAAGGTCAAGAGTTTCTTCCTAATGAAAGTCCCATACCTTTCATTGAAACTCTTAATTTCCCCCCTTGATACTAAACTCAACAATCAACTTAGTGATAATCCCATATCACTAATCCTCAAGAGTCTTAAGGAGTACAAACTCCCCCTAAAAGTCAACTCCTCTTGACAATTAGGTAAGACTCCCCCTAGAGGTCAACTCCCCCTTGACCATTGCACCAACAATGTCTTTGAGAGTTCCAAACCTTAGAAATCCACAAAACCCAACTTCCAGCTGAAATTTCAGACCAACAGCTGAAAAATGATCAGCAGCGGGCTCTGCGTGCCAGACTTACCTGATCGGTCCCCGCACCGATCACGCTTCACCGACGGGTGGAGCGATCGGTCCGTGACCGATCCGGTCTGATACTTGACGATCCAGTAACTGAATTGAGATTTCCTTCCCGAAATTCAGAAACTCCTAAAAATTCCAGAAAATTCGAAAAAATGTGAAATTTTGAGGATACATTCCTCATAACATATACTATCATGGAAAAATAGTTTTCTATGAGAATAACTTCCATTTTCAAATCTTGATACAAAATTCAAAAACTCTGAAATAATTCAAAGTTAAGTCAACTTTGTATCACAATGTTCAATGATGAATGCTATCACTAGGAAAGCTTCATCAAGGTTTTTCAAAACAATTTTGAAATGATTTCAAACCCTTTAATTTGGGACCACAATCTTAGGGCTATATGTACATGACTTGTACACAAGCTTTCCCTATGATCCTCCTATTTCTTGAATTAGGCTCATCTAGGTACAAGAACTATGCACCTTGATCCTAACTCATGATCCTAATATCTCACACACATCTAAGGTGTATCAAACCACATTCAAGTCAATTTGATGTGAGATATGGGTTAAGGTCAACTTAGGCTAAGTTCTCATGCATTTTCTAAACATCAATTTGATCTCAGTATCAAATTATATGTTTGTCCTTAAATCAATTTTATTGATTATAATGCAAGAGATGATGACATGGCATATAATGATATCATAAGTGAAAGCATGTGCCAATGTCATGATGTCATGGCATAAAGTTTGAAACGAAACTAACACATGACATATAGATAACCTAAGCATTATCATGACATTTCAAATGATAATAAAATAAGTATAATGTCATGGCATGGCATATAGCAACCAATCATGGGAAGTTAGCACAAATAAAATACCTAAATTCCCTATCTAAGTATCCTTAGCCTTAGCTAACTTAGAATCTAACCCTAGATTGCCCATATATCCCTTAGAGAAAACCAAAATCCCAATTATGGTATTTCTCTAGGTTTTCTTAAATTGTGCCAAATAAGATTGAAATCGATATTTTTCAAATATGGCACAATTTACTCTTTAAGGAGTAAATAATAATTCTTTTTCATTTTCAAAGGTTATCAAAACCTTGAAAATGCTCCTTGAGTGTCAATTTCCTCAAAGTTGGGTTAACTACCCTTCTTATTGGAGTTGACACTCTCTAACCCATCTATGGGGTAGAGAAAATGCTCCTAGGAACCCAATACCTACTTGAGCTCATTGGGTTCACTAAATATTCACTAGGGATAACTTCCCTAGCAACCTTCCTAATGACCCTCTTAGGCTTTAAAGCCTTGGCCATTTGGGACTCATCAAGATCAACTCTAGGGGTGACTCCCCTTGTGACCTTGGTGTTGGTCTTCCTAGCCCTAGGTTTTGTTCCATAATCGAATGGAACACTATGATAAGTGGGCTTGACCACTTGGGACTTAGGTTTGTGACCCAAACCTTTCTTGTCCTGGACATTGGTTTTGACCCTAGACTCTAGAGTCAAATCCTCAAGAGCCTTTTCCTAAGAGTCAAGTCTTGACCTCAAGACTTGATTCTCCTTCTCTAATACCTCAATTTTTGATTTATCACTCTTCCTTGAGGTATTCCTAGGCATATGTCTAGTTGATTTAGGGTTTCTACCTAGGTTTTTCTTAACCTTAGAAGTGTTAATCCTAGGGTTAGCATTCCTAGTAGTATCCCTATCTAGGCTAACATGTTTAGCTCCTAAGCACATGTATTGGTTCCTAAAGTTAACATGCTTATCATTATTAACAATTGCAACAAAACTACTAGCATGAGTTTTATTAGAATTGCAATAATGAACCTTAGAGGTTACCTTAGGGTTTGCCTTAGCTCCCCCTATCGATGTGCATCCCTTGTCCTTGTGAGGTTTCCTCCTCTTCGGACATTGGCTCCTATAGTGTCCCCGTTGCTTGCATTGAAAGCACACCATGTGCTTCTTGCCTTTGCGTGTTGGGACTCTGGCTTCCTTGACCTTTGGTGCCGGTGGAGTCTTCCTAACTCTCTTTGGACATTTGCTCTTGTAATGTCCACACTCCCTACACTCAAAGCATATTATATGTAACTTATTTGAAATTGAGATGCTTGAGTTACCTAGGTTTGGGGATGGGTGTGAGCTTTCTTCTTCAACCCTTCCGGAGGTGGAAACTTCTTCTTCTTGCTCCGAACTTGAACAAGAGGAACTCTCCTCCTCTTCTTCCTTGGATATTGAGTAGCCCTCAACTTCCAATTCGCTCCCTCCATGATGTGAGCTACTTGGCTCACTAGGCTCCTCTTCATGGCTTGAGGTGGAGCTCTCCTCATGGTACTTGGCCAAGTTGTTCCACAACTCCTTGGCATTGTTGTATCCTATCTTACACAAAATGTTAGTAGGCAATGAAAGTTCAATTATTCTCGTTACCTCTTCGTTGATTTCGGATTTGTGAATTTGTTCTCTTGTCCACTCCTTCTTCTCAAGTGGTTTTCCTTCTTCATCCACCGGAGGAGTAAAACCTTCTTGTACACAAAACCAATTCATTATGTTAGTCATAAGAAAATACTTCATCCTTACCTTCCAATACGCGAAGTCGCCGCATTCGTAGAAAGGTGGAATGGTGACATCTTCTCCATAGAGATCCATTCTCTAGCTTTGCTCCCACGGGTGTTGATCCGTCGAAGAGCGGCCTCGCTCTGATACCACTTGTTGGGATCGATGGTCCTCGGCTAGAGAGGGGGGTGTGAATAACCGCCCCAAATCGTTCGCGTTTCTTTCTACAAACTAGGGTTAGCGCAGCGGAAATAAGAACAAGAAACGAAAACAAGAAGATCAAACCTTAACACAGCGATGTACGAGGTTCGGAGATGATACTCCTACTCCTCGGCGTGTCCGTAAGGTGGACGAGCCCTATCAATCCGTCGGTGGATGAGTCCCCGGAGAACCGGCTAATATCAACTTCTTGTGGGTGGAGAAACCTCGCCACAATATTCTTGCAACAGCAAGAAAGGAATACAACAAGAAATACAAGAAGACAAGAACAATGAATGTAAAAACACAGGTTTTCTTGCCTCCTCGCCGACTGGATTTCGTTGAAGCAGCAGCTCCTCAGAACACCTACAACAGCAGGATATCCCAGTCGAGAAGCTCACGCGAAGCTTGCGAAGAAGAGCTCAACAAAGCTCAAGCACCAGAACAGCAGCTCTAGAAGAGAAGAGGAAGAAGTTATCGCGCAGCGGCAGCCCTCGACCCCTTTATACCTGCGAAGAAAGGCGCAAAGAAGTTCGGCAGCAGAGAAACCTGATCGGTCTACGGACCGATCAGGGCCGATCGGTCCCGGACCGATCGGTTAGTCACGTAACCTTCATGCGTACTCGATGCGTGGACCGATCGAACTGGATCGGTCCACGACCGATCCCTACCTGCTGTGCTTCCGCGACATCGTCTCCCGATCGGTCCCGCCGATCGATCTGATCGGTCGTGGACCGATCACCGCTGCCTTCGCCTCGTCGATCGGTCACTGCATCGATCAAGAATCGAACAGAGTTTCGTCGATCGATCGATCACCAATCGAGCAAACAGGTATCACTGGATCGGTCGGTGACCGATCCGAGCTTGGTTTTGCCCAAACCAAGTCCCAAGACTTCAAACCAATATCCGGTCAACCTCGACCTATTGGTACTTCATCCCTAGCATCCGGTCACTCCCGACTGCTAGAACTCCTCGCCAAGTGTCCGGTCAATCCTTTGACCTACTTGGACTTTCCAACACCAAGTCCGATCATCCCGATCCATCCGGATTTTCCTTGCGGCTTTTACTCACGGGACTTTCCACGGCTTCACTCACCGTGATTTCCACCGCCTAACATCCTTAGGACTTTCCCACTACCGCTTCACTCACGGGACTTTCCAACCCTAACATCCAGTTAGGACTTTCCCACCGCCTGTCATCAGGACTTTCCCCGTGCCAAGTGTCCATACTTGAACTTTTCCGGTGCCAAGTCTCCATACTTGGACTTTTCCAAGTCTCCATACTTGGACTTTTCGCGTGCCAAGCTCCCTGCTTGGACTTTTCCGTGCCAAGTCTCCATACTTGGACTTTTCCAGTGCCAAGCTCCCTACTTGGACTTTTCCGTGCCAAGTCTCCATACTTGGACTTTTCCCGAATCAGGTCAACCAGGTCAACCCTGACCTACGGTTGCACCAATAATCTCCCAAACATCTATTCTTGTCCCACATCAAGAATAGAACTCTCTCACGAGTGTCAAACATCAACATGCAACACAACTAGGTCAACCTTGACCTAAGGTTGCACCGACAATCTCCCCAAGTCAAACATCAAAATACAACTCGAGTCACGTCAACTCGAGTCGGGTCAACCAGGTCAACCTTGACCTAAGGTTGCACCAACATGTTTCACAAATAATGAAATCTAAGAGATTGACTCAAATGGATTATTCTCCATGCATTAATCCCTAGTGGGTAACATGGATGACATATTAAATATCATGTGAAAAGAGCAATAGTTTATACAGGAACACATTTGAAGTACACATAAAACATGGATTGAAAGCTTATAATACCTTTGGAAGAAAAGTTACCAGATTCAGATCCATCTGACTTGGACTTTGTTTTAGCTACAATGGCAAGCATTGAAAATAAGATTCAATCAGAAAAACCAACAATAAACATTCATGCAATCAAAGAGTGCATAATTATACAAGAGAAATACTTGCAGTAAATGAAGATGATGAAATGAATGTTTAACAAATAATGAAGTCAAAGAGATTGATCCTAATGATTATTCTTCATGCATTAATGCTCTGTAGGTAAGATGGATGGCATATTAAATATCTCATGAAAATAGCAACAGCTTATACAGGAACAAATTTGAGGTATACATAAAACATGGAATGAAAGTTTATATAACCTTTGGAAGAAAAGTTACAATATTGAAATGCAGGTGCTGGGATTCCTTCTCCATATTTCTGAAACTAGAAACAAGCTAAAGATATCAGTTAGGATACAAGAATGAGAGAAGTGACATTATAGACTAGCCAGTGTTGTTTAATCTAGATGAATAATCCTTCTCCGTATTTCTGAAACTATTTCTGATTGGTATATTACTCAGAAATAGACAGCTAAGCTCTGAAACCTCAGCTTCTTGATCAGGAACTAATTTTCTTCTAGAATCAACAATGAAAATTTGTCAATTATGTTTCCTATTATGAGTAGCATTCCTCCAAATAAATTTTCTTAAAAACAAAACTAAAACCTTGCAAAGGAGAGAGAGAGAGAGAAATCTAATATGTTTTTTAATTTCATACGCTATCTATACCAACTTCTGTTTCTACAAAATTTTATGCGCATTTCCAGAAAGCAAAAGCAAACTCCCAACTCTATTCAATTTGAAAATGTAGCACATTCCGATATGTTACAAATAAGCCGCACGTGCTTTGGATCTATAAGCCCCATAATCATTTCTTTAGTACAGATTACCGTTGCCAAAGACGGTCAAGCAAAGTCGTCAACCAAACAACATGAAAAAGGATTCTCATCCCCTCCTTCCATTACATGTAGGGCTTATATCTACATCGTCGTCGCTAGTAACGACTGCTTCAAGGCTACCGTAGCATCAGGGCAGAATAACAAGAAGCAATTTCAACACACACACACTTCCGAATGCAAAAAAAATTCAACCTTTGGAGTGAAACGAACTAGGAAAACGAAGAATCCAAATCAGGAATAGAACCTGTGAAGCATAAAGTGCTGCTCTTAAAGAAGCCCGCAGAAGAAGCCTCGCCATGTCCGTCGGCCGCTGAGAGACCGAGCTCCGCGATTGACAAAAGAGACGCAAGCAACCGATGGAGATGCTCACAAGTTCGTCGCCATCGATGGGCTGTGAAGGGAAGGGTTTAGGGTTTTAAGAGGTGTCATCAGACGGCGGGAGGGGGGCGGCTTGACATGGGGCGAACCCAAGCGACCGCTACAACCGAAACGACATACGCAAGACCGTTACGGGCTGAAGAAAAAAAAATTGAAAAACAAAAAAAAAATCGTCCACTTTCTTTTTGAAAAAAACTATCAAAATCATAAAAACATTTTTTAATTTTTAAATTTATTTGTTAATTATTTTTTATGATAAGATGGCACCTAAGAAGTTAAAAAAAGTACAGATAAAGATTTATTTTAAAAAAAATCTATTTAAGCCCGCAAATATTTTTTATTTTATTTAATTGGCATCGTACATCCATTTTAACTAATATTTGACCCATATAAAATTTTTTTCACTATCAGAATAAATTAAAAAGTTCGCACAATAAATAACTCATCAATTATTCTCAGATAATCATTCATTAAAAAAAATCATTAATTAATTCACTAAAACTAAGACTAAGCAAACATTTAAACTTATAGCAAAAAAAACACACACACAAGTACTATAGTAGAACATTTTAGCTAATTGAAGTATTGTCGGGCTAAAAAGCACAAGTTCTTCCATACTCTCAATTTCCAAGAACAAAACAAATATCGGTGTCACTGAAATTCAATACATATTAATGAGTAGTTGATTGCATAAGCTCACAGGAACTTTGGCAGCCTTAATCCAATCCCATTGATCGATCACGATAGGTATACATACGACGTACATTAAATGACCCACAAAACTTGAAGGCTTCACCAAAATAGTACTTCTCAGCTTATGGTAAAAGTTTTTTGGGGGTTATCAAGCAGACAAGTGATGCATCAAGCTGAGGCAGTAAGTTCCTCATCGGTTGTATCAGATGTAATTGAATCTTCAGATACTTCGTCATTTGGGTCATCACTTTCGGAGTTAGCTTTATTGTCCTTGTCATTGATTGATAATATCATCTGCCTCAGCTTTGTTGCTAGCTCTTCTCGTACCAACTCATTATCAATGAGAAATCGCTTGATTGCATCTTTCCCTCTAAAGTTTTGTCCATTGAAACTATACATAGCACCGCCGCCTTTTATAACGAGCTTGTGTTTCAATCCAAGATTTATTAGCTCAGATTCCCGGCAGATCCCCTTCCCAAACTCGAGCTCAAATTGCGCTGTCCTAAATGGAGGAGCATGCTTATTCTTCACAATTTTCACCGACACTTCGTTCCCTATAATCTGCAAGATGTCAATGATGTTAAGATTGTTATCCAGATTTGGAGGATTTGAGTTTTTCATTAGTTAAGAAGATCAAATATGCTTCAGAAAGAGCAAAGAACAAAGTAATCCATCATGAAACTCTTGCTTCTCATTTCTAACAATTCCCTCAAAAAAGGAGATCGTGTAGTAACTCGATTACACGAACGCAAGTAGCATACATGATGTCCTATCCTAGAGTTAGTGTCCATCAACTTCTTGATATAGTTGTAAAACATTGTAGATCAACTAAGACATCAACCCACACAATTATTTTGTCAGATTTCTCCAAATTAACATTATAGCAGTATATTAATCAAACCCATTTAAGATATAATCTACTAAAATTCTACTTACGAAAAATAACAATTATACATAAACTAACCTACGACAATTGATTTACTAGCAAACAAAAAATAAGAAGTGATATAGGAAGGGAATGATAATAACCAACTTGAAGTTAGTTTTAAAATGGAAGATTCAACAGTTTTATGAATGTAATTATCATTAGAGTAGGTTAAAAATATGAAAAAGAAACATTTTCCTGCCCAAATTTAATTATGTCAAATTTTGAGTTAGCATTTTTTACATGTCAAGAGGGAAAAAAGAACAGTATCAAATAATTGTTTTTCTGATCTAACAGTCAGTTCAATCCAGGTTTTAAAACTATGCTTGTTGGACCCAAATTGACATGCCACAATTCAAAACTTTGAATAGCAAATATGCAATAAAACTCTACTCAAACTTCAGAGCCGCTTTTATGTAAAATGTTCATAGAAAAACTACAGCAATGTAATGAACTATTAATTAAACTAAATATTGCATGATTTATTTACCTCTTCACCCTTTTTAACGAAGGCTATACGTCTGATGTTCAAGCGAACAGATGCATAGAACTTCAAAGCATTGCCGCCTGAGGTCACTTCTGTAGGTCCACCAAACCCACCAAATGTGGTCAGCTTTGCTCTAACCTGCACAAGTAGAAAGATAGTCGTGATTAATTGCTTATCTGAATAAAAGAAATCTGGAGTGACTTGAACAATGAAATCACATTTGATCTTCAATGGGATGGAGATCCAAGTCCTATTTTGTAAAGATGCTGATTTCATTTTGATTCATGATGTTATGAATCAAGTAGAGCTTAAACCTGTTACTTTGCAAAACGTACCTGATTAATAAACAGCAAAATTGTCTGTGACATTGCCAATGAATGAGTCAACTTGCGCAATGCTTGGCTCATCAACCTTGCTTGAAGAGCCACATGGGCATCACCCATCTCGCCGTGAAGTTCACTTTTAGGTACAAGGGCAGCAACCTAGAGTGTAGAAAGAAAATTAGTAGGGTAATTATCCAATTTTAATGCAGTATCTGACACATTAATTTTGAGAAATATTTAATATTACTTGTAGTTGAGAACACTTTAGTGGATAATTCAACAAAGATAATACTTCAACTGCAAGATTGTTTCCAAAACAATAATGATCATAGGTATAGTACATGAACAAGACCGGATCTGAAATTCGTGTGTCAGAAGTTCACAAAAGATAGGTTCATAGTCATCATATGAACCATTATTGTCAGTGGATGGATGTGCTACCGGATACTGGTTTCTAATACCCTCAAAAGTTAACTTCTCAAGTTTCATTACCAAGTATTCTTCCAATATGATTAGTGAATTTAGAAATGAAAACTGTGCTCAAAAGATAATCAAATTATCAACACGTGAACCCTGAAAACACAATCTTAGGAAGTTAATACAGAATTTGAAGTTCATACTTCATGTCCTAAGTTCTCTTCAACACTGATTCAATTTCAATACAGTTAAACTTGTTTAAATCAGGTGGCAAGACTGCAACCTAGAAAGAACATTATGAACTAAGTTTCAGGCTTCTTCCCGTGTTTTGAACTGTGCAGAAATCAACTTAGGATCCAATCTACTATCCCACATCATGCCCACACACCTTACATGTCACCACATTAAAAACATAGGTACAACATAATCTAAAACATAGGTACAAATGCTCACTTTTGTTTATTGGATAGTATTTCTCCACACATTCTGTACCTCAGATTCATTTGTCTGAGATCCTATGATCGTGTATAATTTAGGAGATTATACATCTTTTGATGGTATAAACTTATCATACAGACGATTGAAAATCTGAACAAGGTTCAGAAAAGCATCATCACATAGTGATCAAGTGCGTGAAGTAGAGAATCATATAGGTAAGAAGAATTATAATTTCACACAAAAATGGAACAAATGAAATATATAAAGAATTTCACATATGATGAAATCACTGAATTGAAGGTCCTAAAGTTCATAGGGTAAAGAATAGTGTCAGAAATTCTTGCAGCATAATAAAAAACTTATCAACTTACACTGTCGACAACCACAACATCTACTGAACCACTCCTAATTAGAGTGTCAATGAGACTAAGTGCCTGCTCACCACAATCTGGCTGTGAAAAGAGTAAATTATCAGTTTTTACACCAATAGACTGAGCCAATGCTGGATCCAGAGCATGTTCTGCATCTACAAAAGCACAATACCCTGTAACAACCAAATAATTAGTGAAAATGATGGAGAAAATTACAAAATTACAAGAATAATATAATTCATTATCTAAGTTATTTTAATAGTAAACAAACTATAAAGACATGAAAACAACCAAAATATGAATTGTAATCCATGAGATATCATTCTTATAGATGTTAATGCATAATAGGATAATTAGCCTTAAACATTACCTCCATTCTTTTGAGATTCTGCAATCACATGAAGAGCAAGTGTAGTTTTTCCTGATGCCTCTGGACCATATATCTCCACGATGCGCCCCTGCCAGAGACAAAAAAAAAGTTTTACAATTAATCCGGCTGAAAAATAAAGATGAATAATAGAGGTTTATTTGAATATAACTATTTTTGCATGCTACATCATTATCTTATATGTACTTCTTGTAAAATTTATAAAAACTAACTGTAAAAACAAAGATAACTAATAAGTTAATACTTCAAGTAATATGTCCAAGACTTCCTTTCTTGTTTCCATCAAGTATCATTGAAGAAGCTTAACAGTTATCCAATTACACTTCTGAAAATACCTTTGGAATACCACCAATTCCCAATGCCATATCCAATGCAAAAGATCCTGTAGATACAACAGGGACATCCCTAGGAGCCTGAGCACGACCAAGCCACATGATTGATCCTTTCCCAAATGCATCAGTAATCTGGTCCATGGCTTGTTGTAAAGCAAGATCCCTCTTTGATAGATTTTCTTCACTAGATTCAGATCCATCTGACTTGGACTTTTTTTTAGCTACAATAGCAACATTGAAAATAAGATACAATCCATAACCATCAGCAAACTTTCAGGCAATCAAAGCGCACATGATTATGAAAGAGTAATATTTGCAGTAAAAGAAGATGATGAAATGCATGTTTACCAAATAATGAAGTCTAAGAGATCAATTCTAATGAAAAGAGCAGGTGCCATGCATGTTTAGCAAACAATGCTTTGTGCGTAAGATGCTTGGCATGTTAAATATCGCATGAAAAGAGCAATAACTTATACATAAAACATGGAACAAAAGTTTTGTATTACCTTTGGAAGAAAAGTTACAAACTTGAACTGCAGGTGCCATGATTCCTTCTCCATACTTCTGAAGGAAGAAACACGCTAAAGATATGAGTTAGGATACAAAAATGAGAAAAGTAACATGACAGACTAGCCAGTCCTTATTTAATCTAGATGAATAATCTTTTTGATTGGTATATTACTCAGAAAAAGACATCTAAAATTCTGAAACTTCAGCTTCCTGACCAGGAACTAATTTTAGTCTAGAAAAAATAAAGAAAAATTTGTCAAATATGTTCCCTATTATGTGTAAAATTCTCCCAAATAAACTTTCTTCAAAATAAAACAAAAAACTTGTGAACCAACAAAAAAAAAAAGAGATGAATCTTATATACCAACTTCTGGTTCTAAAAAATTTTATGCACATTTCCAGAAAACAAAGTGAAAACTCCCACCTAAATACTACATCTTTCGGACATGCTTTTGACATGACATGAAAAACGTAGCACATTTTGGTAGGTTATAAATAAGCTGCACGTGCTTTGGATCTGGAAACCCCAAATAAACATTCCTTTAGAGCAGATTAGCGTTGTCAAAGACCGTCAACCAAAGAAAATAAACAAAAATAAAATAAAACTGTTCCCTTCCTCCATTACATGTAGGGCTTATATCATAACGTCGTCGCTAGTACTGACTGTTTTAAGGTACTGTAATATCAGGGTAGAAAAAAAAAATCCATTTCAGCACTCACACTCACACACACAAAACTTTAAAGTGTAAAAATCCAACCTTGGCTGTGAAAAGAAGTAAGAAAACGAAAAATCTAAATCAGGAGCAGGACCTGCGAAGCATAAAGTGCTGGCCTTAAAGAAGCCAAACGGAGAAGCCTCGCCATGTCCGTCGACTACTGAGAGGGCGCAACTCGCAATAGACAAAAGTGGCGCGAGAAAGAGACGAAGATGCTCACAAGTTTGCTGCCGTCGATGAGCTAGGAATCAAAGGGTTTAGGGTTTTAACTTTTTAAGAGGTGCCATTGGAAAGCGGGACCGGAAGATTTAACATAGGGTGCGCCGCACGAAAGCGACCGCTACAGCCGAAATGATAAATGCTACAACGGAAACGATATATGCAAGAACGTTATATGCCACAAATGTAGGGAGAAAATTAAACCTCAAAAAAATGTTTTTTTAAATAAATGAACTCATTGTTAAAAATTAATTAATTCAGATTAATTTTTAAAAAATTATACATATAATATTTTTTATATTAAAAATTATAAAATTATTGAAAATATTTAAATTTATTAAAATTATTTTAGTATAGTCAAATTTATATTAAAATAATAATAATAATCATTAATACTATACGCTCATTAACAGCTGTTGTATATTTTATAATATATATATATTAATCCGTGGGAGCAAAAGAAAGTAAAAATTTATAAATGGTAATATTATTATTCAATGAAATGATATTAAAATAAAAAATATATAGAATGAAACATGTAGAATTAGGAATGATAATGAGTAAGATTCAGATTAGATTTTATATCTTTCGTCCTTACATCTATCGAGTTAGAATATTCATCCTTATATATATACATATTAGAGGATCGAATATCTTCTATACTAATAATTTTTAAAAATGTCAACCTATATATAATTGGTTAAAATTAAGAAGGTAATATATGTCTTTAATTTTGAAACAATTATCATTTGTCGGGTCTTTATTTAAATAATATAGGTAAAAAAAATTATATACAACTTTATTTAAATGTGAATATTTTAATTGTTTAAAAAATTGTATATTAAATAAATGATTTGTCGAAAATAATTTCTTCAAAATTAATTATACTAAAATATCCACTACACCACGTTGCAAAAAAAAAAATTTAGGTCTCTCGAGACACAGTGCATCAATAAGATACTTAGTAGATAGTCAAGAGCATCACATTTCGATTCTTAGTTAAAGTATAAGTTCAGATATGTTGTCCTGAACTCACATGTCCCCTCGTCAATCAGACAATTATGGTATCCTTGAGATATGTGCAATATTCTTGTGATGTACACGACATTCTTGAGATGTGATATGGTCCATGTAGCAAGCGATACAAAGTACAATTGCTCAAGTGGCCTCGGACAGCCCCCACTTGATCGAACGATCGTGTTTACAATTATAGCCACAATTCTAATATATAAGTGGAGCATGGCAGCCTACAACGATGGGTCAATTGTGGAGGTAAGCTGTCAGTTATCTTCAATGTAAGCACTTTATGAATTTATACTAGTAGTCGATGGAAAATTTCTATGGAACCGAATCGATCACTTTCAAAATTAGTAGGTTTGAAACATTAAAATCTTTGATTTTTTTTTTAAAAAACTAGCAACAAAAGCATTATGGAGATAAATTGAGGAATATGCGTCGGCATTAAATTTGGTGGAAAACCCACGCTCGGCGGCTGTGGATAATACTCATGGGCGAAAAAAAATTCACAAGTTTACCTTCACGAGCAAAGTATTATTGTGTTCGAATGGTCTTGTCAGGATGGTGAAAGCTACGAAAGTGGACAGAAAAAGTCTACGCATTTATCTTCATGAGTAAAGTATTGTGTTCGAATGATCTTATAGGGATGGTGAAGATTGCGAAGGTTGATTGCTAGCGCATTTGCTGATGTTGACTATGTTGGTACGGTCTTACCAGGACCAGTTGTTGAGGCATATTTCCTAAATCAATCATTTCGCTTCAATACAACAATAATAATAATAACCGAGTCTTATCCCACTAGATGAGATCAGCAATATAGATTTTTTTTACGCCTTTGGATTCTATCTCTTAGTATTTCATCATCTATATTTAAATAAATTTTATCTTATTTTTTTTATTGCTAACTAAATATTTTTTAGTGTTCATCTGCCTCGTTTGATGCGCGTGGTTATCATATTTCACACGCCTAACTGAGGTATTTGTTGGTCTTCTAAGTATATGCTCATATCATCTTAAACATGCATCTTAGAATTTTTTCTCAATAAATACAATTTCGTTTGACTTTTTCTAATGTTCTAATTTTTTATTTCATTTATCATCATATATCCATACATCCACTTTAATATCCTCATTTCCGCAACTCTCATCTTCTACTTATGTGCTCGAGTCATAGTCCAACATTCAACTCCATATAATATAGTAGGTCTAACTGTGATTTTGTAGAATTTCTTTTAAGTTTTAGATGTATTTTACGATCACATAAAACACTCAACGCTCTCATCTATTTCAACCATCATGTATATATTTTATATAAGGCATTTCTCTTAATCCCTTTATCATTTTACAAATTTGATCCTAAATATTTGAAACTTTCAATTTCAGTTAACTCATCATCTCATATCTTAATAATTTCTCATTACATTTAATATTGTTAAACTTAAATTTAAAGTGGTGAATAATGTTAGGGATCGTTCGTACTCGGCTAGAGAGGGGGGTGTGAATAGCCGCCCCAAATCGCTCGTTTCTTCCTACAATTCGTTAGCGCAGCGGAAAAATAAACTAGAAACAAAAGGAAGAATATCAAACCTTAACACAGCTATGTACGAGGTTCGGAGATGATGCTCCTACTCCTCGGCGTGTCCGTAAGGTGGACGAACCCAATCAATCCGTCGGTGGATGAGTCCCCGGAAAACCGGCTAATAAAAACTCCTTCTGGGTGGAGAAACCTCGCCACACTTATTTGCAACAGCAAACAGGAGTACAAGTACAAAGAATAAGCAAGAAATACAATAAGAATACACAAGCACTCTACCAATCTTGCTTTCTCGTCGACTGGAGTCCAGATGAAGCAGCAGCTTCAGGAAACCCTAACAGCAGCAGCTGTTCCAGTCGGGGAAGCTCACGCGAAGCTTTCGGAAGAACTCAACAGAGCTCTTATCGCAGCCCACAAATCTTCAGCAGAAGGGAGGAAAGAAGGAAGAAGAAACAAATAGCAGCCCTCGACCCCTTTATACTGCGAAGAAGAAACAATGAAGAAACTGGCGGTTGCGTCGCAGCTAGAACCTGATCGGTGCGTGGACCGATCAGAACATCTGATTGATGCGACCGATCGGAAAAGAAGCTCGCTTACCGATCCTGATCGGTCCATGGACCGATCAGAACCTCTGATCGGTCCGGGGACCGATCGAGGTTCCTGATCGGTCGACCGATCAGCCCCTCTTGCGCCTCGATCCTGTTCGGCCCGATCGACTCGATCGGTTACCGGACCGATCGGTTAACACCTGATATGCTCGATGTGTTCTGATCGGTCACCGACCGATCGAATATTCTCGGTATCACGGATCGATCACGGATCGATCCGACTCATGGTTTTCGCCCAAACCAAGTCCAAACCAACATCCGGTCAATCTTGACTGTTGGTACATTGCGCCTAGCATCCGGGTCCTCCCTTGACCTGCTAGGACTCCCCGCTAAGTGTCCGGTCAATCCCTTTGACCCACTTAGACTTTTCTCTCCGTACCAAGTATCGGGTTACTCCTATGACCTACTTGGACTTCCCATCACCGGATGTCCGATCACCCTCGATCCATCTGGATTTTCCCTTGCCCGGCTTCACTTACCAGGACTTTCACCAGCTCTCCAGGATTTCCACACCGCCTAACATCCCAGTTAGGACTTTCTCCTTGCTTCACTCACAGGACTTTCCAAGTGCCTAACATCCCGTTAGGACTTTCCCCGGCTTCACTCACGGGACTTTCCAACCGCCTAACCTCCATTAGGACTTTCCCAGCTCACGATCACTCACGGACTTCTCGTGCCAAGTCTCCATACTTGGACTTTTTCCGTGCCAAGTCTCCATACTTGGACTTTTCGCGTGCCAAGCTCCCTGCTTGGACTTTTCCAGTGCCAAGTCTCCATACTTGGACTTTTCCAGTGCCAAGCTCCCTGCTTGGACTTTTCCCGAATCAGATCAACCAGGTCAACCTTGACCTACGGTTGCACCAACAACCTCCCAAACATCTATTCTTGTCTCATATCAAGAATAGAACTCTCTCACGAGTGTCAAACATCAACATGCAACTCAACTAGGTCAACCTTGACCTAAGGTTGCACCGACAATCTTCCCAAGTCAAACATCAAAATACAACTCGAGTCAAGTCACCTCGAGTCGGGTCAACCAGGTCAACCTTGACCTAAGGTTGCACCAACAATCTCCCCCTTTTTGATGTTTGACAAAACCCATAATCAAGTTAGGTTAACCCAATAACCTAACTTAAGTTTCCCAACCATCTTCCAATGTCCAATGTTCTTTCCTTGAACATTATCTGGATATTCTCCCCTTAGGTTAACCCGATAACCTAACTTGGGTTCTCCAATAATTCTCCCCCTTTTTGACACACATCAAAAAGAATTCCAATGTTATTCCTCGAACATTCCTTGACATTCTTCCCCTAGCTTAGGTTAATCCGATAACCTAACTTGAGTTCTCCAATAATTCTCCAATGAACACTCTCCCCTTTTTGACACACATCAAAAAGAAAAAGGAGAGTATCAAGGTCAAGAGTTTCTTCCTAATGAAAGTCTTATACCTTTCATTGAAACTCTTAATTTCCCCCTTGATACTAAACTTAACAATCAACTTAGTGATAATCCCATATCACTAGTCCTCAAAAGTCTTAAGGAGTAAAAACTCCCCCCAACAGTCAACTCCCCCTTGACAATTAGGTAAAACTCCCCCTAAAGGTTAACTCCCCCTTGACCATTGCACCAACAATGTCTTTATGAGTTCCAAACCTTTAGAAATCCATAAAACCCAACTTCCAGCTGAAATTTCAGACCAACAGCTGAAAATCAGAAACTGGCACGCTCTGATCGGTCCCCAGACCGATCAGGCCTTCACCAGATCGCACCAAGCTCTCTGGTTCTTACTGGATCAGTCTGCAGACCGATCCATGCTTCACTAGATGGGTCCACAGACCGATCAGGACTTACCTGGATCGGTCCCCAGACCGATCCAGACTCTGATAGGCAGATTTCTGAAATTTCCTCCCCAAAATTCAGAAACTCCTAGAAAATTCCAGAAAATTCGAAAAATTGGGTTCGTCCACCTTACGGACACGCCGAGGAGTAGGAGCATCATCTCCGAACCTCGTACATAGCTGTGTTAAGGTTTGATATTCTTCCTTTTGTTTCTAGTTTATTTTTCCGCTGCGCTAACGAATTGTAGGAAGAAACGAGCGATTTGGGGCGGCTATTCACACCCCCCTCTCTAGCCGAGTACGAACGATCCCTAACAAGTGGTATCAGAGCGAGGTCGCTCTTCGTTGGATCAACACCCGGGGGAGCACGAGCTAACTCCTAGAAAACTGGAATTAAATAAGACCGAAAGCTTATATCTTGACCTAGAGACATCGAAATTTGATGAAACAAGTTTCTATGCGTTCGTATCGTTCCCCTGATCGTAAATATGTCACCAAACATATTTTTTAAATAATATTTTAAGTGATTCAAATTTTTAATACCAAATTAGGTCAAATTGGAATTAAAAAATTCCAAAAATAAAAATATTTGGTAAAAATTATATTTATGGATATATTTTCGATCAGGACAATGATACGAATGCATAGAAATTTATTTCATCAAATTCCAATGTCTCTAGGTCCGTATATAAGGCGTCCCATTTGGTTTTTTTTTTTAAAGATATTTAAATTTTTGGGACGAATCTCTGGATTCGTCCCAAACTTTGGGACGAATCCAGAGATTCGTCCCAAACTTTGGGACGAATTCCTGGATTCGTCCCAAATTTTGGGACGAATCCAGGATTCGTCCCAAAACTTAAAATAATTAAAAAAAAATTAAATCAAAGACCGAAAGCTTATATCTTGACCTAGAGACATCGGAATTTGATGAAACAAGTTTCTATGCATTCGTATCGTTGCCCTGATCGTAAATATATCACAAAACATATTTTTTAAATAATATTTTAAGTGATTCAAATTTTTAATACCAAATTAGGTCAAATTGGAATTAAAAAATTCCAAAAATAAAAATATTTGGTAAAAAATATTTTTATGGATATATTTACGATTAGGACAATGATACGAAGGCATAGAAATTTGTTTCATCAAATTCTGATGTCTCTAGGTATATATTTTTTAATACATATATAGGTTGCTATTAGCTAAAAAGGTGTTGTGTAGTGAACGGTTGTCAATTAGTGTCTGAAAGCTTATATCTTGACCTATAGACATCGGAATTTGATGAAACAAGTTTTTATGCGTTCGTATCGTTGCCCTAATCGTAAATATGTCACCAAACATATTTTTTAAAAAATAATTTAAATGATTCAAATTTTTAATACCAAATTAGGTCAAATTGGAATTAAAAAATTCAAAAAATAAAATTATTTGGTAAAAAATATTTTTATGGATATATTTACGATCAGGACAATGATACGAAGGCATAAAAATTTGTTTCATCAAATTCTGATGTCTCTAGGTATATATTTTTTAATACATATATAGGTTGCTATTAGCTAAAAAGGTGTTGTGTAATGAACGGTTGTAAATTAGTGTCTGAAAGCTTATATCTTGACCTATAGACATCGGAATTTGATGAAACAAGTTTCTATGCATTCGTTTCATTGCCGTGATTGTAAATATGTCACCAAACATATTTTTTAAATAATATTTTAAGTGATTCAAATTTTTAATACCTAATTAGGTCAAATTGGAATTAAAAAATTCAAAAAATAAAAATATTTGGTAAAAAATATTTTTATGGATATATTTACGATCAGGACAATGATATGAATGCATAGAAATTTATTTATCAAATTCCGATGTCTCTAGGTCCGTATATAAGGCGTCCCATTTTTTTTTTTTTTAAAGATATTTAAATTTTTGGGACGAATCTCTGGATTCGTCCCAAAATTTAAAATAATTTAAATAAATTAAATCAAAGACCGAAAGCTTATATCTTGACCTAGAGACATCGGAATTTGATGAAACAAGTTTCTATGCGTTCGTATCATTGCCCTGATTGTAAATATGTCACAAAACATATTTTTTAAATAATATTTTAAGTGATTCAAATTTTTAATACCAAATTAGGTCAAATTGGAATTAAAAAATTCCAAAAATAAAAATATTTGGTAAAAAATATTTTTATGGATATATTTACGATAAAGACAATGATACGAACGCATAGAAATTTATTTCATCAAATTCTGATGTCTCTAGGTAGATATTTTTTAATACATATATAGGTTGCTATTAGCTAAAAAGGTGTTGTGTAGTGAACGGTTGTAAATTAGTGTTTGGAAGCTTATATCTTGACCTATAGACATCGGAATTTGATGAAACAAGTTTCTATGCGTTCGTATCGTTGCCATGATCGTAAATATGTCACCAAACATATTTTTTAAATAATATTTTAAGTGATTCAAATTTTTAATACCAAATTAGTTCAAATTGGAATTAAAAAATTCCAAAAATAAAAATATTTGGTAAAAAATATTTTTATGGATATATTTACGATCAGGACAATGATACGAATGCATAGAAATTTATTTCATCAAATTCCGATGTCTCTAGGTCCGTATATAAGGCGTCCCATTTTGTTTTTTTTTAAAGATATTTAAATTTTTGGGACGAATCTCTGGATTCATCCCAAAATTTGGGACGAATCCAGAGATTCGTCCCAAACTTTGGGATGAATTCCTGGATTCGTCCCAAAACTTAAAATAATTTAAAAAAATTAAATCAAAGACCGAAAGCTTATATCTTGACCTAGAGCCATCGGAATTTGATGAAACAAGTTTCTATGCGTTCGTATCATTGCCCTGATTGTAAATATATCACAAAACATATTTTTTAAATAATATTTTAAGTGATTCAAATTTTTAATACCAAATTAGGTCAAATTGGAATTAAAAAATTCCAAAAATAAAAATATTTGGTAAAAAATAATTTTATGGATATATTTATGATCAAGACAATGATACGAACGCATAGAAATTTATTTCATCAAATTATGATGTCTCTAGGTAGATATTTTTTAATACATATATAGGTTGCTATTAGCTAAAAAGGTGTTGTGTAGTGAACGGTTGTAAATTAGTGTCTGAAAGCTTATATCTTGACCTATAGACATCGGAATTTGATGAAATAAGTTTCTATGCGTTCGTATCGTTGCCCTGATCGTAAATATGTCACCAAACATATTTTTTAAATAATATTTTAAGTGATTCAAATTTTTAATACCAAATTAGTTCAAATTGGAATTAAAAAATTCCAAAAATAAAAAAATTTGGTAAAAAATATTTTTATGGATATATTTACGATCAGGACAATGATACGAATGCATAGAAATTTATTTCATCAAATTCCGATCTCTCTAGGTGTGAGATCTCGGAAAATTTAAATAAATAGGGTTATTTCAGAAATAGCCTTATAATATTTTTCCGGAATTTTTAGAAATTTTTTGGGAATTTTTCGGAGCTCGTACGACGAGTTTTGAGGGGATTAATTTCGGGTTTAGATAAAGCCTATTTGGGATACCCATTTAAGAGAGGAAATGCTTTTATTATATAATCCCTTTTCTTATTTCCTTCTTCCCCCAAAAGCGCCGACCCGACCCTCTCGATCTCCCCGATTTCCTTCTCCCCTCTCTTCTTCTCGATCGCTCTCTGTTCCTCGCAAACAACTCGACGCCGACGGGCTTGCAATCGTCTTCACCGCCTGAGGAGGAGGTCAGCGGAACCTTGCTAGAGGTCGAACAAGGAGGCGGGTCCTCCTGATCTCCTGTTCTCAGGTCTTCCCCGAGCCTTTCCTTTCCCGATCTTTCCTCTCGGTTTTGCCGATCCTTTCTTCCCTGATTCGATCGCCGGCTTGAAGATGCCCTAGGGTTTCGAAGGTAAGCTATTAAACCTAGTTGTGGATTTTAGAGCTTCGGTTTTCTTCTCTGTTTACCGATCCTCATCTTCTTGGCGGTGGAATTAGGTCACGGATTTGGAGAGGTTGGAACCAAGGAGGTGTTGTTGGATTAGGGGAAGGAATCGGATCAGACTCGTGCTAGGTTTTCCCTTGATCGGATCAGTGGACCTCCACCTCCTTGCTGTTGACTGAGGTCCCGGTTTGAGGTGAGTTTTTGTTGGAATTTGGGTATTGCTTGGTTAGAGATCTCCATTTCTTGTTGATATGTGATCTCCTTGATTGATTCCTTCTTGATCCGATTGATTTCCAGTGAGGATTTGTGAAGGCGATCTTGGCTTCCAGCAACTTCATTGGTTTCGGCAGAACCTACAAACCAGCAACCTCTCCTTCCGGCAGCAACACCTTTGATTGCGATCTATTGGTGATCACCTTGGATTTGAGGTAAGGAATAGGATAATTGATCTTGTTGTAGATCATGTTTCGAATTTGAATATTAGTTTGATGATCTTGTTCTAAATGGATTAGGTTAAGTGTGATTGATTAGTTATTTATGTGGTTTGATTGGAGGTTATAATTGGTTAGTTGATGGTGATTAGATATAATTGTTTGAATTAATCTAATGGGGTAATTAGGGTTAGGGTAATTAGCCCTAATTGACCGTTAGATTTAATTAGGTAGGTTGAGATTGTATGAATTAGGGTTTCGCCCTAATTTAGTTTAGGGATTTTATTTAGCTATTCATTTGGATTTAGCTAAATAAAATATATATATTGTTTGACGCAGGATTCTGATTCGAGACGGGCGTCTCGGCTTCGGATTTGGACTGACTATACCGTCTATTGGAGGCGGGTACCCTCTGACTTATCTTTTGATAATGTCTTATGATATGTGTAGCTTATATATATTTACTAGTGGTAGATAGTAGATTATTCTCCCCCTTGGTCTTAGCTAGTTGATACCTATCACATGCTTCATCTGCTAGTTGCTTTACTTTAGGATTGGATACTGTTACCGCTTGCCATGTGTATATGTTCATAGAGATGTATATCTATAGTGCTCTACTCTACTGATTAGTTGCTGTACATGTGTGATACATGCTCTTGGATTCATGATACTTATATCCTTGTTATATGTGAGGTCTTTGGATTTATGCTGTTTTATATCATGGTTATATATATGCGTTTACCTTTTGGGCACACACATATATGGAGGAGGCTATGTTCAGGTATGACATACTGTAGCCGCATGCACCATATTGCATGATTGCATGCTGGGCGATTGACGACTCCATTATTGTTGAGCTCGTCGGCCAGCTACATGGACCCGCACACAACGTGTTCACTGCATGGGTAGTGGCACAGCACTCAGGGTGTGTAGGGAAGGAGTGTCGATCGCGCTGGTTCCGCTAGGACGCTCATGGGTAGCGTGACAGGAGCGTGGTAGCACACCGGGGTCCCTCCCCGTCATTGCGTACCGGGAGATGAGAGCGTTACGCTCCCTCACTATGTTTGAGGCAGGAGGATAGGTGTACTCCGACAGCATCCCGTCCACTCGGTCACTCATCAGGGGTAGTGACGGCAGAGTGCACGGTTGTCACAGCCCTACCCACTCGGTCTCACCATTGTGTGTGAGACGGCTGAGCATGGCAGTAGGGGTGACCAGGACATGTCATTTGCATCATATGCACAGATTGCATTATTTATGATTGATGCATTTTGGTGATTGCATATGATTGACATACATACAGGTTATATGATTTTGCTCTGACTATTTTTATCTGTGTATGCTCACAGTCATTCGCCCGAGCCTCGCAGGTGAGTATAGTTTATTTCAGTTATGCACTTCTTATATTCTTGCAGTAGATTGTATTTCATGCTTATTGTTGGTTACTGCAGTTTATTTAGTCTTGCATACCTGTTATACTTAGGAGACTATACTATATAGATTGTACTGTCAGGAAACTGTACTATAGATCCTATGGTTTAGGAGACTGTACCTTAGGACATTACTGGTAGTTATATATTGCTGTACATGTCTATTGGATTACCTGCTGAGTTCGTTGAACTCATCCCGTTGTTACTACTTTTCAGGTTGAGACCGTCAGGAGATATTTCAGTCGCTAGCCCCATTATCGCGAGGATTTTCTTTGTCGGATTATATTTTGCTTTTGCATCTTATATACTTGTATTGTGGGTTTGTATTGTGTACATTGAACATTCAGGTTTACTACTATTGTTTTTCGCTGCAGATATTTTCATTACTTCGTGGATTTGGTTTTTCTTCGATGTAGTGGAGTAGGATGTGTACATATATTTTCGAGATTTTATATCGTCTTTCCTTATTAAACTGCGTGGATTGATTATATGTTGAATTATATGGAATGTTGATATAAACTGCGTGACTTGTTTTTTTGTATTGTATTATTCCGGCCGTGTGTGGCCGAGGTATGGAGATATATGTATACTGAGCTTCATATTGTCCGCCGTACAGGGGAGATGTTGCCGAAATTTCTTCGGACAGGGACTACCTGGGGCGTGACACTAGGTCCGTATATAAGGCGTCCCATTTTGTTTTTTTTTTTAAAGATATTTAAATTTTTGGGACGAATTGGGACGAATCCAGAGATTCGTCCCAAACTTTGGGACGAATTCCTGGATTCGTCCCAAAACTTAAAATAATTTAAAAAAATTAAATCAAAGACCGAAAGCTTATATCTTGACCTAGAGACATCGGAATTTGATGAAACAAGTTTCTATGCGTTCGTATCGTTGCCCTGATTGTAAATATGTCACAAAACATGTTTTTTAAATAATATTTTAAGTGATTCAAATTTTTAATACCAAATTAGGTCAAATTGGAATTAAAAAATTCCAAAAATAAAAATATTTGGTAAAAAATATTTTTATGGATATATTTACGATCATGACAATGATACGAACGCATAGAAATTTGTTTCATCAAATTCTGATGTGTCTAGGTATATATTTTTTAATACATATATAGGTTACTATTAGCTAAAAAGGTGTTGTGTAGTGAACGGTTGTAAATTAGTGTCTGAAAGCTTATATCTTGACCTATAGACATTGGAATTTGATGAAACAAGTTTCTATACGTTCGTATCATTGCCCTGATCGTAAATATGTCACCAAACATATTTTTTAAATAATATTTTAAGTGATTCAAATTTTTAATACCAAATTAGGTCAAATTGGAATTAAAAAATTCCAAAAATAAAAATATTTGGTAAAAATTATTTTTATGGATATATTTACGATTAGGACAATGATACGAATGCATATAAATTTATTTCATCAAATTCCGATGTCTCTAGGTCCGTATATAAGGCGTCCCATTTGGTTTTTTTTTTAAAAGATATTTAAATTTTTGGGACGAATCTCTAGATTCGTCCCAAAACTTAAAATAATTTTAAAAAAATTAAATCAAAGACCGAAAGCTTATATCTTGACCTAGAGACATCGGAATTCGATGAAACAAGTTTCTATGCGTTCGTATCATTGCCCTTATCGTAAATATGTCACAAAACATATTTTTTAAATAATATTTTAAGTGATTCAAATTTTTAATACCAAATTAGGTCAAATTGGAATTAAAAAATTCCAAAAATAAAAATATTTGGTAAAAAATATTTTTATGGATATATTTATGATCAAGACAATGATACGAACGCATAGAAATTTATTTCTTCAAATTCTGATGTCTCTAGGTAGATATTTTTTAATACATATATAGGTTGCTATTAGCTAAAAAGGTGTTGTGTAGTGAACGGTTGTAAATTAGTGTCTGAAAGCTTATATCTTGACCTATAGACATCGGAATTTGATGAAACAAGTTTCTATGCGTTCGTATCATTGCCCTGATCATAAATATGTCACCAAACATATTTTTTAAATAATATTTTAAGTGATTCAAATTTTTAATACCAAATTAGTTCAAATTGGAATTAAAAAATTCCAAAAAAAAAAAATTTGGTAAAAAATATTTTTATGGATATATTTACGATCAGAACAATGATACGAATGCATAGAAATTTATTTATCAAATTCCGATGTCTCTAGGTCCGTATATAAGGCGTCCCATTTTGTTTTTTTTTAAAGATATTTAAATTTTTGGGACAAATCTCTGGATTCGTCCCAAACTTTGGGACAAATTCCTGGATTCGTCCCAAATTTTGGGACGAATCCAGGATTCGTCCCAAAACTTAAAATAATTTTAAAAAATAAAATTAAAGACCGAAAGCTTATATCTTGAGCTTGAGACATCGGAATTTGATGAAACAAATTTCTATGCATTCGTATCATTATCCTGATCGTAAATATATCTATAAAAATATTTTTTACCAAATATATTTATTTTTGGAATTTTTTAATTCCAATTTGACCTAATTTGGTATTAAAAATTTGAATCACTTAAAATATTATTTAAAAAAATATGTTTTGTGACATATTTACGATCAAGTTAATGATATGAATGCATAGAAACTTGTTTCATCAAATTTTGATGTCTCTAGGTCAAGATATAAGCCTTCGATATTTGATTGTCTTTTTTTAAAAATAATACCATTTTTGGAACAAATCCTGGATTCGTCCCAGATTTTGGGACAAATTCTGAATTCGTTCCAGATTTGGCGACGAATTTAGCAACGAAATTGTTTCTTATTGCAAATTTGAAACAAATTTTTTTTGTTGCAATTTTCGTTGGTTATTTGGGTCGAAATTTGTTTTCGACCCTAAATTTGTCGCAATTTTGGGACCAATAATTTTCGTTCCAAATATTTGTCCCCAAATTTATGTTTTTTTGTAGTGAGGGCACGGGTCAGAAAAGAAATAAAAGGTTATAAACGCAGGTATTTTTAATTAAACCTAAGGTTAGTTTCTGAATCAACTTCCTCTTTATTGGTATTCCAAACAGGTTTTTCCCAAACCCATTAATGCATCCCCTCCAAATATGTTATACGAGATCCGATTAAATTCCAAAAAATTCCTAAATTTTTTAAAAATTCCAATAAAATTATTTCTTCAAATAACCTTGTTATTTAATTCGAATTTTTCGAAAAATGAAATAACAAGGTGTAGAATTTAGGTTAATACTTAACTCTTAGAAAACTCCTAGAAAATTCGAAAAATTTTACAAATTTGATCCTAAATATTTGAAACTTTCAATTTCAGACACTAATTTACAACCGTTCATTACACAACACCTTTTTAGCTAATAGCAACCTATATATGTATTAAAAAATATATACCTAGAGACATCAGAATTTGATGAAACAAATTTTTATGCCTTCGTATCATTGTCCTGATCGTAAATATATCCATAAAAATATTTTTTACCAAATAATTTTATTTTTTGAATTTTTTAATTCCAATTTGACCTAATTTGGTATTAAAAATTTGAATCATTTAAATTATTTTTTAAAAAATATGTTTGGTGACATATTTACGATTAGGACAACGATACGAACGCATAGAAACTTGTTTCATCAAATTCCGATGTCTATAGGTCAAGATATAAGCTTTCAGACACTAATTTACAACCGTTCACTACACAACACCTTTTTAGCTAATAGCAACCTATATATGTATTAAAAAATAAATACCTAGAGACATCAGAATTTGATGAAACAAATTTTTATGCCTTCGTATCATTGTCCTGATCGTAAATATATCCATAAAAATATTTTTTACCAAATATTTTTATTTTTGGAATTTTTTAATTCCAATTTGACCTAATTTGGTATTAAAAATTTGAATCACTTAAAATATTATTTAAAAAATATGTTTTGTGATATATTTACGATCAGGGCAACGATACGAACGCATAGAAACTTGTTTCATCAAATTTCGATGTCTCTAGGTCAAGATATAAGCTTTCGGTCTTTGATTTAATTTTTTTTTAATTATTTTAAGTTTTGGGACGAATCCTGGATTCGTCCCAAAATTTGGGACGAATCCAGGAATTCGTCCCAAAGTTTGGGACGAATCCAGAGATTCGTCCCAAAAATTTAAATATCTTTTAAAAAAAAAACCAAATGGGACGCCTTATATACGGACCTAGAGACATCGGAATTTGATGAAATAAATTTCTATGCATTCGTATCATTGTCCTGATCGAAAATATATCCATAAATATAATTTTTACCAAATATTTTTATTTTTGGAATTTTTTAATTCCAATTTGACCTAATTTGGTATTAAAAATTTGAATCACTTAAAATATTATTTAAAAAATATGTTTGGTGACATATTTACGATCAGGGCAACGATACGAACGCATAGAAACTTGTTTCATCAAATTTCGATGTCTCTAGGTCAAGATATAAGCTTTCGGTCTTTGATTTAATTTTTTTTAAATTATTTTAAGTTTTGGGACGAATCCAGGAATTCGTCCCAAAGTTTGGGACGAATCTCTGGATTCGTCCCAAAATTTGGGACGAATCCAGAGATTCGTCCCAAAAATTTAAATATCTTTTAAAAAAAAAAACAAATGGGACGCCTTATATACGGACCTAGAGACATCGGAATTTGATGAAATAAATTTCTATGCATTCATATCATTGTCTTGATCGTAAATATATCCATAAAAATAATTTTTACCAAATATTTTTATTTTTGGAATTTTTTAATTCCAATTTGAACTAATTTGGTATTAAAAATTTGAATCACTTAAAATATTATTTAAAAAATATGTTTGGTGACATATTTACGATCAGGGCAACGATACGAACGCATAGAAACTTGTTTCATCAAATTCCGATGTCTATAGGTCAAGATATAAATTTTCAGACACTAATTTACAACCGTTCACTACACAACACCTTTTTAGCTAATAGCAACCTATATATGTATTAAAAAATATATACCTAGAGACATCAGAATTTGATGAAACAAATTTCTATGCGTTCGTATCATTGTCATGATCGTAAATATATCCATAAAAATATTTTTTACCAAATATTTTTATTTTTGGAATTTTTTAATTCCAATTTGACCTAATTTGGTATTAAAAATTTGAATCACTTAAAATATTATTTAAAAAATATGTTTTGTGACATATTTACAATCAGGGCAACGATACGAACGCATAGAAACTTGTTTCACCAAATTATGATGTCTCTAGGTCAAGATATAAGCTTTCGGTCTTTGATTTAATTTTTTTAAATTATTTTAAGTTTTGGGACGAATCTAGAGATTCGTCCCAAATTTTAAATATCTTTAAAAAAAAAACAAAATGGGACACCTTATATACGGACCTAGAGACATCAGAATTTGATGAAATAAATTTCTATGCATTCGTATCATTGTCCTGATCGTAAATATATCCATAAAAATATTTTTTACCAAATATTTTTATTTTTGGAATTTTTTTATTCCAATTTGAACTAATTTGGTATTAAAAATTTGAATCACTTAAAATATTATTTAAAAAATATGTTTGGTGATATATTTACGATCAGGGCAACGATACGAACGCATAGAAACTTGTTTCATCAAATTCCGATGTCTATAGGTCAAGATATAAGTTTTCAGACGCTAATTTACAACCGTTCACTACACAACACCTTTTTAGCTAATAGCAACCTATATATGTATTAAAAAATATCTACCTAGAGACATCAGAATTTGATGAAATAAATTTCTATGCGTTCGTATCATTGTCTTGATCGTAAATATATCCATAAAATTATTTTTTACCAAATATTTTTATTTTTGGAATTTTTTAATTCTAATTTGACCTAATTTGGTATTAAAAATTTGAATCACTTAAAATATTATTTAAAAAATATGTTTTGTGACATATTTACAATCAGGGCAATGATACGAACGCATAGAAACTTGTTTCATCAAATTCCGAAGTCTCTAGGTCAAGATATAAGCTTTCGGTCTTTGATTTAATTTTTTTAAATTATTTTAAGTTTTGGGACGAATCTCTGGATTCGTACCAAATTTTGGAACGAATCCAGAGATTCGTCCCAAAAATTTAAATATCTTTAAAAAAAAAAACAAAATGGGACGCCTTATATACGGACCTAGAGACATCGGAATTTGATGAAATAAATTTCTATGCATTCGTATCATTGTCCTGATCGTAAATATATCCATAAAAATATTTTTTACCAAATATTTTTATTTTTTGAATTTTTTAATTCCAATTTGACCTAATTTGGTATTAAAAATTTGAATCACTTAAAATATTATTTAAAAAATATGTTTGGTGATATATTTACGATCACGGCAATGATACGAACGCATAGAAACTTGTTTCATCAAATTCCGATGTCTATAGGTCAAGATATAAGCTTTCAGACACTAATTTACAACCGTTCACTACACAACACCTTTTTAGCTAATAGCAACCTATATATGTATTAGAAAATATATACCTAGAGACATCAGAATTTGATGAAACAAATTTCTATGCCTTCGTATCATTGTCCTGATCGTAAATATATCCATAAAAATATTTTTTACCAAATAATTTTATTTTTTGAATTTTTTAATTCCAATTTGACCTAATTTGGAATTAAAAATTTGAATCACTTAAAATATTTTTTAAAAAATATGTTTGGTGACATATTTATGATCAAGGCAACGATACGAACGCATAGAAACTTGTTTCATCAAATTCCGATGTCTATAGGTCAAGATATAAGCTTTCAGACACTAATTTACAACCGTTCACTACACAACACCTTTTTAGCTAATAGCAACCTATATATGTATTAAAAAATATATACCTAGAGACATCAAAATTTGATGAAACAAATTTCTATGCCTTCGTATCATTATCCTGATCGTAAATATATCCATAAAAATATTTTTTACCAAATATTTTTATTTTTGGAATTTTTTAATTCCAATTTGACCTAATTTGGTATTAAAAATTTGAATCACTTAAAATATTATTTAAAAAAATATGTTTTGTGACATATTTATGATCAGGGCAACGATACGAACGCATAGAAACTTATTTCATCAAATTCCGATGTCTCTAGGTCAAGATATAAGCTTTCGGTCTTTGATTTAATTTATTTTAAATTAATTTAAGTTTTGGGACGAATCCCTAAATTTGTCCCAAAATTTGGGACAAGTCCAGAAATTCATCCCAATTTTAGGGACGAAATTGGGAACAAAAAATATTTGTTCCTAAAAACCCTAATTCTAATTCCCAACCCGATTCTTTTTCCCTTCTCTCTTTTCTTTCCTCTCTCTCCCCCGTTCCCCCTTCTTCCCATCTGCGATTTCCAGGTTTCGGCCACATCTCCGACCGATGACGGCGTGATCTACGACGATCGGCGGTGGAAGGTTTTCGTTTGGTAAGCAAAACGCTCTCAGATCTCTCTCTCTCGGCGTCGCTGGACTCCCTGCCGGCGCGGGCTGGCCGCGTCCAGGCGCTGCCTGGCCGGCGCTGCATGGCCGGCGGCGGCAGCCGCTGCCTGGCCGGCGGCGGCAGCCGCTGCCTGGCCGGCGGCGGCAGCCGCTGCCTGGCCGGCGGCGGCAGCCGCTGCTGGGCGTATGGCTACCGCTGTGCACCATTTTGGCAGTTGGTTGGACTGTTTATGGCTACCGGAATTTGACCATTTTATCAGTTGTTTAAGTTAATATTCAAATATTACTGTCTGAATTGATAATGTTCTTTTGTGCAGGTCTCATTTTGGCGTGATCTCAGTGTAGTTGAAGACATATTTGTTGACTTCTTTTCGGTATTCTTAAGTTCTTTATTATGCATTTACTTTATATATAAAGTTAGCTTTAAATAATTTTATTATAGTTGATTAATTGCGTTCCGTCTTTTTGATTAGCTGTTGTTTTTTGTTTTGTCCTCAATGATAAGATTTATCTATAGTAACTTTTAATAATGTTTAACTAAACAGTTGAATTCAGGTAAAATGCAGAATGAGCGAAGTTGGATGTATAACAAAAATTTGCCTAATCGTCAGGGGTTAACTCTTGAGTTTATCACTGGACTGAGGCAATTTTTAAATTTTACATCTACTCAAGTTATGTATATGGATGGCAAGAAGATAAGGTGCGCGTGTAGAAAATGTCACAATGGGAAATTTTTACCCACCGATAAAGTTGAAGAACATCTTTGTAGATTTGGTTTTACTCCGAATTATTATAATTGGACAAGTCATGGCGAACCGTTCATATCTGATGAGGATTATGGACGGAATTTTCAAGCCTCTGCTAGTGGGGATCAGAGTTATTATGAACAATTCAATCCATATCAGAGGATGGTAATTGATGCAAGTTGTCAGAATTATATTCCCGAGACGCTTGGTGCAAGTTCTATTTTCCTCCAACAAGTGAACAAATGTTTGCCACTAATACATTGCCGTTGGAGGAGTCTGATGTACCAGGTCTGGATGAAATATATTACAAATTTCAAGAAGTATTGAGTGATGCAAATGAACCATTATATTCCGGTTGTGACAGTCAGACTAAATTATCTCTCACATCCAGATTATTAAATATAAAGGCAGATCATAATATGTCGCAAGATTGTTTTAATGATGTTGTTCAAGCGTTTAACGATACTTTGCCACGTGATCACAGTTTGCCTCTTGATTTTTACAGTATGAAAAAACTGGTGAAAGATTTAGGTCTTCCAGTTGAAAGAATTGATGTTTGCAGAGATGGTTGTATGTTATATTGGGGAGATGATGCAGAAGTAGAGGTTTGTAAATTCTGTAATCAAGATAGGTATAAGACAACCAGGAGTCAACAACGACGTAAAGCACACAACCAGTTGTTTTATTTACCTTTAACTCCTAGATTACAAAGATTGTATGCATCAAAGGCAACTGCGGAACACATGACTTGGCATGCAACTCATCAAACAGAAGAGGGTTTAATGTGTCATCCATCAGATGCAGATGCTTGGAAAAATTTTGATAGAACATATCCAGATTTTGCAAAGGAGACTAGAAATATTAGATTATGTCTTTGTGCTGATGGATTTGCTCCGTTTGGTAAATCAGGAAGAAATTATTCTTGTTGGCCAGTTATTTTAACGCCGTATAATCTTCCACCTGGGATGTGCATGAAAACACCTTATATGTTTTAACATTGGTTGTACCAGTCCGCAAAATCCAAAAAGTTAATAGATATTTATATGCAACCTCTGATAGCAGAACTTAAACAACTATGGGATGAAGGTGTTCCTATATACGATGTTCATTCTAACCAGATGTTTATACTGAAGGCTGCTCTTCTTTGGACCATAAATGACTTTCCAGCTTATGGTATGCTATCAGGTTGGAGTACTGTTGGGATCTTGGGATGCCCAATATGTATGGAGAGATCAAAGTCATTCAGATTGAAACACGGAAAGAAACCAAGTTATTTTGATTGTCATAGGCAATTCTTACCAACAAATCATAAGTTCAGAAAGAATAAAGATGAATTCACTAAAAATAGGATCGAAAGAACACTTCCGCCATTGAGATTGACTGGTCAAGATATTTGGTACAGAGTGCATCACTTTCCCTCTGTTATTGAACAACCATATGGTACAAATTATGAATATGGGAGTACACATAAATGGACTAAACGAAGTATATTTTGGGATTTACCGTATTGGTTTAGTCATTTGATACATCATAATCTCGATGTAATGCATATTGAGAAGATGTTTTTGATAATCTGATAAATACTGTGATGGATATCACCGGAAAAACAAAAGACAATCTCAATGCAAGAAAAGATATGCGACTCATATGTAAAAGACCCACTCTTGATGTCGATGAAAATAGTAGAGGACCAAAGCCAAAGGCAATTTATACATTAAATAAGGATCAAAGACGTGTCCTATGTGAATGGTTGAAATCTTTGAAATTTCCAGATGGGTATGTCTCTAATCTTGGAAGATGTGTTGATATGAAAGAATGGAAGTTAATTGGTATGAAAAGTCATGATTGTCATATCATAATGCAAAGACTGATTCCTATTGCTTTTAAGGAACTCTTACCACAATTTGTATGTGGAGCGATTACGGAGTTAAGTATTTTCCTACATGATATTTGCTCAACAGTTTTGAAACGTTCACACATGGAGAAGTTAGAGAGAGATATTCCAATCATTTTGTGCAATTTGGAAAGAATATTTCCACCCTCTTTTTTTGACTCCATGGAGCAACTTTTGGTTCACTTGCCATATGAGGCCAAAGTTGGAGGACCCGTTCATTTTCGGTGGATGTATCCATTTGAAAGGTAGAGTGTCTTATTTGTATAATTCGAATGTCTGAATGAAAAAAAAATATTTCTACTCCTGGATTATTTATATATATATATATATTTATTTAATATAATTTTATATATCTTCAACAGATTCTTATATCATTTGAAGAAAAAGGTGAAAAATAAAGCACGAGTTGAAGCCTCTATTGTTAATGCATACATTGTGGAGGAAGTCACCACTTTTGCATCATATTATTTTGAACCTCATGTTCAATGCAAAAGGCGAAGAGCGGGCAGAAATGATGAGGGTCCTATTGATCCAAATGTTACCTCATTTTCAATTTTTAACTACCTTGGTCGACCAAGTGGACCATGTAAACAAAGATACTTAACTGGTAAAGAATGGCGAGCAACCCAAACATATATTTTACTAAATTGTCCAGAAGTATCATCATATTACGAGTAAGTATATATTTTTATTTTTATTTCTTTTTTTTTTTCAATTATTTGTGTAACAATATGTTTTTTTGAGTAGGATATTTACCAACTTATATTCTGAATTATCGGCACAAGAGTTCGATCGATTTTGTGAAGAAGAATTTGCTGCATGGTTCAAATCATATGTAAGTAAAAAATCTATATTTGTGTGATACATATGCATACTTTTAACAATTTGTGTTTTGACCTTAGGTTCAAGCTAATCAATCTCACCTTGAACAAGAATGGCTAATCCATTTGTCATGGGGTCCAAATTCATGCGTACGCACTTGGCCAGCATATTTCATAAATGGATATAATTTTCATACTCAAGACTATGGAATGGGCAAGAATACCATGAATAGTGGGGTGTGCGTATCGTCATCCAATGAAGGAGGTCCAAGTAATGATTTTTATGGTTTGTTGGATGAAATTATAGAAGTAGAATACCCAGGACCACAAATGCAAGTTATATTATTTATGTGTCGCTGGTTTGGCCCTGTTAGAGGGATGAAAGTGCATCCACATTATAATTTAGTTGAAATAAATCATAAGAGATTTTATAAGAGATATGAACCATTTGTGTTGGCACAACAAGCAATTCAAGTATTCTATTCTTCATATCCGAGTTTGAAACGCGATAAGATTGATTGGTGGGTTGTTTGTAAAACTAAAGCACGGAAAAAATTGAGGCACGTTGGGAAAACATTGCATATCAACAAGAGGAAGTTTCAAACACCTTTCAGACTGAGGAATATATTATTCCAACTTTACGAGATCCCAACGGTGTAGTAATCAACGTAGATAGAAGTGAAATTGATGATGATGATGATGATGAGGAGGAGGAGGAGGAGGAGGAGGAAGAGGAAGAGGAAGAGGAAGAGGAAGAGGAGGAGGAAGAGGAGGATGAGGATGATAATGACAATGATGACTTTGATTTTTGATGATGGGTAAGTTTTGTTAGCTTATTTAAAGAAATTTCCCATATTTTATTGTATATACTGTCTCTTTTATAATTTGATTTACTTTATCTGTTAACACATTGTATTTATTCCTACAGGTCATCAGAGGTCACATTTCATAAATTTCCCCTCCATCCTTTTCCATAATCTTTACATAAAAATGGTAAGTTTTTAATTATCCTTTGTTATGTATTAGATTTGTAATTAACTTTATTAAATTGTTGAAATTTCCAGCATATATTTCGACGTGGTGGACGTAGACGGCGATCACAGGACCAGACACATCCATCACCTGCCAGTGAACCTAATCCACCCCCTACTCAAGCAGGCCCATCCCATGTGTCTTCTCCACCGGCATCATATTCTCCTGCCAGTGTACCTATGCCACCCCTTCATCAGCCGGGCCCTTCTCATGTACCTTCTGCACCGGTTTCATATTCGCCGCCACAAGTACCTTACCCAGAACAGTTACCTGTCCACTCAGATCCTCCTAACTCAGCAAGAAATTCATTTGCTGAGTTTAGGAATGATAGAGCCCCTTTAGTCCCCATCGGTGATTCGTAAGTACTATAAAATATTTTATTTGTTAGATCTATCTTAATTATATAATATCATTATTTTGTAATTTAATGCAGCTTTGAAAATCTGGTACAAGTTGTTCGAGAAATAAATAGGATCGTGAACAACCATTGAGGAGGGGATTCTTTGACATATTCAAGCACTCCACCAGCCACAAAACAACTTTGGTGGAGCGAGTTCAAAGTAAATTTTCTTAACTTTACTTCAATTTTACAGTGATTATATAATAAAATAAATTTCTATTTCAGCGCTTAAATAATTGGGACCGAATGACGAAATGGAGATACGAAGAATATTTAAAAGAAATGTGGCGATCACATTAGACATGTATTAAGTCACGCAAAGAGTCGGCGGAAAAAACCAAACTTCATCACTGAAGAAAATTGGGAGAGGATCACTCTATTTTGGGCAACGGAGGAAAGTAAACAAAGGAGTGACCTGAATAGAATGAATCAATCTCACAATTCTGGTGACTCAAGTGCTATATATGCGGGAGGCTCCATTAACATAGATGAGCATAGACGGAGAATGGTAATAGTTTCACTCTTTCACAAATTTTTAATATATATCAAATTATTTCGTTATTTGAAATAATGTTTTTTTAGACCAAGGAGACAGGGAAGGAGCCTTCTTTCATTGATGCTTTCACTCGCACTTTTAAAAAAAAAGATAACACATGGAGTGGGGCGAGAGCAAAAGCAGTCAAGGTTGGAATTAATTTTTATTTTACCTTAATATATGGTTTAAATTTAATTATTTACCTACCATTATTGTCTTAATATTATATGTGTTTCTATTATATCTAATCAATATCGTATGTGTTTTACAAAACAGGAAAAATATGATCAACTCGAGCTAGCTCAAACATGCTCACAAGCTGGCATCGATAGTCAGGGGTCTGAGGAGTCTGTTGGCAATAATTTGAGTTTATGGTTAGAGGCCAGTGGAGGACCAAAAGGGGGAAGGATATTAGGGATGGGTTCCTTGAGTAGAACCCAAAGATTAGTTAGAACTTCTTCCTCCACATCAGCACTTACGACCCAAGTAAATACCTTGACTGATGAGGTTAGCCATCTGAAGGAAATAATTTCGCAAAGAGACCAAGAAAGGGTGCAAAGAGACCTAGAACGGGCTAATTTGGAGAAAGATATTAGAGAAATGCGCCGACAACAAGAATTTATCATGCAACACCTTCAGTTGAGCTCCGCTCAATGTCAGAATCCTCCCAATGATGACGATGATGATGCCTACGATGATAACGATGATGGCGGTGATGATTTTTGATAATTTTAATAATGTATGATGATTTTTTTCTTATGTTTACTGCTTTACACATTAATCAATGGTTTTTTAACTTTTCAACTCTGCCATTTGTAGGTTAAGTCTGTTGTCTTCTTGCACTGTTCCACTGTCAATGTATGAGATGACTTATCTTTGACGTAGACTAATCTATATGATTCTTAGTTGTGTACCAGTAACAAAATTAAAGCATAATTAGGCAATATGAATGAAGTCTCTAATACTCGACTTTATTTTTTCCTGATTTGATAATGTTGTTTGTGCAGGTCTCAAGTTGGTGCGATCTCGGTGTAGTTGAAGACAAATGTATTTGTTCACCTCTTTTCGGTATTCCTAAGTTCTTTAATATGCATTGACTGATCTATATATAAAGTTAGCTTTAAATAATTATGTTATAGTTGTTTAATTATATAAAGTTAACTTTAAATAATTATGTTAAAATTAGCTTTAAATAGTTGTTTAATTGTGTTCATTCTTTTTGATAAGTTGCTCTTTCTTGTTTTGTCTTCAATGATAATGATGCATAAAAGTTCTGAATTTGATCTATGTATAGTTCAAAACTATATAGATACATAAAAGTTTTATATTTCATCTAGAATTACATTACACTATTCTAAAATTCTTTACTAGATAACGATGCATCCTCCTACCTTAATATTTTGTAAAGAGTTGTTAAAAATGTGCTAAAGTTATTCATATGAAATTGTCAACTAGTTAACACAATGAAATGAACAATTATTTTAAACATCCTTTAGTTTACATTAAATATCAACCAAAGACAAAACTATAAATTCAGCAAATTAAAATGAAAAATAAAGTTAACTAAGTGAGAAAATTTAAACCCTAATATCATACTTCACAATATCTCTCTCTCTTTTTCTCTATATGATGTGTCAATTATATTAGGTTGTATCGTAATTACGATACATGTACTTAGCTTCAAAATAATTCTTATAATTTTATTTATCGTTATTATGACATGGATGATTCATATCGTTGGTAAATATGACTTTTATTATAATTAGGGCTTTTATTAGAATGTTTAAGGAATTTCATATTTATGTTTTGTTTCCAATTATTCTTTTTACATGGCCATATCGTATAATATTTACAATCTTTCTTGTTAGACATGATCTAGTTTATTTGTTTGTTGTTATGTAGGCAAAAGAGATTTGATGGGGATCAAAGATTTTGTGGCACATGAAGATGACTATATGTATTCTTAGTGTTGTTGGTTGGATGATGGATTTATAAAACATTGGGTTGTTGAACTTTGTATCATATTTTCTAGTAGCTTGAACAAAATGGATATTGTAAACTTTGTTGCGAACTTTATACTTCTTGAATTATGAGTTGATCGATATGTTGAATGTTAAATTTGTATGTGTTGAATGTTAAATTAGGATGTGTTGAATGCATATTATTTGTTATTTGAATTTGGTTTGTATGTATTTGGATTGTATTGTAGAAAGAGATTGAAGCTGGAAAAAATTATTTGAAATAGGGACGAATTTGGCAACGAAAATTATTTGTCCCAATTCTATCGTAATTTGGGACAAAATTATTTTCGTCCCAGAATTCGTTCCAGATTTTGGGACGAATTTTGGGACGAATCCACAAAATTCGTCCCAAATTTCGTCCCAGAATCTGGGACGAATCCACAAATTTCGTCCCAAATTTCGTCCCAGAATTTGGGACGAATTCTGGGACGAAAATTTATCTGGTGTGCTTGGCAAGTTTTTGTTGTGAAATTCGTTGCCAGTTTTGCAACAAATTTATTATTCGTTGCAAAATTAGGAACAAAGATGGCAACAAAAATAATTTTGTCACCGAATTTGTCCCCAAATTCGTTGCAATATTAGGGACAAACTTGGCAACAAAATATAATTTGTCACCGAATTTGTCCCCAAATTTGTTGCAAAAATCAAGACAATTTTGGCTGAAAATTTATGTAAATTCGTCCCTAAATTTGTTCCTAGGTTTGCAACAAAAACAGTTTTCGTTGCAAATTTCTATACTTTTTTGCAACGAATTTGGGGACGAAAATTTTTTTCGTCGCCAAATTCGTCCCCAAATTTGCAACAATCCATAATTCGTTCCAAAAGTTGGCATCAACCATTTTGGGACGAAAAAATTTTCGTCCCAAATTTTGTCGCAAAAATTTTTGCAACGAATTTTTTTTCAAAATTCGTCCCCAATTTTGTCCCGAAATCCTTTATTTTTTGTAGTGCCTAGTCATTCTCACCGTCGAACCCATCTCCCTTCTCCCCTCTCGCACGACGTCGAGCCACAGCCGCCCCAACCCGACGCTAACGAACTCTTCATCTTCCCCAACCGGCGCCACCCTCCCGACGTCTCACTTCCTCTCCCGACTCTTCTTCCTCCCTTCCTCTCATCCACCCCGATCTGTGTCGACTCCCCCTACACATCGCTCAACATCGATGCCACTGCCGCCACCCTCTCTGACCACCGTCTTCCTCCTTTAAGTGGACACTAAAGGCTTACAAGAGCCCTAGATCTGACCACTGTGTGTCGCTGTCCTTGTCGCCAGCTCGTGCCCTAGATTGGGTCTCTCACCACCGCACCTTTGCACGAGTTGATCTTCGGTCGAGAGCAAGGTTCCAAGCCCTACCTCTTTTTGGTAGGCGTTGGTGCCGTCGAGCCTTACCCTCGTAATTCTTTTGATCTCGTCTTCTCCTCACCACTGCTGCCAGCAGCTAGCCGTCGACAGCCGATCCCGATCAATGTCACAGTAAACCACCGGAAAGGAAAGAGGTCAGCGACTGATTTGGAGTAAGTTATGGTTGATATCAGATTAATAGGAATTGGAGTTGCATTTTCTGTATAGGGTGTAGAGATTTGGGTTTGATTTCAGTTGTGCTAACTAGGAGTGATCGTTCCGACAGTAGGATTGTGGTAGCTCAAGCCACAGAGCTCCGGCGACAGGTGTTGGGGTTGCAAGGTTGCAAACATAGTCCCACATTGAAAACACATGGGAAAGATCGTGAGTTTATAAGAGAAAGATATCTCCATTGGTATAAGGCCTTTTGGGGAGAGCTCAAGAGCAAAATCATGAGGGTTTAGGTCCAAAGTGGGCAATATCATGCAATTGTGGAGATATTCAAATTCTTTTCGATCCAACAATTGGTATCAGAGCCCGGACTGCCAAAAGGTTTAACCGCCGACTGTGCACAAGAGCTATGGTCTAATTGAGTCATGTGGGTACAATATTGACCTCGAACAAAAGAAGTGGGGGCTCCTATGTTCGGATCAAGAGGACCAGACACCATGCAGGAAGTCCTAGTTGCGACTAGGCAAGGAAGTCCTAGTAGGTCGGGTGGACCGAGGGGCAGGAAGACCTGGTGGGTCTATGATCGAACATGAGAAGTCTGTGGTCTTTTGTTTGAGGGGGGGATTGTTGGGGTTGCAAGGTTGCAAACATAGTCCCACATTGAAAACACGAGAAAGATCATGGGTTTATAAGAGAAAGATACCTCCATTAGTATAAGGCCTTTTGGGGAGAGCCCAAGAGCAAAACCATGAAGGTTTAGGCCCAAAGTAGACAATATCATGCAATTGTGGAGATATTTAAATTCTTTTCAATCCAACAACAGGCACCTTCAGTTAACATTTTCTGGTAGCCGCTCTCTAGCCGTGGTCAACAGGGAAGTCTCCGACTTGGGTGAGTTTAGGATTAATTGTGCTTAGTAAATCCTATTAGAAGAAGAAATGATTAGGGTTGCATAATCTGAATTTATTAGTTGGTTTCTCTAGTTGGATTAACTATGAAAGAAGGATAAGGTTATTAAATGGGGTTGGGCCATAGTGTCCTAATCGGATTATGATTAGTATTTGATTTATAATAAAACTTAGCTATATTGTGCATACTATGTGCAGGACTGTGATTGAGATAGTTGTCGTGACAGGGCGTCATTTGGTTCAGACTACACATTAAAGGCGGGTTTCTCTGATTTATCTCCTTGATATAGTCATTTTTTATATGTATAGTAGTTTATAGCTAGTAGTAATGATTGTGTTTACTTCTACCTGTTGGGATCCTTCGTACTCGGCTAGAGAGGGGGGGGTGAATAGCCGCCCCAAATTCTCGCGTTCTTCCTTCTTGTCGACTGTTGAAGAAGCAACAGCTTCTCAGACGCCAACCACAGCAGCAGCTCAGTCGGAGTCCCAGCCGAAGGAAGAAGCTCACGCGAAGCTTGCGAAGAAGAGCTCAACAAAGCTCAAGCACCAGAACAGCAGCTCTGTAGCAGAAGAGAAGAGAAAGAAGCAATAGCACAGAAGATGCCCTCGTCTCCTTTATACCTGCGAAGAAGAAACAGCGAAGAAACTAGCCGTTGCGTTGCAACGGCTAGAACCCTGATCGGTCTGCGGACCGATCAGGGAAGAACATTCGCGTACTCTGATCGATCCGTGGACCGATCAGGCCACAGCTGGATCGGTCCACGGACCGATCCCAACTCTTAACTTTGAAGCTCTTCCTTCCGCGACATCATCTCCTGATCGGTGCGTCGCGATCGAAGCTCTGATCGGTCCACGCACCGATCAGCGTTTTCTCGTGGCTATCGATCACCTTCCGATCGGTCCGCATCGATCGATATCGATCGAGCACATCGATCGGTTATTGATCGGTCACCGGACCGATCGGATAACTAGTGACTTGGTTTTGCCCAAACTAAGTCCCAAGCCTTCCTAACCAACATTCGGTCAACCTCGACTGTTGGTACTTCATTCCTAGCATCGGTCACCCTCGACCTACTAGAATTCCCCAAGTGTCCGGTCAATCCTTTGACCTACTTGGACTTTCTCGACACCGGATGTCCGATCATCCCGATCCATCTGGATTTTCCTGCCAGCTTAACTCACCGGACTTTCACCGCTTCACTCACCAGATTTCCACACCGCCTAACATCCCAGTTAGGACTTTCACTGCCCGGCTTCACTCACGGGACTTTCCAACCGCCTAACATCCCAGTTAGGACTTTCCCCGGCTTCACTCACGGGACTTTCCACACCGCCTAACATCCCAGTTAGGACTTTCCCATTCAAGCTTCACTCACTGGGACTTTCCACCGCCTAACATCCAGCTAGGACTTTCCTCGTGTCAAGCTCCCTGCTTGGACTTCTCCATGCCAAGTCTCCATACTTGGACTTTTCCAGTGCCAAGTCTCCATACTTGGACTTTTCCCGTGCCAAGTCTCCACACTTGGACTTTTCGCGTGCCAAGCTCCCTGCTTGGACTTTTCCAGTGCCAAGTTCCCTGCTTGGACTTTTTCCGTTGCCAAGTCTCCATACTTGGACTCTTTCCCGAATCAGGTCAACCAGGTCAACCTAGACCTACGGTTGCACCAATAATCTCCCAAACATCTATTCTTGTCCCATATCAAGAATACAACTCTTCCACGAGTGTCAAACATCAAAATACAACTCAACTAGGTCAACCTTGACCTAAGGTTGCACCAACAATCTTCCTAAGTCAAACATCAAAATACAACTTGAGTCAGGTCAACTCGAGTCAGGTCAACCAAGTCAACCTTGACCTAAGGTTGCACCAACACTACCTTGGTATGTCACTTCTTGGTTCTTGTAGTCTGCCTATATTCCTATCAACTATGCATTCATACTTATATTATCTTGTTTGTTGTCATGTTTATTCCTGTTCATAGAAATAGTGACATACATTGTCCTACTGTATAGTAGTCTAGTTATTTGACATGTCTGACTTGTGTACCTAGTTTATTGTTACCTAGATCATTGTATGAATTTATTTCCTTTTTGGTACATATTATATGAAGGTGTATACTGTCAGGATCTACATGCTTAGTGTCATGCATCATCTTGCATGATTGCATGCTGAGTGATTGTCGACTCCATTATTGTTGAGCACATCGCAGTTACATGATCTGTACACACAATCACTCATGGGTTAGTGGTATATCAGCCAGGGTATGTACAGTTTGCTCTGTCAAGGCTCCACTGGTCCGCTCATGGGTAACGATGACTGCAGCATGTAGCGGACGGGAATCCCTCCCCTTGACTATGATACAGGGAGATGAGAGCTTAGGCTCCCCCACTATGTTTGGGGTATGAGGATACGTGTACTCTGACAGCATTCTGTTCACTTGTTCACTCAAGAGCAGTGATGGCAGAGTGCACAGTCGTCATAGCCCTACCCACTCGATCTCACTATCGTGTGGAGATGGCTGACTAGCGTCAGGGGTGACCATGTCATTTTTGCATCATATGCATGAATTGCATTTATTGTTTATGCTTACTGCATTATGTATGTTGTATTTTGGTGGTTGCATATGATTGACATACATACAGGTGACATTTTGTATCTGGTATGACGACCCTTATTTCCAGATAAGAGGTTCTGGTGAATACAGTTTCTTCAGCCTTTTCAATCTGTATTTCCCACTTTTGTTTAGGAAACTGTACTGCATGATTATTACTGTTAGTTATATCTTATTATGCATGTCTATCCGGTATCCACTGAGTTGTTGAACTCGCATCATTGATTTATTCCTATTTCAGGTTGAATCTGTCAGGAGATTCCAGTTGCTAGTCCCCTTGTCACAAGAGTTTACGTATTGGTCTTTTGGTATTCGGTTTATTTGCTTAGAGCTGTGTTTCGGACTTGTATTGGTTTTGCACCCTGAATTTTATATGGTTTTTCTTAAGACATTGTAACGATTGGTCTTTTGCTTGCTTGGTGAGTTTCTATTTGGTATGTTTTGTTGGTGCAGTGAGCACCAGATGATCGAACCTGAGTTTTGATTATGGCAAAGAGTTCAAAGTTAAGCTGTGGTGTTATCTAACAAGGTTCATAGAATTTGCAGGAAAGTCCTAAGTGATACTTAGGCAAAAGTCCTAGCTGCGGTTAGGCAAGGTGAAAATCCTAGGGGGTGGTAACCCTAGGTGAAGGAAAATCCTAAGGGACGACAATCTTAGGTCCTAGGGGGTGGTAACCCTAGGTGAAAGAAAAAGCCTAGGGGGTAACCTTAGATCCTAGGGGGTGGTAACCCTAGGTGGAGAAAAATCCTAAGGGGTGGCAACCTTACGTCCTAGGGGGCGGTAACCCTAGGTGGAGGAAAAATCTTAAGGGGGGGTAACCTTAGGTCCTAGGGGGTGGTAACCCTAGATGGAGAAAAACCCTAGGGGGTGGTAACCCTAGGCGAAAAGTCCAGTCGGTCTGGAGGACCGGACTAGCATCAGGTAATCTCTCCTGAGGGGAGTAGGTGAGGACGCGTTCCCCGAAAGAGGGAACAGTAGGCGTCGGTTCGACCTAGGGTTTCCGGTAGGAAATCCGATGTCAGAACCGGACAGTCCGGAGACTGTCAAAATATTCTATTCATATTATTGTTTTGTGCTAACTTTGTTTTGCAGGGTATTTTTGGGACTACCATACTTTGCAGGTACAAAAGAGCACCTTAAGCCTCGGATGAACAGTGTCCGAGGCGCCTCCATGGAGCTTGGAGGCACCTCAGGTGCAGAATGTGAGCTGGCCGCGAAGCAGTGCTAGAGGTGCCTTGGACCAAGGCTTGGAGGCGCCTTGGAGTGGCTTGAAGGCACCTTCAAGCTGATAAGGTGCGACGAGTTCAGCAGTGATCCACACGGGTGACTCGGAGGCCTGGAGGCGCCTTGGATGGTCTTGGAGGCGCCTCCAACGAGCTTTAAAAGGAGGCTTCGAGCAGCAGGTTGAATCATCAATTAAAAAAGCTATCCTTTGACTGTTGGCTGCTCAAGAGACGACCCTGGAGTGCTGTAGCTACGTCCCGACAACCAGGAGCTGCGATTCTACTATTCTTTGTTGTCGGTATCATTATTTCTAAGTACTCTTAGTTGTAATCTCAAATTGTACTGAATTTACGATACTATAGTTGTTGCCCACCGAAAGCGATCAACGATCACGGGCCTTGGAGTAGGAGTCGCCACAGGCTCCGAACCAAGTAACTCATTGTGTCTCTCTGTGTGATTATTTTATTTCTGCTGCGTCATTACTCGAGTTTTACGAATCCGAAACGACTGAAAGTCACGAGCGCTATTCACCCCCCCTCTAGCGCTTCTCGATCCAACATGTTTTGCTACGCGACTATTGGACGACAGAAGAGGTAAGTTTGGATGTTGTTTTCGATTTCTTTTCGTATTGTGATGACAGCCGAAGACTGATATATTATAACTACGTAGATTATTTCATTTTTGTATGATATATATTTCAGCCGTGTTGGTTGATGATTGTGAGCCATGAGGGCTATGTAGATAAGTTTCAGATTGTCACCCGTAAAAGGGAGATGCTGTCGAAATTTCTTCTGACAGGGACTTCCCCGGGGCGTGACAACTTCTATAGTATTTTAGGTCAACTGATTTTCCATTTGAGTCATTATCTAAGGTTATGTTAGTTGTTATTGGAGTTTTTATTTCTTTGGTGTTTTTCATTATAAATTTTTTAAGTAATTCCTTAATATATTTTTGTTGGTAGACATAATTTTCTTCATTAGTTTGTTTAATTTGTAGACCTAAAAAGTAAGACTATTTTCGATGGTTTTAGAGGTTATTTTTAAGGTTGTTTTGGATTGTTTCTAAGCAATTTACAGTCCTGATTGTTAGGTTTCTTACTTTATTTTGATTCTCTGTTAATAAATTTTATTGTGTACAAGTAGCTGAATTATTAAAGCTGACATTATGCTTAAAACCATAATGATTCTATTGCTGAATTTCCAGTTTGCTTATCTATACTAAGCTAGCTTATCAATTCGTTAGTATGATAGTTGTAAGGAATTAATTTCAAAATAATTTTTTTAAGCACTGTTTTTATTTTTCCAATGGCTTGTGTTGGAAATTAGGATACTATTTGTAACCATTATGCATGTCAAGTTTGCCAGACAATGCGTATGCATCGTGTCATAATCCGGATGTAGTTCACTTGCATACACTCTTTAAAACCTTGCAACTAGCATGTTTCGTTTACTTCATGTTGATTATCTTCTTGTAATTTAAGCGAGCCAACTTTCTTTAAAGTTATAACAAGGACATTGGTTTACCTAGAGAAACTATTTGTCTATCCTTTCATCTACAAGTATTGGAGCTATATTGGTGAATTTGTTCTCGCTTCCTTGTTTCACCGTGATGGTTTTGCTGAAATAGGAGCTAGAGGTAGAAGTCAGAATATGTGATCCTAGATAGTGTTATTGTACAAATTTCTATCCAACTTAGTTTGTTGAAAGGTTAGCTTCTCCTGATTAGAAATGTATCGTCTGCTAATTGCAAGTTATGCATTTGACCCCTCAGAAGAAATGTGCAAGCACATAAGAGGAGAATAAAAATGTAAGGTGAAAGATAATTTCTTTTTCAAATCCCGGTTTTGCAATTAAACCACCTATCGTATGAATAAGTATTTGCTATAATAGTCATTTAACTTGCTCCAAGTGAAGGTGAAAGGGTTTTTTTCACAACCCCACAGAGTAGCTTGATAGACAAAATGATTTCACTCATATCTTCTAGAAGGTTCTTATCAATTGTTTGCTGATTTAATTTTCTTTTAAAAAAAAAAAGAAAAAAGACAGCCTTGGCTTCTTATTTGTTGCTTGGATGCAACTAATACTTGATTTTTCTTTGCTACATGAATCCAATTGGTAGTATATGCATTAAAGCCTATTTCTACTTGGTGCACTTCCTTGCATTTGAATTTTAATAGATGTGCTTGTTTATTCCTTTTTTTTTTATGCTATTATTGTTGTTGAATTGGATTAAAATCATTTGATTTTTGTTTTTACTGGCAGTAAATGATATCTTATAAGATGCACAAGTAAACAAATTTGATTCAACAATATAAGATATTTTGAAATTCATATGTATGATTCTCTATCTATCGTGGGTACTATTTAATTTTTTAAACTTGACTCAGAAGTTTGTGAAATGTATCTACATATTTTTTTTATTTAATTGTTGGTAGATTATGAATCTATTTCTATTGTTACTTATGCATATATCTTCTTAATCAATGATATTTTGATGATGTTCGAATTGATTTTATATAAGATTTTGATTGATATATAGTTCAAAATGTGTTAGTCCAAAATTTTATAATTACTTAAATCATTTAACTTGTAAATGTAAGACAACGATTTTGTAAATGTATTATTTAAATAAAACAACGATTTTAAAATGATACAAAACACCATCAAAGATAATAATTTTTAATTATTATCAAACTATTATTTTTAATTAAAAAATTAATGATTTAAAATCATTGTTAAATTATTATTGATCGTGCTAAAAGATAACGGTCAAATCGTTGTTGTTGACTAAAAGACAACATAAAACATTTCTTTTAACAATAGTTTTTTTAAACATATAAAGATAGGAAATTAGAATTTAAATTAGTTATCAAACAGGCATAAATTAAGAAATATTCGTGTAAAAAGGTAATATTATTATTGTATTTCTGTAACTCAACTTTTAAAAAGTCATTAAATACTCTTTGCATCTAGATTTTTAAAATACTGAAATTACTCGTTACATTTTAAATTATTAAATCACGTACGTGCTTATTTTCTAAAATACTTGTTTTTTCTTCCCTTGTTATCCTCTATTCAACGAGGCTAATAGGCAATCGATAAGTTCCCACGGCCCATGGTATAAGCGAGTTGGAACAATCAATTCAGTCACAAAAATATGATTAAACCAATGAAGTGATCACTTGATCATAATTTCATGGGACTAAGTTATGATTATTGATTAGTCTTGATCATTTGCATTAGCTCGACAGTGAATTTTCACAACCACTTGGCCGTAAAAATCTCAATTGCATGGTCGAGTGATTGCCTTCGTGCCAACTCGGCCGCCTATCTACAAGTTTGAAAGTTGCGGAGGAAGATAAATAGCATAGGGTTAAACCATATTATTGAGGGGTATTTTAGAAAATTAATTTATAATTTGATAATTTAAAAAGTCAAATATACAATTTAGACATTTGAAAACACATGGTGGTAAATTGTCAAATTTATTTTCACGACTAATGCTTTATTCGGACATTAAATTGGTAATAGGTAGGACGAGAATGAGGTTCGAAATACACGTAAGTACTTTATATATTTGAATCACTCATAATTTAAGGTATTCCATCATGACACTTATATGAAATTTTTTTATAGAACTGAATGCATGGCTTTAATCAGTCATTGAAAAAGTATTTAAAAAAAATACCAACTGCATGTGCATATAAAAATATAAGACATTTTGAATCTATCATCTCTTAGTTTTTTAGTGGGCACAAACTCCAGAATTAGCGGCCAATTTAAATTATTTATTATTAATATTATTATTCTGTAAATGTCCTATTATTTATTCCTTTATACAGAGTTTGAGATTGCCTTGAAACTAAGATGAGAATTTCACTTCTTACTCCAATTATATTTATTTATTTATTTATTTATTATTATTATTATATTATATTATATTATATTATATTTATTTATTTATTTATTTATTTATTTATTTTTTACAAACTCAGTACTCTCGGTGGATCCGATTTAAAGATAATATTTTACTTTAGAATAAATCGAAAGGTGCTCATAATAATCTATTAGGATTATTAATTCGGATGAATAGGGTGAGTTTAGGTTGGATCAAAATAAGGATATTATAAAAAAATCTTAATTCGAACATAACACAATTCAAAAATCTTAAATCTAAATTCGGATAACACAACTAGCTCGACTAATCCGATAATTTTTTTTTTACTATTTTTTTATAATTTTTTATTTTTATTTTAATAATTCATCATCTTAAAACATTTTAATTTTCAAAAATAAAATTTAAAATAACCCTACAAAAATCTTAAATCATAAATTCAAATCAACTCAGGTGAACCGAATCCAACCCGATACTAACATAGCTCAAAAAATTTCAATCCTAATTCGTTATTTTTTAGATCGGTTCATTTTTTTTATACTCCCATGATTTATCTATATGACCCACTTTCTCATGTCCCTTAGCTATCAAAAGTGATGGAATTTTATTCGGTTGTTAATTTGTGATTGAAAACTTTATTGGTTGTTAATTTAGCGACCAAAAATTTATTCTGTCATTAATTAATAATCAAAGTTTTTCAATCATTAATTAGTAATCAAAATTTTATTCTGACGCTAATTTATGATCAAAAATTTTATTCGATCCATAAATAATGAGTGAATAAAATTTTGATCACTAGTGGATAGTTTTATTAGTGAGAATTGAATATAAAACAAATATGATATCTAAACCAGGTCTTTGACTATCCTCTGAGAACTTTAACATTCGCATCAAGCGTAATAATTCATCCACATCGCTGTGAGCTACCCAAAATCGAATCCTAACTAAAGTTTGTAAAAACTTGGTCTATAACCCAGTTATTTTAGGAAAATTTCAGAATGTTAGAAGAAAATAAAAGTGCAAACAAGAGAAAAAGTTGGAGATTTGAGAACTTTTATTATGTTATCTTAAAATGGATATTCAGATGATACTGATTAATGTCTCATGGTTGTGTAAGAACGTGGAGAATTTGATATGGTTTTTTCTTGGCGGATGTTGGAATATGCAGTGGTGATGTAACACAATCCAACCATTTCCTAACATAATCCAATAGCCAAACCCAATTTCAAGCTGAAAATTTTCAATTTTAACTCAATATTTTTGGAGTACTTAAGTCAGATTGACGACCAAATTTTATTCAGTTATTAAATAACAGTTAAATTTTGAGTTTAATTCGAAATCAAAAATTATATTTGGTCTTTAATTTAGTTATAAAAATTTATTCTGTTGTTAATTAGCTATCAAAATTTTATTTAGTCGTTAATTAATAACTGAATTTTTATTAGATTGCTAATTTACCATAGAAAATTGTATTTGATCGTTAAATAGTCAACCAATAAAATTTCAATTACTAATTTAAATGACATATAAACTAGATCTATGATGATTCTCCTAATACAATAATAATTTTAACATTTTCATCTGCTTCATCCACATTGTGTCTCTTTAAAAACCAAAGTCTAGTTAAAGCATGTCGAGTTCGAACAAGGATTCAACTATTATGGAAAAAATTTTAGGGGGCGTTTGGTTGTTTTCTAGGAATAAGAATCGGAATGGGAATCATTGTATTATGGAATGAGAATGGGTATAAGTATGGATATTACTCTTAAAAGTAATGTTTGGTTAGTTATATATTTTCTATCGGAATAAATCAAAATTTTCTTTTTTACCCTTAAAGGAAAATAAGAAAAAATTAGATATGAGAGAAAGATGAATGTGAAAGAAAAATATGATGAAAGAAAATGATGAGAGAGAAAGTATGATGAGAAAGAATGAAGAGAGAGAAAGTGTGATGAGAGAAAATGAGAAAAGTGAGTGTGATAGGAGAGATCATGATGAGAGAAGATGAGAGAGAAAATATGATGCGAGAGAAAGTATGATTGGAGAGGATGAAGAGAGAGAAAATGTAATGAGGAAAATGAGAAGAGAGTGTGATGAGAGAGATTGAGGAGAGAGAAAGTATGATGAGAAAAAAAACGGTGAGTGTGATGGGAGATATTGAGGAGAGAGAAAGTGTGTTGAGGAAAAAAAGGAGAAAGTGTGACAAGGGAGATTGATGAGAGTGAAAGTGTGATGAGAAAAAAAGAGAAGAGAATGTGATGGGAGAGATTGAGGAGAGAGAAAATATGTTGAGAGAGAAAGTATGATAGAAAAAAAGAAGGAAGAGAGTGTGATGGAAGAGATTGTGGAGAGAGAAAGTATGATAAAAGAGAAAGTATGATGAGAAAAAAAGAGGAAAGAGAGTGTGATAGGAGAGATTAAGGAGAGAGAAAGTGTGTGATAAAATGATGAGAGAGAAGTGATATGAAAGAAAAATAAATAAATATATTTTGATATTTGATATTAAGGGAGAAAATTTTAGTTTTAGGTCAAGGGTATTTTTGGAATAAGGGAATATTTTGATTGATGAAAATAGGGTAATGACTCATTGAAGGGGAGGTACATGAGAATGAGTTATTACCCAATTTCAAAGATTCATTCCCTTATTTGTATTTCTATTCCTATACACCAAATATTAACAATGGCAATCAATGATTCTCATTTCCATTCATCACTCCTATTCCCCTAAACCAAATGCCCCTTAGAATGTTATATAAATATATATTAAAATGGATATTTGGTCCATAAAATTTTAGAATGTTATATAGATATATTAAAATGGATATTTGGATGATGTTGATTAGTAGTGTAATAATGTGGAACATTTTATCCGGCTCCTTATCTTATAAATGACAGCTATTTACATGGAAATAATAATATCAAGGAAAAAATGGATATTGTAATTAAATAAAACTAAGTAAAAATAGAATTCAAATTTTAACATGATTTATTTATTTATTTATTTTTTGTTAACCGATTAATCTTAGAGATGAATGGTTCAATTCTATAGAAATTTCTCATCGGTCATTAGGATAAATCAAAAGGTATTCACGATGATCTATTAGAAATGTCAATTTGGATAGGTTGGATAACTTCTAGTTGGAGCAAAGCAAGGATATTACAAACAAATTTTAATCAGAATTTGATCCGAATTCAAACATAAACATAATAAAAAAACCTTAAATCTAAACTCCAACCTGGATAACCTGAATAATTGATCTGACTAATTTTTTTATTATTTTCTCTATAAATTTTTAATTTTATCTCAATATTTAAACATTATTATACTAATATTTTACTATTATGTATATAAAATATCTTTTTTTTTAAAAAACAAATTGATTTAACTCCTAAAAATCTTAAATTCACATCAATTTCAATCCAATCTAATCTTAAAAATCTCTAATACAAGTACAAAAATTTCCAATCCTAATCCGAAATTTTTTATGTCAACTCAGGACGTATTAATTTTTAAACCCTATGGTCTATCTAGACAGTTCACTTTCGTAAACTTGCTACCTACAAGAAGCGACAGAATTTTATTCGGTCGTTAAATAACGATCAAAATTTTATTCGATGGTTAAATAATGATCAAAATTTTATTCGGTCGGTAATTTACAATCGGAGATTTTATTTAGTTGCTAATTTAACGACCAAAAGATTATTATAATTAATAATAGAAATTTTATTTAGTCGTTAATTAACAACTCGATTTTTATTAGATTGCTAAATTGTGATCAAAAAATTAATTCGGTTGTTAAATAGTTACCAAATAAAATTTTAATCATTAATTTGATAGTTTTCTTAGAATAAGAATTGAATATATAAAAATCATAGATGACATATCTATGAAGAATACAAGAATTTTGACATTTGCATCAAGCATAGTGCTTCATCCACATTGCGCCTCTAACTATACAGCATCCGAAAACCGAAGCATACCTAAAGCCCGCGGAGCTCGAACAAGGACTCAGCTATTATAAAAAAAAATCCCAAAATGTTAGGTAGAAGAAAACATAATAGGTGTAAAAAACAGAAAAAAAATTAGGGGTTGTAAGATTGTGGAGCATTTGATCTGGTTTTCTTTTTTGATAGATGCTGCAATATGTAATGGTGATGTAATATATATAAATGAGAGACACTTATATGAAAATAATAATATTATGGAAAGAAAATTGATTGAAATTAAATGAAAATAGAATTCAAATTTTCACATGATTTTTTTTTAAAAAGTACAAATACCAATCATAATATTATGGGATGAAAATTAAAATTTACTAATGTTAACATAAGTAAACATGGTGAAATAATTATTTTGTCGCTATATTTACTAAAAAAATTAAGTATGTTTGTATCATCGAGATGATATTGTTGTTTTTTGAAATTTTATTCTCAGAAGTTGAAATATAACTTTATTTAAATATGAATATTTGGACTATTTTTAAAAATAAAATGTACAGTAGATAAATGGTTGGTGTAAAATGATTTCCTTAAATTTATTATGCCAAAATATCCCCTACGCCAGATGAAAAATATAGAAAAACATTGATAGCTAGCATATACAAATATAATCCCGTATGGAGATTTATGCTGGGTCTCTAATTTTATAGGGGCCCCTAATTTATAATTTTTTAATATTAATTATATTATTTTTAAAAAGTTTATTTTTAATTTTTAATTATCTTTAACTATGTTCATTTTTAATTATTTTAATTTTATTCATTGTTTTTTTAATTCACATATGTTGTGATTTCTGTCCAAAAATAATTACAAATGAAAGGTAAAATCAAAATTTTAGAAAAAAAAATAATTAAAAGAAACAAACAATTCCATGAGAATAAACTAATGAGATAAAATTTTCATTTAAGAATCCTTTAAAATTAATTATTTCAATTATATGATTATTATTTCTTCACTTCGTTTAAATAATTTAAAATATAGAAGATAATTTTGTTTTTTTCATGACATATAAAAAGTTGAAATTATTTTCTGTTTTTTCAAAAAGAATAATGTTTGAATTTTATTTTATTTTTAAATATGAAGTGTTATATGTTATTGATGATTTAGATTTATTTTTATAATTAAAAATTTTAAAATAAATTATAAACTCAAATTACAAAATATCTAAATTTTATAAAAAAAAATCCCAATACATATATAATTTATAAAGATTTTTATTTTAAAATAAAGTAAGATTAAATAATTTAAATTTTTTATCAATTAAAAACGATTTATTATGTGAATTCAAATATAAAATTTTAATTAGTAATTTTGCATGCTAAAAAAGTAAATATTGTATAAAAACTTATTTTATAAAATTATTTTGTTTTTTCATAAAAAAATATTAATAATTTTAGCTAAGGTCTGGTCCGTCTTGAATATAACTCTCATGTCTCTATAAAATTATGTTGACCTTGGGACAGATTGACGGGGGCACTGAGACGAGTGTATTTATCTTTTGCCATCATGTCTCCATAAAATTAGGAGATCTTGAAGTTGAGACGTCCCTTGGACGATTTAATAGCTAGATTTGGGGTTCGAATCTCAGTATAGCCAATATAAATAACTCTCTCATGTGTTAGTCACTATTTTAAAGGTTAGTAGTCACCCGTGATTTACCTACTCCGTGTTAACCCTGGAACAGATTAGCGGGGCCTCTAAGGGCGAGCATAATTACCTTTTGTCACTATGTCTCCATAAAATTATAATGTCTTGAGGTTGAAATTTGACATGTCTGAGCATATATTCCCTTATCTCTTAACCACCTATACTAATGACATGTATAATTTATTTCCTCCGTGTTACATAGATAAATTGACGAGTACTAACTTATACTAAGGATTGGCACTGTCCTAAAGACGACATATTCCTTAAGTTTCATACAATATTAAATCATGAAGTGTGTCAACCATTTTTGAAATTCTTTAATTTGGACCATTCAGATAACCATAATTTCATCTATGGTGAACCTGAAGTTTGCCTACCTCATCAAAGGTGTGAAACACCATCCTCTTTGTTAGCAATAATTTCATCCATTTGTGCTCCATCAATTCGTGGTTGGCTTAGTTGGAGGAGAATGCACATATATGCTTTGTTGGTGGCACTAAAACTGAAGCCTCTATTGATGTCATCCCCTTCTCTTGTTTCATAAACCTAACAATTGAAGGAATCATCATTGTGCAAAGTTTGTAAATACAGTGTGCAAACGCACACAAGTAAAATAGAATCAGATGGGTCACCTTCATGTGTACTTCCACATTCTCAGTGAATCAAGTTTAGTTTCTTGTATAGTTCCATATTTTCTTGACAAATCAGCTGTCAAGAAAAATTTATCTTACCAAAAGAATTATTTTGTAAACAGTGAAATGAAGGTGATTTCAAGTAAAATGCTTCATGAGATATAATTTTAGTTATTGATAAATGGGAAAATAAACCTTCTTGATCCTCTATGGGCTGATTAGTTCAATTCAATCAGTCTTTTTTTTATAATAATTTTTCTAAGAGTTTAGTGCAGGTACTAAAATTACCACCACTTCTAACTTTTTCAAAGATCATTCTTTAATATTTAAAATGATACATTGTGATGTTACATTATTGTCACGTGAGAATACTATTTTATGTCTATTTGATTTAGTATGTTTTTGTAGCTATATGGTTATATGCAGAGCTTCACTTCATTTGACATTACCAACAATGGAAGAAAATGATAGTGAGACTTATATATATATTCTTCAAGGTATAGATGATCGAAAGTCAAAAATTAGAATGAAATTTTCATCATTAAAGGAGACATTTTCGTTCTATAATCAATATACACGATAAGCCGAATTTAGTGCTAGGTTAAACAATAGCAAGAAAAATAAGATGACAAATGAAATTGCCTGGAAACAATTTATATGTTTTAAAGAAGGGCATACAGATCAAATGTGGTGAAATAATCTTACAAAATGTGATCAACAGACAAGAAAAAGAGCATGTGGTGAAGTTAGAACTAGTTGTCAGTCAAAGATTTCACTTGTCAAGGAACAAACTGAACCTAATTGGGTTGTCAAAAACATCATGGAAAGTCATAATCATTCATTCTCGTCTCCTTCAAAGGTACATTTGCTATGTTCACATCGTAATATTTCGGTAGCAAAGAAAGCATTGACTCAATAATTTTCAGAGGTCAATGTGTCAACTTGTCAACAAATGTGATTATTAGAGATAAAGTATAGAAGTCCTAAGGGGGTGGGTTACAGAAAGAGATATTATAAACTTTGAAAAAAAAACTAAGGGGTGAATAAAAGAATATTGATGCTGAAACACTAATCGAATTATTTGCATATGAGAAAGAGAAGAATCAACTTTTTTCTTTGAACATGAGATTGATTCAGATAATAGATTTAATAGGTATTTTTGAATGGATCATGTATCAAGGACGACATCAATGTATTTGGTGATGTAGTTGTATTTGATATGACAGATAACACCAACAAATATGAGTTGATTTTTGCACCATTGGTAGGAGTTAACTATCATCATTAGACAATTAATTTTTGTTACGATTTTATAAGTGATGAGAAAACTGAATCTTTTGTTTGACTACTTAACAAGTTCATAGAAGCAATGTCTAAAGGTGCACTAAACATGATCATCACTAATCATGATGGCAAAAGGCGAATACGCTCGCCCTCAGTGCCCCCACCAACCCGTCCCAGGGCCAACACGGAGGAGGTAAATCACGGGCGGCTACTAGCCTTTGGAATACTAACTAGCACATAAAGGAGGGTGATCACCACTAATCATGATCATACTATGATGAAAGTCATTGTCTAAGTTTTCCCTCAAATAATACATCAATCTTGTTTATGGCATATACTGAACAAATTTCTAAATAAATTATATCCTTTGACTTTTCGTGACTACTATTAAAGTATAAAGAATATCATTTGGAAACTCTACAACACCTAATGAATTAATTTGAGAATTCATGGAAAGAGATTATCAAATGTGCTAACTAAAAAAAAAAATAATTGATTGTCATTCATGTATGAATAACGCCACAAAGTGGATGCCAGCATATTTTAGTCATGTATTTTATGCTGGAATGTCAAGTAGTCAGAGATATGAAGGCTCACATGTATTTTTCAAGATATATGTCTCAAATAAGAATTTATTGATGAATTTTATCGCTCGTTTAAATAGGGCATTGAAACACCAAAGACACAATGAGTTAATTGCTGATCGTATTGATATGAATGAGCATCTTAGAATTAAGTCAAACTGACCAATACAAATTTAAATGGTTAAGCAGTACATGAAAAAGAAATGGATAGAGTTTCAAAATAAAATAACTAAGAGTCATGATTATTATGTATAACAAAAATCTATAGAAATTGAGTTAGTGGTTTACCATGCACACATAACACACATTGTGGGCATAAACAGCAGCATTCATAACATCCAAGTGAACCACCACATAATAAAGCTTGTACCCCCAAAGATTTCTCTGTTGTTCCGCAAGGAGCTAAATCCAGGTATTCAGGAAAACGAACAGCTTTATTGAGCTTACCAAATTTATCAGATTGTAACAAGATAGATAGATACAAGTAGACAAACCAATTGCATTACTATATTCAAGAAAAAACAAATTATACACCATCATTGTTTCTCGCAAGAATTACCTGAAACTGTTTCAAGACAACCCTAAAGATATCAGGGGCATCAATTATTCCCAATTTCTTGTTTGCTTGCTCATACGATTTGCAACTGAGGGGGTAAACAAGTTTACAATCACAGGATCAACTCATGACTCAATAATCAGTAAAAAGTTCATTCTTAGGATGGTAAAAACCACGTACCTCAGATGAATACAACAGTGTTTTACCGGAAGACGTGTCGATAACGGTAATATATTATTAGTATTTCCATTTCCCTGAACTCAACATTTTAAAATCCATTAAATGCCTATATAATTTTTATAATTTACTAAATCCTAAACTTTTTTTTAATTACTCAGATTACTCACTTTAATTTTTAAATTATTTTGTTGGTCTTCGTTCACCCTCTTATATAATCCAATCATGTTCTCCAATCACGCTGGAACATGAGACCAGATCCTCTTGTCATAATCTCTGATTACTTCTAAATCCCTTTTACAATTTATATACATCAGATCACAATTAAAATTTAGTTGTAATTTTTTTCTGAATTCATCTATCCATTTAGATTATAATTTTAGTCTTTTAGGTTAAGTCAAGTGACCGCCGACGATAGATGGACTGTATGATACTGAGCAGGGGCAATCCTCTCACCACTAATAATCTCCGACCGACAACTGCCTGACTCAATTCAAAACTTTAACCTATATGAGAAGATGATTTTAGGAAAAATCATAATTAATTTTGATCAGATTTTGACTACGATCCAACATGCAAATCACAGAAGGAATCGGGATTACAGACTAGAAGATTTGGTCTCATTCTGGATCTCTTCTCAGTTCCTTCCTTAATTTACACGTCGAATCATAGTCAGAATTGGATCAAAATTGACTATGATATGTTCTAAATTTATTTTTTCATTTAAATTATAATTTTAGATTCAACCACGTGAATTTTATAAGTAAAATATATAATTTAGATATTTGAAAAAAATAAGTTAAAAATACAATTTATGTATATTTAAAAGTGGACGTGCAGAATATTTACGAGGATTCGAACTTAGTCTTTTTTTATTTGATAGTCTTTTATCATTGTATTGCAGCCTCTATATATATATATATATATATAGAGAGAAATGATATTTATCTAGAATTTTCATCTAGAAAATTCATCTAGATAGACACATAAATGATGGGCCCACAAAAAGTGAAATGGTGGGTCCCATCATTTATGTGTCTATCTAGATGAATTTTCTAGATGAGTATCACAGCTCATATATATATATATATATATTATTTTTTAAATTTATTTAAAGAATATTTTATCCAATTATTTATTCTAAAAATACTATTATTTTAGAACTATTTTAGTATCTTTATTTTTAAATATTTATAGTAATATCGGTCAAAATTATTATAAATGTAGCATAGCAGTGTCGATTAAAATTATTCTAATAATATTAAAATTGATTTTGAATAAATTGAAATAATTTTGACTATTTATAAAATATTTTGATATAGCAAATGATAATTTTAATTAAACTAAAGTATTTTTATTTTAGTTATAATAATTTTAATTATTAGAATAAAAGTATTTTTAAATTTAAAACACTATTTTAATATCTTTTTAAACATAAAACACACCCGTATCCGAATGTTATTGTTTTTTTTTTTTTGTTTTTTGGGATAATTAAGGTATATAAACTTTTACAAACTCAATTAATCACGGAGGATGATGTATTATTTTATGTTTTGTCTATCAGGTAAATTCGAAAATACTTTTAGTAATTTATCCAGCAGCCTAACCTTGCCCTAATTGGGTTTTGAACTATACTACTTTATGAATTTATCAAAACTTTATCGTTGCACCGTGCTTAAGGATATATTGTTATAGTTTCATGGAATAAGTGCTACTTTAGTTTTCATACCCCGCGCCAATCTTATGTGAGTGACCATGGACAACATTTGATGATATGGCTAAAATTTATTTTTTGTAATATCTCTTTTATCAATATGTAATAATTTTTTTCTCTTATCTGCATATAATTTTTCTCACATTGCTTTAAAATTCTCACTTCTCTCTCTTGTGATGACATACAACAATAGTTGTGGTGCTAATTTTTAAAAACTAACATCAAAATAGTGTAGTTATTATATGTTGTAACAACTACTATGTAGTAACTGCTGCACGTTGTAATATCTACTACATAGTAATTACTATATGTTGTAACAACTATTACATTACTATACAGTAACTGCTACATGTTGTAGTAATTATTACACAATAACTACTATACATAATAGTTATTACTACATAGTAACTTCTACACGTTATAGTAGTTATTGTGTAGTAATTGTTACAATATAATAGTTAATAATTGTTATATGTTTGTAGCAGTTATACCACCTTAATACTGGTTTTAAAAAAATAATACAAAAATGATTATTATATGTAATCAAAGGAGAGAGAAGAGAAAATTTTAAAGAAAAAGAGAAAAGTTGTTAGAGAAAATAAGAAAAAAAGTTTTGGTCATATTAAATCCTCTGGGTTTAGGTAAGGGCGGATCCAGTGGGGGGCGGCATCGGCGGTCGCCTCCTCTTGTTGGCGATGAAACCCTTAGTATTATGGGATTTTATCGGTGGAGATGGAGGATACTATCCTTTGTTTATCATGACCACTCCTCTATATTTGAATTTTTGAATCCGCCGCTAGTTCAGGTTGAATGTCACCACAATTACTCGTATAAGATGACACATGCTATCATTCTTATTTAAGATGAGAGCATAATTTTGACACTAAATTATGGAAGCCTTTGGGAGATTGTTTATTATGGTCTCATAGATAAACAATTGCTATTTCATTTATCTATTTCAGTTGCTTTTATTGTTTTTGTTTGGCGTGAAAAAAAAAAAAACACACGCTCATAATTAGAGACGAGACTTTCTTTAGATCTTCGAATTGGTTTATTTTTAAAACTGCGAGAAGTATTTTGAAAAATGGAAGTCAGCTTAGAGGGGCAAACTGAAAAAAAAACATTTATTATTTTTTTTCTTTTCCAACTTCTTTCCAAGTAAACGCAGCACGAGTCATTTCTTCTCTCCTTCGAAACCAACCACCAATAGCATAGCTATGGAGTCCATCGTCGTCGCGGTCGAGCAAACCGACCGAACTCCTCTCCTCCAATGTCCCGCCACCACCAACTCCTCCTCCGCTCCCCTCGCTGCCGGTGGCGATGAGATCAGCCCATCGCCTTCGCCTCCCCCCAACTGCGCCGCCGACCTTTCCGCCAATTCCAGTCAGCGGAGGCTCGCCTCTCTGGACGTATTCCGCGGATTCACCGTCGCGGTGTGATAAACTTACACTATCTTGGGTTTTCATCATCTTCCCGAAGTCCAATTTTTTTTTATTCGTCTCTGTCGTTGTTTGACGATGATGATGTGCGGTGTCTGTGCTTCTGTTCCCCAGCTGATGATTCTCGTGGACGATGCCGGTGGGGCGTTTCCTTCGATCAATCATGCGCCATGGTTCGGTGTCACTCTGGCAGATTTTGTCATGCCCTTCTTTCTCTTCGGCGTTGGCATTTCGGTCGCTTTGGTTTTTAAGGTGCGCAAGGGGGAATTCCCATTTTTTTTCTGCCCTAAATCATCCTAAATTTTACTTCTTTAGAAGTCCTTGCCGTTCCTACCTACACAGTCGGGTGTTTAACCCTCGATTTCAACTCTTAGTTTTACTTGTTTGATTGCCCCGTTCATATTTTTTCGGTGTCAATTCTAGCTTCATGCATTTGTTGGACTATTATAATTATTTTGGTTCTCTCCAAAGAGTTATTTTTGCTGCAACGTCTAACCAGTTCTAAGGATTTATGCAGAGAACTCCAAGCAAGGTGGTTGCCACGAAGAAGGTTCTGTTGAGGACGACAAATCTATTCCTCTTGGGTTTACTGCTGCAGGGTGCATCTAACTTCCTAATCTGACTATCAGTTTTCCATGCACATTCTTCATCCTATATTGCATCTGAACGTTACTGCACACGCAGTTACATTTCTGTAGCAGTCCTTTTAGTTTTGCCCAAGTTGTAGCATCTCTGTTTCCTCCTTCCTATTGATGTAGCTGTCGGACAATCTAGCCAGAGATAGAGGAGTAGTAGTCCAAATTGAAATTACAAATCAAATCACACTTATACGTTGAGTTAACCTGAGCAGAGAGGAAGAGCTGCTCGGGATGACTGAGTTTGCTGAAAAATCGGGCTGTCTTGTATGCTAGAGTGCAAACTCCCGAGTGGATAGTCCGAGTGTAGACTCCCGAGTCAAAGTCCAAGTGCAGACTCCCGAGTCAAAGTCCAAGTGCAGACTCTCGAGTACAGACTCCTGACCTGAAACTCCCGAGTACAAAGTCCCGACTGGAGGCTCCTGACTAGAGGATCCCGACTGGAGGCTCCCGACTAGAGGATCCCGACTGGAGGATCCTGACTAGAGAATCCGAGAATCTCGATTGGAGAGTCCCGACTGGCGGGATGGCTGAGTTTGCTGGAAAATTGGGCTATCTTGTATGCTAGAGTGCAAACTCCCGAGTGCATAGTTCAAGTGTAAACTCTGGAGTACAAAGTCCAAGTGCAGACTCCCTGTTAGAGTGTATATTAAAAGCCTAGCCTTTTATAAACATTTTATTTTGAAATAAAGAATCACATTGGTCAAATGTCTACATTTATATGCTAAGTGTAGTTGTTCAATTAATTTATATTGTAGATAACATGGTGTATGGTGTCATACACAGAAGATTGTGTTATCAATTCCTTATAAATTATAAACAGTAGCTCACGACTAAGATGGAAAGGAACAAACCATTGGAATAGTCGTAGTGTAATTTGGTATTAGTTTATCTTAACTATAAAATTACACTAGTACGCTCTAAGTATATTGAGCAGGACCAATTAAGGTAAGTTCTTTTTATACTGACTGAATAAAAGAACAAGACCTTTGTTATTATGGAAGTGTGTGCTCTTAATCTTGATATAATAACAAACACATATATCTAGTATTTATTTCTTTGACTTATCAATGGATGAGTTTTAGTTCGATAAATCAAGAGGCCCGATAAGTTGGGAAATGATATTATTTATAGTGTGTGCTATTGATTATAGAAGGAAACTGTGTCCTAGTAATCTAGGTTGATAATGTCCCCAAGAGGAGCTCATAAGGATTGTCATGTAAACCCTGCAGGTGGATTTAGTCCGACATGACAATAAGGTTGAGTGGTACTACTCTTGGAGCTAGATATTGTCAGTAACTTATTTAATTAGTGGACATTCGATATCTTAAACACAGGGAGATTAACACACTCATGATAAGGAGCCCAAAATGTAATTTGGGATTGGTGCGGTAGTTCAATAATAACTCTTTAGTGGTATAAGTTATTATTGATGAACTCGAGTTGTGTTCGGGGCGAACACGGGAAGCTCAAATTCATCGGGAGACCAAAACTAATTCCTCCTCTCGGTCCCTATCGTAGTCTCTTATTTATAAAGTTTTATATCCACCAAATACCTGCTTTCTACCCACCTTAAGGTGGCCGTCCAAGCTAGCTTGGAGCCTAAGCTAGGGTCGGCCAAAACAAGGCTAATGGGTGCAAGTTAGTGGCCGACCCTTGCTTGGAGCTCAAGCTAGGTGGGCCGGCCAAAATAACATAAAAGGATTTTTTTTAAAAAAATCTTTTCTTATGTGGAAACCATGATTTTAAAAGAGAGTTTAAAATTTAAATCTTTCCTTTTATAGCTTTCTACAAAAGATTAAGTGAAAGGTTTGATATATTTCCTTAATTGTAGTTAAAAGAAAGATTTTAATTTTTGATAAAACTTTTCTTTTTTATAACCATCCTCATGATTTAAAAGAGAGTTTTAAAATTAAATGTTTCCTTTTATAGTTTCTACAAAAGATTAAGAAAAGATTTGATATCTTTCCTTATTTGTAGATTGAAAGGAAGAATTTAATTTTAGAGAAAACTTTCCTTTTTGTAAATCATCCTCATGTTTTAATAGAGAGATTTTAATTTATAAAAGTTTCCTTTTATGACCAACCATGAAGGGAATTTTTAATAGAGAAATTTTTATTTTAAATTTCCGGAAACAAATTAGGAAGTTTTAATTTTGTGATTTAAACATTCCTTGTTTGGAGGGATTAAGGTGGCCGACCATTAGAGGTTTGATAATGAAATTTTAATTAAATTTTCCTTCTTAAACATTGGCAAGGAATATAAGGAAATTTTATTTATTAAACTTTCCTTATTTGTCAAGACCAAGGAATATAAAAGAGAGGGTAGAGATGCCTCACCTCACAACACATATTCTAGTATTCCTCTCTTCTATTCCTTGGTGGTGTGGTTGACCCTCTCATCCTTCATCTTCTCCTATTCTTCTTCCTTGGTGGCCGGCAGCATCTCATCTCAAGGAGCTTGGTGGTGGCCGAATCTTGTTAGAGGAAGAAGGAGAGATAGAAGGCTTTGTTTCTAGCATCCCTTGGAGCTTGAAGGTTGGTGGCCGAAACTTGCAAGGAGGAAGGTGGTGGTGGTTCTCGTCTCGGTAGATCGTTGCCCACACAACGTCTGAGATAAGAAGAGGAATACGATAGAAGATCAAGAGGTTGTTGCTTACAAAGAAAGGTATAACTAGTAATTTTATTCAGCATCATACTAGTTTTCTTTGTATAGATTTTGAAATACGAAACACAAGAGGCATATGATTCTAGGTTGTGATTCGAGTTTGTGTTTCTTTTGTTTTTTTTTCGAACTTGTGATTCGATTGTTCTTTTTGGTTAAATCTAGGGTTACTATAAGGAAATTAAATATTGAATTTCGTTGAAAGGCTTTGTCTAGGAAGTGGTGGATGCTCCCATACCCAAGAAGGCCTAGTGCCTCGCCATGTTTAACCTGGAAGTCAATCTCTGAAATTAATATTTAATTGAATTTGTAACATGGGTGAATTTGGATCAATAATGTTAAGCATCGTTTGCGTTCCAAGTCCAAACCACTAAGAATAAATAAGTTGAATTTGGAATCAATAATGTTAAGTTCCGTTTGCGATTCCAAATTTAATTTCTAAAGAACACAATAGGTTGTTAGGAATGGTTCAGGATTTGTACAAAATTTTTGTACAGGGAACCGGTACGATATTCCCAGTAGCAACTAACAGTCCCAAGTACAGACTCCCGACTTGAGACTCCCAAGTACTTAACCCCTACTAGAGAAAAGAAGATTTGGGGGCACCGGTTGTTCGTAGGGAACTGAGAAAGTACCCGATTACTATCACGGGCAAATCACTGTGCAGAAATGCTCGACGAAGAGAGGATTTGGGGGAACGAAGGTGGAGAAAAATCTTTGCTATTAGCTCTGTTTCTCTTGCTCTTGGTCACAACCTCCTTATATATGAGCTTAGACCCTTGCAGTATTCAATGGCCGAATTAAATATTTGCACCCCGTGCGCATCCACGCGTGAGAGAGAGAGAGCTTCTCCCCATGCTTTTGCTCACATTATCAATGCATGTGCAACAATATAAACCAAGCATAATGCCCTGAAACTTCCAATGTGAGACTAAACCCATATACAAAGGAGTCTCCTTTCTCCTTTTCCATTCACATATATCCAACAGTAGCAACTAGTCATATATTCTTCTTTGTAATTTTTTGTTCTTATTCATATGCTTTTGATTTAAGGTGGATACTTCCATGGCCGTAATAATTTGACATATGGAGTCGATTTAGATCGAATACGCTGGTTTGGCATATTGCAGGTAAATACAGAGAAAGGCATTGTGGTTACCTTAAGTTTCAATTGTTTATGCTTGTGTCTAATAGTTTTTTTTTTCAAACATTTTTTTGTTATTTGAGTTACATAAGTTGTATGATTTAGTTAGATATTATTGGAATAGTATAAATGTTTAAGATATTTTGTTTTATCTAGTTTTTTAACCTTTCTTTTTCAAACATATGTATATGTTGCTAACATGTGAAATTTTCTATCAAAAGTGATTATGCTAGTTTTTCCAATACAGTTACTCCCTTAAAAATTCAATTACCACAATTAAAAAATATCCACAAAGGTATTGTTCATTGCAGTTTTTTTTTTCTGGAAATAATACAGTTCCCGCCTTCATCCTGTAATCATTCTAGATTCTAGAGGTTAAAATTGGTTAAGTTGAATTGTTAAGTTTGTTAGCATTTTTTTTCTTCTCAAGTTTATTGTTATATTTATCTGTGTGCTTTAACCTTGTTGAGAATATGCTGGGCCAATATATTTGATTAAAGGAAATTGTTCTAAATGCTTTCCTTTGCACAAACTGGAAGTGAAATTTACATTTGTGAACACCCTTTTATGTTCTTATAGTAGGCATTTGAGATGATATGTTACTTCCTAAATTAGTTGTTAATTATTAGCATTTCGTGTCAAATTTTACATTTTTGTTGCAAGCAAACTTTCTGATTATGATTTTTTTTTTTTTAATTTCCTAGAGGATATCTATTGCATATCTCTTAGCAGCATTATGTGAGGTCTGGCTTGTTAGCAACGTTTGTGTGGATTCCACAGTGTCATATGTGAAGAAATATTACATAGAATGGTCAGTTATTTGTAGTCCTTTTATAGTACTTAACATTTGTATTGCGAGACATTTTGGATGCTTAGTAACATAGTTGATGCCATCTGCTTCTTTTCTTCAAACACTTACCTATGCATTCTTAAGCTTCATCAACTAATCTAATTAAACCAGAAATATCTATAATATGAAACTCCTGGCTTGGCATGACAGACAAAGGCCTTTCTTCCCTTTGTCCTGAAGTATCAAGAGCCTAACAAGGTTACAGGGGCAATGAGTTTATTGAAAACACTAGTTGTGCTTACTAGATTCTCCAGCTTAACTTCAGGTTAAAGCAGATACCTAAAGGTGTGGCAGCTGTCCTAATTCCTACTAGTGTTCACCAATCACAATCAACTATAATACTATTTATTAGCTGACTTTCATAAACTGCAGCATAACATTAATATGTGCTTTTGTGAATGGCACTTGCAGATTCCAACTTTTAGGGGTAAACTACATGTATCGTATGGTACCATTTAGTTTCCCTGAATTCAACTTAGTTTTGGGAAAAAAATTTAATTGTGTAAATATCAAAATTTAAATTCATGCTCAACTTTTCTCTTTTATGAAGCATGCCTACAGGAATATGGGCTCATTATGATGAATAATGTCGTGTCGAAGAGCCTCTTAATTTAAGCCTGCTCTCCTAGTATTCTAAAAGTGGAAACTATTCATTCGTTAAACAAAAACAAAAACAAATTGTGATATCCTTACTATATTTTCGTTCATAGCTACTTGTTGCTAACTATGAGTTATAATTTAGAGGAAATTATTCTACCAATTATTTTAAGGGTGCACTATACAGATGCTGATGTATTCATTTCTTTCTTTGTTTACAGGATCGTTGCGATACTACTGTCTGCCACTTATGTTAGTTTGCTTTTGGGTCTTTATGTCCCAAGCTGGGAGTTTGAAGCTCCAGGAAACAATTCCACTCTACCAATTCCCTTTTATGTAACCACAACAAAAACTGTTAATTTAGAATTTGCAGTTTGACTTCCTGATTACTAGAAAGTTTAAGCATCTATCATCTTGATATAAATTTTATGATTAATATAGCGGTTTTCTTGGACTAGCCTATTCTTGTTGTCTGGTAGTCACATGCAGTGGCATGTGTTTCCATACTCTCTGATCAACACTCTATTGAATAGATAATCTAATAACAGATGAAACCTACATTGTGTTGCTATAGGTTCAATGTGGAGTGAGGGGTAGTTTTGACCCTCCTTGCAATGTTGTTGGTTTGATTGATCGAAAATTTCTTGGACAAAGTCACCTTTATCATAATCCAGTATATAAAAGGACAAAGGTAGTTCCCTGATGGTGACTTTAAATAGTAATCAGCATTTTCTCACCTCATTTTTTGTAGTTGACATTTGTCAAATGCAAATAATCATATTTTGCTTACCCAAAAACTTGTACCCCCTTGTTCTGCAGGAGTGCAGTGTTAATTCTCCTGATTACGGACCACTCCCAGAAAACTCACCCAGTTGGTGCCTTGCTCCATTTGATCCTGAGGGTCTGTTAAGGTTTGTTAAGTTGTATACAGACTGAGAAACTAGAAACTAAATCCTTGACAAATCAAGAAACTGGCTTCTTCCATAGAGTATCTGTCATATTAATATAGCAGCAAGAACAAATTTATTCACTATACATCTTCCACGACACATCTTATGTACAAGCGAGTGACTCAATATCAATACTGAATGCTATTGTCTTTCCTTGGACATTCTCAGTTCACTGATGGCTGCTGTAACATGTTTTGCTGGATTGCATTTTGGTCATCTCATAGTTCATCTTAAGGTATGATCTAATTGCTTGTCTTAATGGAGATCTTTCTTTGGAATGATTACAGTGTGAGACACATATAAACTCTTTCTTTATATAATTATGTGGCTGAACATTTTTCAGAGCCATGCTCAAAGAATGCTGCTGTGGACCAGCACATCAATTTTACTAGTGATCTGTGGTTTTTTGGTGCAGTTAATAGGTAGTACGTCCTATTGTTGGGATAGATTCATAGATCATCTCATTGGCTCTATTTTGATATTTTTTTTTTGTAGGCATGCCTTTTAGCAAGCCATTATACACATTGAGCTACATGTTCTTGACCACAGGAGTTTCAGGCTTCCTTTTTATTCTGATGTACTTCATTGTGAGTTCCTTTTGTATCTTGCTCTATTTATATATTATCTGCAAGACTATGTACTTGTTCCATGTATATATTATCTGCTATCTTCGTCAATGCAACTAGTACTCTTTTGAGTATAAAATATGCTATGTAACTAGGAGAGGATGTGGGTCTGATTGGGTTGGTACTCAACCAAAATTTGGCCCGACTTGCGTTTTTTGGATCAAAGAAACTTGATGTGAAACTGTATCCGGAAACAAATACAGTAGTTTTGACCGAACCCAGGATAGCTCAGTTGGGTCGGGTCTATAGTTGGTTTTTAAGTTACATCAAAAGAACTTATTTCATGTAATAGGTTTTATTTTCATATTAAAAGCCAAAAACCCATAGAATTTTGAATTAATGACATACATATAGTTATATGGCATTAATTCAGGTTGAATTGATTGGCATTTTCAATTAAATATTCGTATCCAATCTAAGATACAAATATATAAATATTCTTGGATTTGTTAACCAACCTGAAACCAACATAATCCAAATTTTGGGTTGAGACATGCATTGAATAGGTTTTTTCCACCCCTATGTTTGTGGTTTATTGTTGGATGCTTCAATTTTATTTGAATTAGTTGATCTGTCAACTCATCTGGAATAACCAAATGTGGATGGCTCTATGATATATGTCAATTTGCTTCTTTATAATTTTTTTCATTGTTTACATTTTAGAGACATCCATCCGAACACATATGTTGACATTTCAGTTTGTATATGACAGGTTGATGTTCAGAAGTTCAAAAGACCTTTTATTTTGTTTCAGTGGATGGGAATGAATGCACTTATTGTTTATATTTTAGCTGCCTCTGAACTGTTTCCAGCGTTCGTTCAAGGGTTCTATTGGCATTCACCTGAAAACAACCTGGTATTTTTTTCTGTTTCTTTAACTATTTTAGCTAATGTTATATATCATAAAATGCTTTGCAAGAACTTTCTTTGTTCATCTCTGCTTCTATTATTTCTTCTGGGAAAAATCTGTTCATTTACTCGTATCCAAGATTCTAGTTTTGATTATTCTTTAGGAAACTTCTGACTTATGCAAACTCCTTTTTGCTTCGAAGAGTACTGTGTGAATGTTCATCTTTCCAAGACCCAACTTTGATTATCCAAAATAGTAGATAGGAAGGAAGGAAACTCTTTCTTTGTGAGAAATTTGCTACCATCCTTTGTGTTTGATATCTTATGGCAAATGACATCCTTCACAGGTAAATCTGACAGAGTCGATGTTCCAAACCATCTTCCAGTCCAAGAGATGGGGGACTTTGGCGTTTGTTTTACTGGAGATTTTATTTTGGTGTCTTGCTGCTGGCTTTCTTCATATGAGAGGCATTTACATCAAATTGTAGTCTTAAACTTAAGCCTTCTTTTCTAAGTTCCAGACCATCTGTAAGCACGTACCAAAGGTTGAATCTATTGTATCCATAAAGAAACACATTTGTTATTGCTTCAATAGCTTTGTCCTCACATGGATCGCAAGTTTTTGTGACGCCGAGCAGAATATAGATTATTCTGGGGCGTGATGTGTCAGAGAAATTAGCAAGAAAACAAGAGAGAAATACAAGTAGCCCAAGTTAGGTTTTACAAAAATCTTTTGTGACGCCGAGCAGAATATAGATTATTCTGGGGCATGATGTGTCAAAGAAATTAACAAGAAAATAAGAGAGAAATACAAGTAGCCCAAGTTAGGTTTTATAAAAATCTTTTGGAAAAAAACAAGAGCGGAAATAGAAGAATAAAAAAGAAGTAGTCGAAATGTGGTTTAAGCGAAATTAATTGATTCAATATCAAAATAATTTGTCTTAACATCATCTAAGCATAAGTTTATATAGCTTTCAAAACTCTAAAAAAAATCTAAACGGAAAAATAATCAACTGAATTTATTTTCTAAAATTTATGATAAATTCATTAACAAGATTTGGTTGTTAAGATTTATGATAAAATTAAATATAATTAAAAAATAAAATTTAATGAATAACTATTTAAAAAATCTAATTTGAACCTCCTCCTATATCATTTTGTTTGCTAACCTAACCTCAATTAGTATGGTAGCATCTGCAGTATTATTTCAGCGGTTTTAGGGTTTTCGTCGTCCTTAAGTTTTGGGGTTGCCAACAAGAATGGTGTGAATAATTTGGAGGCTATTTGTTTTTTTTATAATGCAAGTGTTGGGCTTGTCTAGGTTTTGCCCGATTAATGCTGGAGGTAAACTTCATTTAGTTCTCCTATCGAATTAAATTGAAAGCATAATTTATGCATACTTAGCGGTTGACCTTCAGAATAGTTTTCATTGGGATTTTGAATTATGATCATCTTATTTGTCCTTCATTGCCTTTCAAGCCAATGCTGAAGCACGCCCAATTTCTATATGCTCGCAGGAGCAAGATTCTTTCAGTGGCCTAAACCATCTCGTAGAGTCGTATTATTTACCAGAAAAGGGAAAAAAACATCAGCACCAAAGACTAACCATGGTGTATAGAATTCCACCGGCCTGGCCTAACATAGTTCGGATCCTCTGTCCTGAAACCTCTCTGTCCCCATATTCCACTGCCGATCGGACGGTCTAGATCACATCTCAAGGCATCATGGCACATCACAAAAATATTACACACATCTTAAAAATGCCATGATGCCTTGAGATGTGATCTGGACCGTCCGATCGACAATGGGACAGAAAGATTTCGAGACAGAGGATCCGAACTGGGCCTAACACCATCTATCCTTCATAAGAAGCTTTTAGAAAATTGAAAATCTTAATAAATTAATTATTTTAATAATTTTTAAATTTTATGATCATTTTTTTACTAGACCCTAAATGTGCACATTTTAACAAATGGATTTGACTAGTGAATTTCAATTTCAACCTAGTTAGCGTACTACACCATTCACAGACAGGTTAAACATTCTACCTCAACTAGTCTTACAAACCCTAACCAAATACATTCTACTTTGAGTAGCTGATCAGAACAATTTTTTCAGAAACACAACGAAGAATCAAGTACACTTTAAAGGCTTCAAAGTCACCCAAACTTGGATTGTTCATCTCTGCGTGTAGCCATTGGTTAGGCATCGATGAAGTGGATGTCGAAGGTATTAGGATGGATCTGCCACACATTGAGCGCCGCATATTCCTCCAGGCATTGCTTCAGCTGAACTTCACTATATCCCTGTTTGTATAATTGTCACAAGACAAAGAGCTTAAACTCATGATTACTGTGCTTGTGTTTTAGGAAAGAAAACAATTTCATTAGACTATTACTGGAATATACCTATGCATTTTAATGGAATAATTATTCATATCAAAACACTAATTATCATTTTCCATAACAAATCCATTCCATAAACAATTGGAGGATTTATCATTGTGGAGATTTCTCAACTATTTTAACTATCACCTTCTTGCAAACTGAAGCTATGAATGAAAACATGATCCACTTAATATATTCCAAGAACTAAACTAACATATTCCCTTTTCAAATCTAGCCCATGAACTGATATAAAACGTAGATATTCCTACACGTATTTGAAGAATATCATAACTAACCTTTCTGGAAATCCAGTTTAGAGCTCGGGTATAGCTGACGTCCATGGTGCTGGTCCTTGAAGCTTCATCTCGCAGAATTGAATAAATATCAGAGATGGCATCTAAACCAGATTTCTGACGATCCTCCGAATACAATGAGAACTTTGACATTTGCATCAAACGTAGTGCTTCGTCGACATCGCTTTGAGCCACTGTGTTGGAAAACCGAAGCCTAGCTAAAGCCTGCAAAACTCGAACAAGGACTCAACTATTATCGAAAATTTTCAAAATGTTAAAAGAAAATGGAAGTGTAAACAAAAAAAAAGTTGGGGACATTTGAGATCTTTTTATTAGGTTATCTTACAATGGATATTCGGATGATGCTAAGCAGTGTCCTGATGGTTGTGTAAGAATGTGGAGCATTTGATCTGGCTTCTTCTTGACGGATGCTGGAATATGCAGTGGCGATGTAATCCTCCAGTTCTTTTGGCACGGAAGGAGTGATTTTCCTTGCAGCAGAGATGTATGATCTGCAAACAAAGAAAGAAACGATTTATGATCTAGTTTAGGAACTTTTTAGAAGTGTGATTAAGAATTTGATGTTCCATTGCTGAGCATGAATATATTGATGGTGCACTTGCTATTCTTTATGAATTCCCATGAAATACTTTTATATTTGGTCATAAAAAATATTTGTTTTTGTGAATTATGATGCCTTATTCCCAAAGAATAACTGTTTTTTTACCCTATTCTAGGAATAACTATTATTTTATTCAACCATCTACAGAAGATGTATCATGAACAAGAATAGCAGACCGAGATCGAGTCAAATGGATGGATTAAGACCAAACCAAGAACGAATCAAATGGATGGATTAAGTTGGACAAACTGGACAAATCATTCAGGTAGGACAAGTCAAGTGGACCTATCAAGCTAGTCAAGTCACACGAGTGCCAGAGACAAGTCCATCTAGGCCAAGTAGGATGGTCAAGCCGACATGTCGAACAGGCCCTGGCGTCAATTGAGTTAGGCAAACCAAATGGGTTGAGTATGATGATGAGTTGATTGAGCCAATCAGACTAGTCAGGCTACCAAGTGGGGCAGATCGATCAAATTGACCGAGTTGAACAGATCGACTGGACAAGTCAAAGCAAGTGCGTAAGGTAGATAGGTAAACGGTTAGGTCAGGAAATATTCAAATCAAATTGGTGGACCAATCAGTCGACTAGGAGAAACACGACAAGCAAGTCGAATGGATTGCTAAGGCTAGGGGAGGTCAATAGATTTAAGTAGGTCCATAATATAGAGGGTAAATCAATGAGCCAATTGATTTGGTCAGATTTTGAAAACACCGAACCAAGCAGATTGTACGAGTATCACAAGTAGAACAGGATATTTTATTATTGTGAAAGTTATTCTATTCCTTATAGCATTCCTAGAAACCAAACAAAAATCTAAGTATCAAACAAGAATTTGATAATCTAGCAATTAAGTCATAGCTTTCCTTCTAATTGCAAGTGCAAGATATCATGGACAATCTACAATTAAACCATAAATAACAAAAGAGTAATATTGTAGGCTTCCATCTTTGATGCTTCATTAAAGGACAATGATAGAGATTTTGAAATATTACCTTAACATAGATGGTTCAAGTGGTGTGAATCCAAGTGAAGGTGACTCAAAATGCTGATGCACGTGAACGACATGTCTAGCCATCTCAAGATCACTATCCATGTCAGCACGATCCAGTATCAACCACAAGAGATCAAAACGAGACAAAAGGGCAGGTGGAAGATTAATATTTTCTGCTGGTGTCCTCCTTAGATCATATCGTCCCCTGAAAACATAGATTTCAAGTAACAAGTGGTCAAAACTCAAAACCTTTTGTTGGAACCAAAATCAAACTTTCAATCTTTACCAAGCTGGATTTGCAGCAGCAAGAACAGCTGTTCTTGCATTAAGGGATGTTGTGATGCCAGCCTTTGCAATGCTTACAGTTTGTTGCTCCATCACTTCGTGGATCGCTGTTCGATCTGATTCTTCCATCTTATCAAACTCGTCAATTGCGCATATGCCCATATCAGCCAATACCTGACAACCAATGATTTCACTACCTTGAAGTGAAGAATGAAGTTGATAATAACAAAAAAGATACATAAAACGTTCCTATAAAATAGGATTAACTACAATAACTTCAAATGCCTACCAGTGCTCCTCCTTCGAGTACCATTTCATTTGTAACAGGATCTTTTTGAACAGCTGCAGTTAGACCAACACCACTACTTCCTCGGCCTGTAGTATACACTCCCCTAGGTGCCACATTGATAATGTGTTTGAGCAACTGACTTTTTGCTACTCCAGGATCTCCCATCAAACAGACATGGAGGTCTCCTCTTATCTGCACATAGAAGGTATTATAAATCTAAGGTTTCATGTGAATGAATCAGACATCATGAGGACTTCAAATTTGAATAGAAGATATCACATTATCTTTTATACAATTGCAAAAGAAGGATACATTCATAAGCAGTTTATTTCAATTCTTAAGCCATAATATTTAGGAAAAATAGTACTGCTAAAATAGTATCAAAACAAGACGCAAGTTCCAAAGACTGAAAATGATTGAAATCCAATCACTAGGTTTATCTGATTATCTGTCAAGACAACTACAATAACTAGTTTCCAACTTTCCACACATACCTTCATACCATCACCGAGTTTACGGTGTGGAGCACCGACAAGCAGTAGTAGAAGAGCCTTTTTGACATCTTCATGACCAAATATCTCTGGTGCCAATGACCTCGACAATTTGTTGTAAACATCACCATCCTCAGTTAGTCTTCTGATCTCTTCCTGTTCATTATCTTTAAGCTCATATCTGTTTTAAAGATCAAATAATTAAACAAAATTAGGAAAAAAAAATTTTAAGAATGGCTGAATTTTTTTTTAAAAACTTTCACGCTTTAATAATGAAGGTTAGTATTTAACACAACATCTCCAATTGCAACAACACATGAAATTTTATAAATGAATTGCATATCTAGGTTCACATGTTTCAACTAACTTAGTTCAGGGACGATTGAATGTATCTTGTTCTCCAGAACTAGACAGCCCAGCAAGAGTAAAATCTCAGAAATTGAAAGTTAGATGAAATAATGTTCAAGGTACAATAACTTACTCTTCATATTTCTTCTTGAAGTGGGAAATGGACATAGCCTCCAAGTATGTATCTGCAACCAAACCTGCACGAAGGGCTCTGAAACCCGTGTAAGGAATTGGAAGGAAAATTCCTGACAACTCAACCACGTCACCAGGGGAAACCTATCATGGAAAATGGAGGCACCAAAAAGATGTGAGAAGAGATAACATTGTATGGACAAATTTCAAAACCTTTCAATGAAGAAAAATAAAAAGTAGGATATAAAAATCTTAGTCGTCACATGGTATTAAAAGACAAAATATGCTAACCTTTCTGGTAAGTTCACCTCTGAGATGAACAGTTAAAGAACGAGGAATATGCCCTTTTGGGACATGTTCTGATAATTCTTGGATTCTTGCCTACATGTAAAACACAATAATTAGTTCATCAATGAAGAACATGCAACAAAAAAATGAACTAAGAATATAAAGACAAGGCATTAAGACTAGACAATCTGTGATCATGCCATTAAACATAAAAAGCAATTCAATGAAATCATAGTTAAACTTCTATTATTTTGGGCAATTCAGGCCATATGAAGCATATTGGCAACTGTCTATATCAGGTTATGTTGATTGAGATAGAGATCTTTCCATCCAAAAATGGAAGCAACACACGCTCTTAACAGTCATTTTGGAGCACCACACTTGTCGATGTGGGAGAAATGAGTGTGGATCATCCTAGCTTCAGTATGGACCCTCACTACAGGCCTAACACTAGTACCATGTTGATTGGGGTGGATCCCATTCCATTCCAAGATTAACAGATTGAAAAGACAATGCAAATTTTCACATTTCAACAAGAACATATGACAATATTCCTCCACTCCAAAGCAAAGCCACAAATGACAAAAGGAAAGAAATACTCGAAGGAATCCTTGTTAGAAACAAGCATAGGTCAAAATATTAATACAAACCATTAAAATTGAATACTTATAGAACAATGATAAAGGTGAACTATTTGTGCCAAAGATGAGTGCAGAAGAAGATGACCAGTCATGAAGAGAAAGATCCATAAGAAAAATCATAACAAAGTAACCAAGCATAGGTTTCCTCCAAAACAAATAGTATACAAAAGTTTGTAGCCTAATGTTAATAATATTTCATAAACATTCCTGCTTTTTAGCGACCTCGGCCCAGATAATTTCTCATTTCTGTTCCAATAGTTCAGTAAATGAAAGGTCAAGAACTTTAATTTAACTAAATTTCCTTCATCAGAAATGGTGATTCTTTACCTTAACTAAGACAGAGAAAAAAGACCCTGATCTGTTAAATCATTGATATAAGAGCAACGATGGTGCAAGTTCAGCATAATTATTTTGTACGTTCTAATTAATCTATTCAGACAACTCCACCTATTGGGATAAGGCAAGGCTTAGTTGTTGTTGTTGTTTTAATTAATTTGGTGTTTCCTTACTATAATAAGACAAGAAACTTACCTCTTGGAATCTTAAAAACTTTGAAGCTCTTAGCTGAAGTATGAGATTCCCTTTAGCCTTGTTTATTTGGCAGCGGGTTGACGGGCATTCAAATAAAGGCATGAAAATGCGGGCAGTCACTTCCTGACAGTGAAAACACAGAAAAATAATGAAGAATAAATGGAATTACAAATGATTACTAAGGGCAGTAACTATACAGGATATATAAAGCTGTCTCCAATTCAAACTAATATTTCAGCATCGAAATAGAAATCCACACAGAAATCATTGTTCAACAAATTAAAAAAAAATTGAATTCACCAAAGCAGATGACTTCTATACAACATCCTCTAGCATCATCCTTCTAAAAAGGATGCACAAACTTTGTTGTAAAGGATGAAAAATTTGGGTACGAAGTTAGTTTACAACAATAATAATTTGTGAATAAAAAGGGAAAAATAGCATGGATGGAATATCATCAGTAAACTTTAAGAGAAAGGGAATTAGAAAGATAAAAAGTCCATCAGTGATATATAAACCATGTTCAATGTAAAAAGTAGGATACTTGGAAAATTCCTAGAATTGTCTATCTCTAAAGCAATAGCATTCCCTCCAGTGAAAACATATCACCTATGCTCATTTTGATAATCCTTCCCAGAAGAAATGTGCACAACACTGCTGTATTGAATGAGAACTAATACCTATCATCTTTCCTAGATAACAATCACACTATGTGCGAGACAAAGTAAAATCAGAAGCTACATGAGAAACTGAAAGTTCGTCAAATTTCTTTACTCTTTTGCAAAATAACCAAATGTGCAGAATATTATACCTGATAAATCTCGAAACCACAATCCTCACAAGTATAAACAGCAACTTGCATCAGAGGTTTAACATCTGAACATCGTGTTATAATGCCAGAAATCATTACGAGTTCTCCAATATGTTCTGCCTTGACTTCTCTTATGGTTGATGGGATCTCCTTGGATGCATTCTTCATGTCCTTGGAAACTCTTATATATACTTCACTGAAATTCAAAATGATATTTTTGTGGAGAATATGGAGTTAATTTAATTAATCAAAAAAACAAGAAGCATTTAATGCGCGGGAATAAGGTTGGTAAGTGTACCATTAACAAAATTCCTTGATCAAGGGTCTAAAATTATCTACTTTTTTAGAACAAAGAGTTCTGAGCAAAGTTTGTTATCATAGTAAATTTGCTAATTCAACTCCTTCGAACTAAAGAATTTCTCCTTCTCCCATATAAGAAATGTAGACAACAGATCTCCACTGACAAGAATTTACAAAAAAAAAAATTAAAGGGAAAAGGTCCCATAACAAGCAGTGACTTACAAGAAACGCTTGATCTCAGCAGGCATTTTCTTAAGCGGATCTAGGTTATCTTGGCTATCTGCTCCTTCATCGACCCTTTGCGTCATCAGGACATCACAATCCTCATCGACTGAGAACACCTCAGTTGGTTGAGGCATGATCTCGTCAATGGCCTCCGCGAACAAGTTAATGTAGCGCCGGGTATTATGCTTTACCCTATTCCAGAAATCCTCATCCGAATCCTTACAGAACTGTCCAACACCGCAACCAATCAAATCCTATAATTTGATCTTAGAGATATGAAAAGAAAAAGAAAAAAAAATACAGTATAAATGTCCTCGAGGTCGATATAGATCGCACGCATCTTACGGTTGGCCGCATCTTGCTGCAAGCAACAGAAACAAAATTCAGGGATTGGCAATCGACACGGAGGAGTAAACGAAAGAGACGGGTGTTACCAGTATATCGAGGTACTTGGGATCACCTAGGGAGTCGGAGTAGTTCCTGAGGAAATCCTTGGCGAGGGCTAAACGGGAATCAAGAGGTAAAGGGAAGGGAAGTGAGATCGAACTGCGAAAAGGCCCAATAGAGGTTTGGACAAGGGGCAGAGGGAATACCTTTCTCGGCTTCGTAATCGATACTCTTGGAGGCAGCCATGGATTCGCGAGAGAGGAGGACGAGGTGGCCGGAGGAGGTAAGTGCGAAACGGACAGAGGAAGTATAGGGTTCGTCGTTTGGCGGGAACCGGGAGTAGAAGACGTGGTTTCGGCGGGAAAGAAGAGATGAGCGATCGGCTGTTGGCAATAACACAGCAAACGCGGATTGACGACGTAGGACCGCTCGGTAAAAATGAATTTAATAAGCAGATTTTAGAACATGTTGGATTCAATTTTAATATTTTTATGATATATTTTAATTTTTTTTATTAATTATGTTTTCAATTAACTAGTTGCATCTAAAACTTCGATTAAATCCTGACCGAACTAATCTAACTAAAAAGTTCCATTTGATTATTTAAAAATTTAACTTTTTATTTTAAAAAATCAGTTTTTAAACTCTTAATTCGATTGAAACAAATAAACTTATATTACCGACTGAACTATAGTTGCATATTAATTTGAATTCATCAATGTTTATCGATTCTCTTTGTTCCGTTTTTGTTAAATGATTGATGAGTTCAATTAGTTCTAAAAAATTTTGATTTGTATGATTTCAATTTAATCAATTCAGTCCGTTCGATTTTGAATCGATTCATCAATCTCAATCGCATATAATTTCTTTGCTTCATTTCATACATAAATAAGATTTAATTCAATTAGAAACCCTCTACATAATTTTGGTTTGATTTAATTGCCAATCAACCACCAATAATAACAATTATTTTATAAAATAAAATGTTCATTATTAGCTTTTAAATTTTATCATTTCTTTGAAAATGTTTTTCATCTAAAACATTAACAATTATTTTAAAGCTATTGACCAATTGATATAAAAAAAAAAAGGAAACACATACCCAAAATCTAAGTACATATTGATGAGACGATAAAAAGGATCCATCAAATGAGGGTTAAGGGTAAAGAGAGCACTTAACATGGAGATTAAATTTAAGATGGTCAATATCAAGGAGTCAATAGACTCACCTATAATGCTCGAGTAGAGGTTGATTACAATTACCGATCGAGGTATGCAAGGTCTGATCGGCGAATGGCTTGTTCGAACAGAACGCTACGACTAAATCATCAAATGCTCAGTACGGATTGAGGATCTAGACTGGAGCACTTGCCCGATCAGGCAATGACCAAATACGGAACCTAACTGTCGCAGGGAAGAGCCACCAAAGTTGTCCAAGCGAAGGAGTCCCCAGCCGAGCGGCAACCCCGCTCGGCCGAGCAACGGGATCATTGACGTGTCTCTTGAAATCCTTCTGGGAGATAGTGCCGCTGACACAAAACATGATAAACAGGGGGATCGTACGGCGGAAGCTTCCATTGTCTCGTCAGGGATTTGCATGACTTGTTAAGGTATGGTGTCAAAGACACTTTCCTAACAGGTCCTTTCATGGGATGATTGGGAAAGTACGGCCATGCCTTGGGGAGCGTGCGTGTTGCCCACCAGAGTATTATATAAAGGGGGTTATATATCGACGGAGATAGACGTTATTTACTATTCACGTCTGTGTTACTGTTACTCCACTTCATTCCATCTTTCTGGTGACTGATTTTAGTGTCGGAGGGCCAACGCTAGAAACTCCTTACCTAGCTCGGCATTGACGTTTCTTATGTTGTAGAGCGGAGCGGATTCTACACGCGGTCAACCCATAAGCCACATCCCTAGCTAATCATATTCACGATTTTCGGACATGATCATATTGACGTCGTCTGTGGGAACATAGCCTGCATCCAATATGTGAAGATGGAGAACGCTGGACAACTTACCACGGTGACTTTAACAAAGGAGGAGCTGGATATGTTGATACAAGCCTGAGCATAGAAAATGGTGGAGTAACAACAGCAATAGGCATTAGTCGAGTGCCAGGTACATGAGCCTGCGGCGTTAGCCGCAGGTCAACGGGCTGGATACAAAAGACCAGGCCGAACACGTATCCGTTCGGGACCAGAATAAGAAGTCGATCGGCATATATGGGGAGGTGCCTAATATAATGGGTCGATCCCCTTTCATCGTACCTTGTTCTAGACTCCATCAGAGGAACAGTGTCGAGCGAAAAGGGAACTAGGATCTTCTTTAGACGACACGCCCGTTCGAGACGCACGGAAAGGGAAAGCACCAAGAGCTAATGATTTGCCCAAACGGGTTAACCGACAGTTTTCCCAAGCAATCTTGGACGACCCTCTTGTTAGGACCTTGACGTTCGCTAGAGGGGGATGAATAGCGTCTCACCTAAATCGTCGCTTCCTACGCTTGTTAGTGCACAGCGGAAACAAAAATACTAACAAACAAAAGAAAAACTAACCCTATAAAACAATAAACAAGAAGAAAACCCAATGACACGTTGTTTAACGTGGTTCGGAGATGAAGCTCCTACTCCACGGCTGTCCGTAAGGTGGACGAACCCGATCCATCGGTGGATGACTCCCGGAAAACCTCCGGCTAACTCGTGTAGCTCCTTGTGGGTAGAGAAACCTCGCCACAAACTTTCACCAAGGACTCTTGAGAGGCTATGGCACTGGTAGATTACTAATAGGGGTTAACTACCTCTATTTCGTCAACTTTAACCAAGCTTCCAATGCTTGGTTATATAGGCCACGGGTTAAAAACCCGCCTACCAGTCGACTGCCAAAACATGCAGTCGACTGGCCTTCGTGGAAATTTGACCGTTGCAGCCCAACGGCTCGATATCAACCCTCTGTTCACTCTCAATTGACTGCACCAGTCGACTGCATCAGTCGATTGATGAAATCACCAGTTGACTGCTACAGTAACATTACAGTGTTGCTACAGTAAACCCTAATTCTAGAATTTTACCTCGAGTACATTCACTCAACACTCATTCTCGCCCGACCAACCTAGACCTAGCCTTCTAGTCTCCTCCATCAACTTCGCGTCCCTCGGATGTCTCCCCATCCTACACGTCTTGCCTTTTGGAGCTTCTATCGGCTTTGTCATTGTTGTCGGGTCTTCCTTTGCCAAGAGGTCGCGCCTCCGGGACTTCATCCATTACCAAGTCACATTTGAACTTACGTTGCCAAGACTACATGCTTGGACTTACACCGCCAAGACTCATCCTTGGACTTTCCTCCTTTGCCAAGATCACACTTGGACTTTCCTTGTTGTACCTATATCCTGCACACTCACAATGCATATCAAATATAACAATAAATCTAACTTAAACCTTTGCTCAAACATCAAAACTTAGGGGATCCAGATTGCTCCAACAATCTCCCCCTTTTTGATGTTTGGCAACCCGTTTAAGTTAGGGAAATAATATAGCAATAATAATGCAAATAAATATACAATCTACACATGCATAAATCATGGAACTTAATCCTAGGTTCCCCCTTCACCTAAGCTCCCCCTTAAGCTAGGATTTCTTGCAAAGATAAACTTCTCCTCCTTTGCTAATAAATGAGCAATCGCTCCCCCTTCACCTAAGTTCCCCCTTGAGCTAAGATTTCTTGCAAAGGTATGTAGGTTTCCCACTTAAACCTAAATTTCTCCCCCTTTGCCATACATCAAAAAGAGCTCCAACAATATCTTAATTATTGGACTCTTTGACCTCTAATGACCATAAATATTATTTATTAATCCCCCATAAGATTACATACATGTTCACCACTCTTTTGGTCATTTTCTAATACTGAAAAATATTTTCAGACCGTATCAGTCGACTACTATAAGTATCAGTCGACTGACATCATCAAAATGAGCTTACAGAGACATTATGTGCTCATGAACAGTGCTACTAGTCGACTGGTAAAACCATCAGTCGACTGCCCTCGTCAAAATGAGCTTACAGAGGTCCTCTGTGCTGAAAATTATTGTTACCAGTCGACTAGTAACTATACCAGTCGACTGGTACTCTTTTTGGGCAAAAATCAACCTTTTTTATCCACTTTCAGAAATGTGCCAAAAATTTCACAGACCTCCAAAAAATTTCAAATTTTGTGGAGAAGTCTATTTTATCCATGTCTGCTCGAGATAAATATATATAAAAATATATTTATCACAAATTCCATGATTGATACAAAATTCAAAACTAGATAAATAATTCAATTGAACCTTAACCTAAAGTCCTAATTTTGGCTTCCTCTTGATGTATCTGCCCATACTAAACCATAATGCATTCCTAGCATTAATTTATATGGCATCTATACATCAAAAACTAATTTCCATGCAATATGAACCCAATTCACATTTCAATGCATGAAATACATCTCAATTGTGTCAACCCACTATGTTAGAGACTTAAGTCCGTCTCCTAACCACTTGGTACATTTGATAACCCATCTACCATGGGTTCCAAAGGCTCTTCATAACCTTAGGAATCTTAACCTTAGTCACCTCCCTTAGTGACACATCCACTATGGCTAGGCCACTTCGGTGCACCTCGGGTGACACTTGGACTACAAAACTCACCTTCTTAACCTTAGATACATCGTCTTTGGTTAATTTCTTCTTGTCCTTAACCTTGGACATCCCATCCTTGCCATAATTATATGCCACCCTAGCATATTCCTTCTTATTGGCCTTGGATGACCCTCCCTTGTCCTTGGTCACACCTCCCTTACCAATGTCATGTACTACCTTAGCATTTGACCTCCTTTTGGTCTTGGAGGGACCTAATTTGACATTTTTGGGTCTTTGACCACCCGAATGCATGTCAAGTCCTTTAGGTCCAATAATGAACCTCTCTAGGACTTTCTCCATTTCCTCAAGCTTTGTATTCAAGGCTTGATTTTCTAATTCTAGGGTTCTAACCCTAAAATCAACATGTCCATCATGAACATTCCTAGATCTACCCTTCCTGGGCATGTGTCTCCCCTTCTTGGGATTAATGCTTAGGTTTTCACCCACTTTCCTTCCCTTAGGCAAAGTGGTTTGGGTCTTATTAGGTCTACCCTTAGTGTATGATTTTTTAGGGTTATCTATCATGTTAACCCTATTTCTATCATTATACCTAAATCCATGATTATGCTTAGGTAAATAATCTACATTATTTCTAACAAGCATATAAGAATTGGAGATTGGATTAAACTTCAAAATAGGGATTACCTTCCCTTTTACCTTTGAAGCTCCCCCTTGACTTGTGCTCCTCTTCTTTTCCCATTTCTTCAAGTGCGCCAATTTCTTGAGCTCTCCTCTCCTTGAGCACTTTGTGTGGTAGTGATCCCACTCACCACATGTAAAGCACCTAATGTGCTTCTTCTCCTTCTTCTTCCTACAACTCACATTAGTTTATAAATTAACTTTAGTGAGTTTAGGGTTTACCTCCTTACCTTCTTGAGCGAAGGATACCTACTCGTGTAGTGCCCCATCTTACCACACTCAAAGCATTTGATGTGATCCTTTATGCTCTTCTTGGTAGTTGAGGTGGAGGGTTGAGCTTCCAATATCTCCTCTTCCTTGGATTGCTCTTCTTACTCTTCACTTAAATATGTGGACGGCTCCACTTCTTCTTCCCTTGAAGATGTGGATGATACCTCCTCATCTTCCTTCTCCTCCTCGGATGTTGAGCTCGTGTCAACATCGGATTGGTCCTTCTCTTCTTGGACCAATGAGCCCTTCTCCTTGGGCTCTTCTACTCCTTGGATTTTTGTAGGGTCTTCATGATAGGCAATGATCTTTTTTCAAAGATCACTTGCATTTGTGGTTTCACCTACACTCAACAAAATATTAGAAGGTAGTAAATTATGCAAAATTGTCGTTACCTTCTTGTCCGCCTCCGATTGCTCTCGTTGCTCTTCGGTCCAATGCCGAGGTCGGAGGCGTTTACCCTTCTTGTCCGTAGGAGCTTCAAATGGGTCACTCAAGACAACCCATTGGTTCCAATTCATTTGGAACCATGTCTCCAACCGCTTCCTCCAATAATTGAAGTCTTTTTTGTCATACGGAGGTGGAATTCAGATATCCCATCCGAGCGGTCCTTCAGACTCCATCTTCTTCTTCCTCTAGCTTCTTGCTCTCTTGGTAGTTAGTCCGTAGAAGAGCGACCTCGCTCTGATACCACTTGTTGGGACCTTGACGTTCGCTAGAGGGGGGTGAATAGCGTCTCACCTAAATCGTCGCTTCCTACGCTTGTTAGTGCACAGCGGAAACAAAAATACTAACAAACAAAAGAAAATCTAACCCTAGAAAACAATAAACAAGAAGCAAACCCAATGACACGTTGTTTAACGTGGTTCGGAGATGAAACTCCTACTTCACGACTGCCCGTAAGGTGGACGATCCCGATCCGTCGGTGGATGACTCCCCGGAAAACCTCCGGCTAACTCGTGTAGCTCCTTGTGAGTGGAGAAACCTCGCCACAAACTCTTACCAAGGACTCTCGAGAGGCTAGGGCACTGGTAGACTACAAATAGGAGTTAACCACCTCTATTTCGTCAACTTTAACCAAGCTTCCAATGCTTGGTTATATAGGCCACAGGTTCAAAAATCTCGCCTACCAGTCGACTACCAAAACATGCAGTCGACTGACCTTCGTGGAAATTCGACCGTTGCAGCCCAACGACTCGATATCAACCCTCTGTTCGCTCTCAGTCGACTGCATCAGTCGATTGATGAAACCACCAATCGACTGTTACAGTAACGCTACAGTGCTGCTACAGTACTCCTAATTCTAAAATTTTACCCCGAGTACATTCACTCAACACTCATTTTCGCCTGACCAACCTAGACCTAGCCTTCTAGTCTCCTCTATCAGCTTCGCGTCCCTCGGATGTCTCTCCATCCTTCACGTCTTGCCCTCTGGGGCTTCCATCGGCTTTATCATTGTTGTCGGGTCTTCCTTTGCCAAGAGATCGCGCCTCCGGGACTTCATCCATTACCAAGTCACACTTGGACTTACGTTGCCAAGACTACATGCTTGGACTTACACCGCCAAGACTCATCCTTGGACTTTCCTCCTTTGCGAAGATCACACCTGGACTTTCCTTATTGTACCTGTATCTTGCACACTCACAATGCATATCAAATACAACAATAAACCTAACTTAAACCTTTGCCCAAACATCAAAACTTAGGGTACCCAGATTGCTCCAACACCTCTACCCAGACATTATGCCTCGCTGGCGATCAGGGAGTACAATGAAACGATCGATCTGGACGACCACCTGGCGAAGTTTGATAACACAACCATGCTCCATCAGTACACCGATGGGGTTAAATGCCAGGTCTTCCTCACCACTCTTTTCGGATCGGTGCAATGCTGGTTCAGACGCCTGTCGATCAGATCACTTCATAGTTTTAAAGATTTTCGAGTGATGTTCTTGCACCACTTCGTCAGCAGTCGCCGCTACCAAAAGACAAGTATGAATCTGTTCGTGTTGAAGTAAAGACCCAAGAAGGCACTGAGAGCCTACATCAAGTGGTTCAACTAGGTGGACATGGATATCTTATCGATCTCCTAAGAGATATTGATAAATGCCTTCACACAGGAGCTTACCGAAGGAGAATTCTTCCGCTTCCCTCATCCATAGATTGCAAAAAGACTTCCGCCACATACTCAAGAGGGCCACGAGTATATAAACGTGGAGGAGTCCCAGGTGGCAAGAAGGAAGGAGGTGTCTGCCGAATCGACGACAACGCCCGAGCAAAGACCAGCGATAGCCATCAACCACCAAAGAGGCCCCGAGCAGGAATAAGATAGCCACACCAGGAGCTAAGAACACATGTGTGTAGGAGAAGTCCAGATAGGTCAACGGGTCGACCAAATATTTGGCGGGAAGTCCAGCTAGGTCAACGGGCCAACCGAATAGCTGATGCAAAGTCTAGATAGGTAAACGAGCCGATCGAATATCTGGTAGGAAGTCCAGTTGGGTCTGCGGATTGGACAACTAGTAAATTGGTAAGTAAAGATAAGTCACTGGAGGAGAGTGACTAAGTGAGGACGCATTCCGGTTTGAGGGGACAGTAGGTGTTTGTCCAGTTTAGGTCCATTTCGGATCCCTAAACTGAGACCATAATTAGATTTTGGTCAGAAAGACAAGATCTAACTCATAAATCTATACAAATTGTTCGTGCATATATTTTTCTAACCCTATGTTGTAGAGACAAATGTAGAGCTTCGAATTCTGCATGCGTGGGAACTAACAGAGCTTGATTTTGAATTTGGAATCAAAAGATATGGCCTCCGAAAGATTGTTGTGTCAAACTAATAGTCGGAGGTGCCTCGGAGCATTGGAGGCGCCTCGGATCAGCCAGATTCGAACAATAACATATCTTCGACAAGGATAAGACTGAATTCTTCTCATTTGATCCAAATTTTAGGATCTAATAAGCTTTGGAGACCCCTCCAAAGGGCTATAAAAGGAAAGGTTGAGCAAGCTTAAGTGACACAATTTCATACTGAGCTTCTACAATTCTTCTACTACTTCAACTATGATATACTGCTGCTGCGCTACTACTCCGCGACGTCCGACCGCTGTCGACAGACCAACACCAATACAAGAGCCTATTCAGATTCCTATCTATTATAATATTGGTAACAATTTTTATTTACAATTTACCTTTCTTACTTGAAAAAAGAAAGTGTAGGTTGTTACATTGTCCTACATTCATCTTGTATTCGATTACCTCTTCCGGGGGTTCCAAAAGATGGGTTTAGTGGATTACCTATCGATAGGTCCGCGAGACTTGGAGTAGGAGTTGCCGAAGACTCCAAACCAAGTAAAATTGATAATGTTTTCTTGTGTTCTCGTTCTTTTTAGTTTTCCGCTGCATTCGTACTTTGATTTTAAAATTGAAAAGATGAGTTTTTGAAAAGCACGTGACCCCCCCCCCCCACGTGCATCTCGATTCAACACTATAAACCTTTGTCTACGCCAACAGTCGAGCGACGACTATAAACCCTCGTCTACGTCGACAGTGGAGCAATGACTATAAACCCTCGTCTACGTTGACAGTCGAGCGACGACTATAAACTCTAGTCTTTGTCAATAGTCGAGCGGCGACTATAAATCCTTGCCTACATCAACAGTCGAGCAGCGACTATAAACCTTAATTTTTATCAACAGTCGAGCGACGACTATAAACCCTTGTCTACGTCAACAGTCGAGCGACGACTATGAACCCTTGTCTATGTCAAAAGCCGAGCAGCGGCTATAAACCTGAGCTTACGCCGCTAACAGTCAAACAACGGCTATAAACCCGAGTGTATAAATAAGGCCAAGCAGTAGTTGCAAAGCCAGAGAATAAAGTTAATAGGTCAAGCTGTGACTAGAGGCAGCAGTTCTTCGCTAAAACAAGGATGTTCGACCCATACTGAAACAATTACTTAGACGTTTCAGCAACTAATTGCATTAACGATCGAGAAAGCAGGGAATCATACTTTGAATCACAAAATGCTGATAGCTTCACAGGAGCTGAACGACAATACATAGATACTACTGTGAAAATTTGACTACTAAGAAGCACCGAACGGGCGCGCTGTCATTCATACTTAGAAAATTTTACAAGCTGCCAAAGGCGATACAAGAAATGGTTATTCAAGATAATCCAGCACGTCATCTGGCAACGACTCGGTCAGCTTACCCTGATTGATGATCTTGCTGGTCAGTGCGGTAGGGATATAGCTGTCGTCCTTTAGCAGGTCGAGGATCCCATCAATACCAAGGTTGAAGAGGCAGAACGCTTGGTCTATGAGCCGGTCATTGAAGGGTTTCGAACGGAGGTAATCCTGCTTGAAAACCTCGAATCGGCTAGGCCCTCCCTCCTAATAAATTTTGAAGACCGTTCAGGAGGCCTCCAACTCGGCCTTTAAAGAAGCCACCTCAGTATCCTTAGCGGTGAGCTGGGCTCGAACCGTGCCTCGCTCAGTCGATCTGCTCTCCTTCTCAACAAGTAAAGCTCAATGACTCGGAGCTTCCTAACGTTAGCAGGGTTGATCTTCGCTTCAAAGGAGTTGACTTGCTTATTCAGCCGCTCAATTTGCGAGGCCTGCTCGGAGCTCTGCTCCAGGTCGGCCTTTGTTGTAAATTACAAATATTATTGCGAATAGAGGTCGGATTTAGAATATTTGCTCTTCGCAAATAGCAAAGTAACAAATATTATTGTGAAGAGAGGTGTTCAATACGATATACTAAATTCTAAATCCATATATCATATACTGTATATCCTATTAAAACTACAGTTTACTAAATTTTTCGTATGTTATAAATTTTATATCATTTATACTAAAATTATGATAGCGGTATGGATTTTCAGTGTCTCGATAATATTAGTATGATTTAATATATTTTGATATTGTACGTACAGTGTATTGAATTCTGAGTATTTTACTCCAACCCAAATTGTGAGTTGATGAGTGATCCTGTTCGAGCGCTGAGTCGACGGACGCTGGGGACATGGCGTTCTTCGCTGTCCTTTGGTGTCGAGGTGGACCTCCGGCGAACCTGCAAAGAAGCCGAGCCGGGAGGGGTTTTCCGGCGACGACCCTCCGATGCTCAAGTCAGGCAACGAGAAGTGAGAGAGGCAGCGTAACTGTGGCTACAGTGAGGATTGCGCATACCTTCGTCGACGTCTGAGGGTCCTTATATAGGACCCCGGGGAGGCGCGGGCACGCTTCCCCAAACATACTTAACGAGCCCATGTCAGAAAAGTACCCCTGACGTCATTCCACAATCGTCCGAGCATATCCCGGATGTGACGGTGGAAGCTTCCACCGTATGATCCTGTGTACGTCTCGGCCGCCAACTCTGCTGCTTGTCGGCGACAGATGTCTCGAGGATGATGTTATCCCCTGTCTCCTTTGTCCTCTTGCGCCTCCTGTCTGTTCCAGGGCCGAGCGGTTCGACCACTCGACAGGCACATCACTCCTGCCTCGGTTGTAGGTATCGGTCCGACAGGGAGGACTCACAATCATATACTCGGATGAGATTGCTCCTGCCTGTCTTTGTTGCCTTGTGCCCCGGCCGAACGGACAGCCCGCTCGGCCATGAAACCTTTTTTACCTTGAGCATCGGAAACCCGACCCCTAGTCGGGTTATCTTTCATTCGACTCGGGGGATTCTCGGCCGGTCGGCCTTCTCAGTCTAGTCGGTCGGGTATCAGGGTTGAATCTCTTGACCTTTGACCTCCACATGTCGTTGACCTTCCACCAACGAGGGTCCCCCGCCCTTACCACCGGATCACATGCCTCCCCCTCAAGTCTAGTTGAAGGAGGCGCTAAGTCCGACTGCCGGTCGGCCGGAGTGACACCGCTCTGCCACTTTCTGGAATGTTCCTCCTCCCGGCCGCTCGGCCTCTTACTGCCACTGGCTTTGCTACCGTGTCGACGGTCAACGCTGACGCCCTTCGGATCTCCTCGGGATTTGTGTAAATCATCTCCATTAAGATCGAGCATGCGCATTGCGCACCGTAATGGCGTTCATTAAATGCGCCTCTATGGCATCATGCCACGTGGCGCCTCTGCTGCCGTCATCGTACGACTCGGCGATGTGTTCGATGGGACATCGGCGGTTTAAAATGAACGGCTCGATGTGGGCCTCGGTTCCTGTGACCTACATCCGACGGTCGAGGTCGATCGGGCCCGACCTTATAAAGACGCCACCTTCTTCCTCAGCCGCACCTTTGCCTTCGCGTGTCCCGCAGCCTTCTTCGGTGCTTTAACATTCCGGTGACTCCGATTTTTCATTTTCCGACGATTCCCCGCCTCCTTCCTTCGATCCCCAGCTTCTTTGTAAGGTTCCTCCGCCTTTCTTCTCTGTTTCCCTTGTGTTTTTTTGTCAAGTTCTTGTCTTCTGGTCATTGTCCCCTTTATCATCTTCTTCCTTCTGCCGTGTGTCTTTTTCTTGCCTTTTGCTTTCTTGCCCGGTCGGATAATGGTCAGTTCTTCTCGACCCGCAGACCTCACTTTAGGCCCCTGGTATACTACCATGGAGTCTCGCTTCGATCGGCGCTACGCCGAGGCCTTGCTTAATGGTTATGATATTCCGTCCGACTTTGAACTCGTTCTACCCTCACCATTCGCTCGGCCTCACAAACCGCCGAGCGGAGCTATCTATTTTTTCCGCGACTAATTCACAGCCGGTCTGCGGTTTCCTCTCCACCCCTTCTTCGTCGACGTTTGCAATTTCTTTGGTCTTCCGCTCGCCCAATTAGTTCCTAACACTTTTCGTCTTTTGTGTGGAGTGGTGGTACTGTTCAAGATACACCGCATTCCTCTCCGCCCGAATTTTTTTTATTATTTTTATTATCCCAAGCAGTCCGAGCTGGGTACCTATCTATTCCAGGCTCGACCCGGCCTAGTCTTCTTTGATAAACTTTCCTCCTCCTATAAACACTGGAAGGAGTATTACTTTTATCTTCGTCTCCTCGGGCGGGCTCCCTTCCAAACCAAATGGCAGGTCGGGCCGCCTACTTCTCCCGAGCTAAAAAGATTTAAGACCCGACCGGACTATCTCCAGGCCGCGAACATGCTTGCTGGTCTGAAGCTCGACATCAACAAGCTTCTGCTCGAAGGCGTGCTGTATATATTCGGCCTGAGTCCGAGCCGAACTCCACTCCCGAGCAGGTTCGGTAAGAATTCCACTTGTGTATGTACTTTGAGTGCTAACTGATTTTCTTCTTTTTTCTTTACAGCGAATATCGTCATGGAGTCCGTGATGCTCGGGATTTTGAAGAGAAAAGCGGAGGCGCTTGAGGCGGCAACCGCCAAGGAGATGGAGCAACTGGGCATCACCCCGGTCGGCTCTCGCGAGGGTGAGAGCGGGACAAACGCGGAGGAGTCGGCCGCTCAGACTTCCCTCGTGGAGGTGACGGGAGGCGCCACGTCAAACAGGGAACCGACCGTCCAGGAGGAAGGCTCCGATCGGGAAGGTGAGCGCCCGCTCAGACGAAAAAGGCGTCGGACGGAGACGCCGATGCGCTCGGCTACTTCCGCTGTTCATGTGTCCGAGCGGACGGGATCCGATTCTCGTGGGAAAACCCCAATGGTGGAGGCATTATCCTCCGATCGGACTCCGTCTCAACTGAACCCGCCTGCCAACCCTATCAAGGCTGTGCCGGTCAGCACTCTTCCACCTGCCTCCCGCCGGGTCCAGCGCTCAGCCATTTTGTCCAAGTTTCCGCCCCGGCCTCTGCTCCCTCTGCGTCTGCTCACACGACTCCCAGTCGGAGCCGCACCATCAGGGCCACCCTGCACCTTCCCACCGAGGAGCTTTTGGCCGAGTCTGATCGGCCGACAGCGCCCGAGCATACGATCACCATAAAGGGGCCCCTCGCCGAGATGTGGGCCGACGCTCGGGCCCGTGTTGCGATGATTCCGATCGTTAACCTAGCCAACAGCCAAATGCAGCAGGTCACTGGGGTAAGTGTGTTTTCTTCCGAAGTCCTTTACGCCGTCTTTCCGATCGGCTATTAATACTCCTATTTATGTCAGAGATGGGTGGAGGAGATCGCTGTCGCCAACCGACTGGCCATGGCAGATGAAGAGTTGAAGAGGCTGAAGAGTTCGGGTGGCCCGTCCTCCCAGGGCCCCTCATATGTCAAGCTGCAGAAAGAGCTTAAGAGTTATTTCCAGAGTTTCAACATTTAATGAGCGCCATTACGGCGCGCAGCGCGCGTGCTCGGTCTTAATGGAGAGGATTTGCATGAATCCCGAGAAGATCCGAAGGGTGTCAGCATTGACCGTCGACACGGTAGCAAAGCCAGTGGCAGTAAGAGGCCGAGCGGCCGGGAGGAGGAACATTCCAGAAAGTGGCAGAGCGGTGTCACTCCAGCCGACCGGCAGTCCGATCAGTCGGACTTATCACCTCCTTCGACTAGACTTGAGGGGAAGGCATGTGATCCAGTGGTAAGGACGGGGGACCCTCATTGGCGGAAGGTCAACGACACGTGGAGGTCAAAGGTCAAGAGATTCAACCCTGAGACCCGACCGACCAGACTGAGAAGGCCGACCGACCGAGAATCCCCCGAGTCGAATGAAAGACAACCCGACTGGGGGTCGGGTTTCCGATGCTCAAGGTAAAAAAGGTTTCATGGCCGAGCGGGCTGTCCGTTCGGCCGGGGCACTAGGCAACAAAGGCAGGCAGGAGCAATCTCATCCGAGTATATGACTGGGAGTCCTCCCGGTCGGACCGATACCTACAACCGAGGCAGGAGTGATGTGTCTGTCGAGCGGTCGAAGCGCTCAGCCCTGGAACAGACAGGAAGCGCAAGAGGACAAAGGAGACAGGGGATAACATCATCCTCGAGACATCTACCGCCGACAAGCAGCAGAGTTGGCGGCCGAGCCGTACATAGGATCATATGGTGGAAGCTTCCACCGTCACATCCGGGATATGCTCGGACGATTGCGGAATGACGTCAGGGGTACTTTTCTGACATGGGCTCGTTAAGGTATGTTTGGGGAAGCGTGTACGCATCGAGAAGCATGCCCGTGCCTCCCCGGGGTCCTATATAAGGACTCCCAGACGTCGACGAAGGTATGCACAATCCTCATTGTAGCCACAGTTACACTGCCTCTCTCACTTCTCGTTGCCTGACTTGAGCGTCGGAGGGTCGTCGTCGAGAACCCCTCCCGGCTTGGCTTCTTTACAGGTTCGCCGGAGGTCCACCTCGACACCAAAGGATAACGGAGAGCTTCACGTCCCCAGCGTCCGTCGACTTAGCGCTCGGACAAGATCAATGAGCTTTCTTTTGAAAACAATAGACAGACAAATTCACCTCAAGCTCATTGGCGATCGTAACTATGTAATACTGATTTTCAGGCTTTGTTTTCTCCACAAAAGTCTATACTTTTCACCACCAGAGGATCATAATATAATCTAAAAGTTGGCAATTCATCAAATAACAATATCAGCTATATTGGAATTTTTAGGATTTTGGTTCAGATGTAACAACCACAAATTAAGAGATTATGACAGACAATGACATAGCTACAAAAAAAATATGTTTGATATGTTTTTTTAAACATATTACAAGGGGTTCTGCTAGCTGGCTCAGACCTTAATAGGCAAGGTGTCAAGAAAGAGTAAAGTAGCGATTGAAATTGGATGTGTCGAGTTCAGATTCAATGGGATTCACTCTAACTGAGTCTAGTTCGGATAATTTAGATGAGTCCTCGTAGGTTTGCCCGAACTGTCCACACTTTGATCCAATTATTTCAAGGGATGAGAACTTAGAAGAGTTGAAGAGTTAAGATGAGTAATGGAATGTAGGTGAGAGCCCTAATTAATGAGTTAAGGTGGATTTAAGTGAATTATTGTTCAAAATAATACACAATGAGGTCAAAGAATGTTAGAATGGAGAAAATTCATTTCCTTGCTCCTAGTCTAAGGCTCTAAATAGTTGGAGCTTTAAGGATTGTAAATAAATCAAACGTTCGTAAATAAATTTGGTGTTTGACCAAGTAACAGTTTATTTATGTTCGTTCAATATATATAAGATTAATTAAATAAATAATCTTGAACAACTCATTAAACTAAATATACAGAATTGAACACATGTGTGTTCAGCTCGTTAATGTTTGTAAACAATATTCACGAAAAACGTTCGTGAACAACGTTTGTGAATAATATTCGTGAACAATATTCATGAATCATGTTTATTACTAAAATATTTATCAATATGCTAAATAAATAAATAAATAAGCTTGAATTATCAAGTTCAATAATTAATCAAACAAGCAAAAATTTCAAACAACCAAACGAGCTTGAATTGAGAGCTCGATAATATCTAAACAAACCAAACTCAAGTCAACTTTGAATTGAGAGCTCGATAATATTTAAACGAATCAAGTTCAAGTTAAACTTCAAATAAGTTCAAACTTATAAAAAATAAACTAAATCCAAGTTGAACAATCATTTCAAAAACTTATTTTTCTTCGGCTCAGCTCAATTGGTTTACCGTCGTAGGAGCTTTGTGCCTTTTATAGGCTGAGGGAGTGAGTGCTCAAGTAGTACCTTTTGCTAGGTGTTGCTTAGGAATAGGTGTGTGTTCCTCTTTCCTATCGTACCAATTTTGCCTACCTTGATTGTTGGAAGTTTGGCTCTGGGAGAAGCTCATCCTAAAGCTGACCTTTTTACTGCATTTTACACTATTATTCATACAACAGTCCATTTTCCGTACTGTGATTTATAACCAATTAACATCTAAAAGGTAACAAAAACAAGTATATCGACAACAATGACAATAAATAAGTTTTAATTTGAGAAATATATTTTTTGACAAGAATTTATCCAAGCAAGTTTAGCTACAACTCTGATGAATAAAGGGTAGAACAAGTTCTCTAATTCAGCATATGCATGTTGACTTCATAGAAGACACAAATTTGATGATTCAAGTCCTAAAACAAAATTATAAATGGTGTTAATTCAGTTTTTATCTTCTCTACTTGATAAACTATAACAACAATAATTTTACCAACAATTATTGAGATCCCCAATCTATTGAAACTCTTGCTCAAATCATCATGACTTGTTTAGTTCCCATCCATTTGTCTTAAAAAAATGGATTTCAATTTTGAAAGATTGATTTTGCTTCACTTAATACTTTGGATCTACTAAACCCCGAGCCATGGTTGTTTTGATGTGTTGTCAAATAAGACAAAATTAGGGCTTGTTATGTCTCTAACTTGTGTATCTAAGCATGCCCATGATTCGATGTATGGTAAAGAGTGGAACGACATACTAGAGGGACAGGAAAGGATGAGAATTATCGGAGATAACGTGTTGGAAATTAAATTTAATTATGGATAAAGATAAAATATGATGAGATGACAATTATTGATGAAAGTTTGTAAGACAGAGATAGAATATGATGATGTGTAATTTCTTGATAAGAACGAGAGTTCGTGATAAGAAGATAAAATAGAATATGATGAAGTGGCAATTCTTGATAAGGATAAGAGAATATGATGAGGTGGTAAAAATAAAAGGTCTAGATTCATTGTATTTAAGATTAGTAGTTATCTAATAAGTCTATAAATATATAATTTTTCCAATGAGTGAAAACAAGTTAGTTCTTTTTTTATTCTCCTCTTCCACATAGAGTACATTTTTCTCCCATAATTCTTTTATTTTTTTCTTATAATTCTTCTTCCAATAAAGTGATATCAGAGCTATGGCTAATGGAGGTATAATTTCCTTCAAAGTTACAATACTCAAGGCGAATAATTATGATAATTGGAGTATCAAGATAAAAGTGCTTTTTTGAGCTCATTGTTGGACTGCTAGTGGCCGACAAGAGTGGGGTGAATTGCCTATCAACAATAAACAACACCCTTTCCGTTCTTTCAACTCTAATTAAAAGCAACAATAATAGTAAATTAAATTAACAACTAAAAAGATGAGACACGGGATTTACTTAGTTACAACCTAGGTGGTTATTAATCCAAGGACGATGAAAAAACTTTAAAAGATCTCCTTTGGTGAAGGCGGAGAAGCCTCTTATACTCGTTGATTGCTCAGACAGTTACTAAGAAATGAATACTAGAGTTAATACCTATTTCCTAGGTTCAGGGGTTTTTTTATAGCTCCTGTAAATCTTATCCGCAGCTTGAAGGCGCCTCCAATAGAGGTTCAAGGTGCCTTCAAGGGACGAACTTTTATCTACCGAGGATAAAACATTATCCTCGGCAAAGTTCACCTCTGCCAGGTTTAAGGCGCCTTCAATCAAGGTTGAAGGTGCCTTCCATGGTGGGTTGAAGGCGCTTTATCTTTGAAAGGCGCGGAGGCACCTTTAATCCCTATTGAGGGCGCCTCCAGCTACTCTGCAGCTTCCTTTTAGCTCTTCCGCTGCTTCGATCGACTGAGTGATTTAGTCCATCCAGAATAGGGCTAATCCAAATCTAATTTTCCAGCCTTCTCCTCAAGTAGGCTTCCTCCCCGACTTCTCGTCCCTCGAACATTGCGTACGTTCTTCTCATCCACCGGTGTACTCTTCCGCAGTACCTCGCCTCTCATATGCACCGAGCTCGTCGGCTCCCTTCCCGTGCCATTATTCTCGCTAGTTGCGTCTTTCGCTCGACTTCTTGTGTTCCTATGCTCCTGCACACTTAGACACAAGGATCAAATACACAAGACCTAACTTTAACTTAGTTGATCACATCAAAACTACTACGGTATTCCAATAATCTTCCCCTTTTTGATGTGATCAAACCCAAGTTAAGTTAGGGTAAGTCACAAAAAAATTTTGCGAGTAAAAAATTGCAAGTAAGAAAAATTTGCAAGTAAAAAAATTTTTTCTAAGCAAAAATTTGCAAGGAAAAGATTTTCTAAGCAAAAACTTTGCAAGTACCCTCTCTCTAGACTTCTTCTTCCTTCTCCCCCTTTTGATTACATTAAAAAACAGGTTCATTAAAAAGTCTAAGGAAAAAAAAAAGTTTAGAAAATATTAAGGTGTAAGCCCAAAAATTTCTAACTGTTAAAACAAGTATAAGTGATGAAATAAAAATTTTTAAAATAATTTCTGATAGAATTTTGACAAACATTGAAAGCATTAGTTAATTTAAATGCTTAACAGTTAGTCCATTAAACATTCATTTCATTAATTGACTTCCAGGCTATGACGTGACACTAGACCTTTTTGATTATTGGAGCAATAATCACTTTTTAGACAAAACCTTTTAAAGAAATTAAACATTAATTTTCTCTCTGAAAGCTCAAAAGGAAATTCAATCCAAATATAATTTTGGAACCCAATATAGGTTCTTTCCTACTGGGTTAATTAAAAATTTGAGGGGTATATAACTTCTGGGGGTTTTTCTAAGTTGACCCCTATGAAATCGTAACTACCAGTTTAGCCTACTGATAGGTCTAACATTTGAATGATTGTAGATATTTGTGCATGCAGAATTTTATTTGAATAATTCTATTTTTTCTTTTAATTTTCATTTTCTAACTTTAAACTATCGAATAATTCTAATGGGTATGTCTTAGCTAATTGTCTTTTCAAATCAGTATTTTCATTTTCTAATTTACACAAATTTTTAGAAAGTATTTTGATAAATTGGAAAGATTGTTCGGGTGAAAGAGCACGTACCTCACTTACCTTATAAACTGATGCTCTCCCTTCATCAGAGCTTTCCTCTGATAATCCTCCCTTTTCATCGATGCTTATTTCTGAGCTACTTTCGTCTTCTTCTTGGTGGTCAGCTAGTAGAGCTAGTCCGATGTAAGCTTCGATCTCGGATTCAGAGGATGACGATTTATCCCATGTGACCTTCAAATTCTTGTGCTTTGGTCTTTGCCCTTGTCATTCTCTTTCTTCTTTAGTTTGGGGCAATCATCCTTGATATGCCCTTCTTCATTGTAGTTGTAACATCAGACCTTACTTTTATTCCGATAGTCCCTTTTTGTATATGGGTTAAATTTATTAGATAGAATAAATTTATTAAATTTCTTTACCAATAGTGTCACTTTATTTGTGTCGATGGATGTTTCAGAGTCTGAATCTGGTTCGCTCTTTTGGTTGACTTTTAGTGCTATGTTGTGGGTTGTCTTTTCTCCTTTGTTTCACAAGTCTGCATATCTTGATTCATGAAGTTCAAAAGTGGAAAAAAAAGACTTTCTAATGAACTAACTTCGAGGTCTTTAGATTTGTAAAATGAATCGACTATAGATGTCCACTCGGGTGTCCTAGGAAATGCGTTCAAAGCATACCTTAATGAATCTCGGTTCATTATCTTTTCTCCGAGATTCGTGAGTCCGATGATGAGTTATTTGATCCTCGAGTGCAGATGTGCAACTGTTTCACTTTCTTCCATCCGGAGGTTTGTCAGCTAGTTCCGAAGTAGGTCCTATCTCGCGGGCTTTGCTTCGGAAGTTCCTTCGTGCAACTCCAGGAACTTCTCTCAAAGTTCCTTTACTAATTCGTAATCTTCGATCTGATTACTTCTTGGGTGGAAGTACACTGAGCAGGTGGAACTCGACTCTTCCGTTCGCTACGAAGTGTGCTTGTTCCTTCTTGGTCCATTGATGTTCTTCCTTTTCATTTTCTTGAGAGTCTTTTGGAGCTACAAAATCATATTAGTGATTAACAGTATTTCAAAATCAATTTTGAAAAATACCTCCATGCGTTTCTTCCAAGACACAAATTCTCCCTCGAACTTAGGTGGGAAGATCGTCAGTCCGACCATCGTTTCGGTGCTTTAGTCAGCAGTTACTACTTCTGAGACAACTTGGCTCTAATACCAATTGTTGGACTGCTGGTGGCCGACAAGAGGAGGGTAAATTTCCTGTCAACAATAAACAACACTCTTCCTATTCTTTTAACTCTAATTAAAAGCAACAATAATAGAAAATTAAATTAACAACTAAAAAGACGAGGTATAGAATTTACTTAGTTACAACCTAGGTGGTTGTTAGTCCAAGGGCAATGAAAAAGCTCTAAAAGATCTCTTTCGTTGAAGGTGGAGAAGCCTCTTATACTCGTTAATTGCTCAGTCAGTTACTAGGAAATGAATATGGGAGTTGATACCTATTTCCTAGGTCTACGGGTCTTTTTATAGCTCCTGTAAATCTTATCCGCAGCTTGAAGGTGCCTTCAAGGGATGAAATTTTATCTGCCGAGGATAAAACATTATCCTCGGCAACGTTCACCTCCGCAAGGTTTAAGGTGCCTTCAATCAAGGTTGAAGGTGCCTTCCATGCTGGGTTGAAGGTTCCTTCACTCTGAAAGGCGCGGAGGCGCCTTTAATCCCTATTGAGGGCGCTTTCAACTGCTCCGCAGCTCCCTTTTAGCTCTTCCGTTGCTCCGATCGACTGGGTGATTTAGTCCATCCGGAATAGGGCTCACCCGAATCCAATTTCCAGCCTTCTCCCCGAGCAAGCTTCCTTCCCGGCTTCTCGTCCCTCGAACGCTGCATATATTCTTCTCATCCATCGGTGTACTCTTCCGTAGTACCTCGTCCCTCAGATGCACCCAACCCGTCGGCTCCCTTTCTCTGCGATCATTCTCGTTAGCTGCGTATTCCGCTCGACTTCTTATGTTCCTAAGCTCCTGCATAAACACAAGAATCAAATACATATGACCTAACTTTAACTTGGTTGATCACATTAAAACTACCACGAGATTCCAACACTCATGATGTTTGGGAGGTTATAGAAAAAAAACTACATTGAGCCACGTGATGACTCAACACTATTTTTGATTGAAAAAGAGAGCTTGAGAGATTGAAGAAAGAGAGACAAGAAGACTCTCTCCCTCATTTGTCAAGCTTTAGATAAAGATGGTTTTGAGAAAATCTCAAGTGCTACTTCAACCAAGCAATCATGGGAAAAGTTGTCTCATATCAAGGAGAAGGAAAAAGTAAAAAAGGTATGACTTCAGATATTAAGATGTCAATTTGATGCTTTTCGTATGAAGGAAGGTGAGTTGGTATCTGATTATTTTTCCAGAGTCTCTGTAATTTCCAATCAACTAAAGAGAAATTGTGAGAAACTATCATTGAGAAAATTCTTCAATCACTGGATTTAAAATTTGATATTATTACAACCATCATCGAAGAAACCAAGGATCTACAAGCTATGATGATAGAGCAACTCCCGAGTTCATTATAATCACATGAAGAAAATAAGAAAATAAATGAAGAAATTACTCAGCAACTCTTAAAGGCGACTCTTCAACAGGCAAAGAAAGATGCAAGTTTCAGTGATAATAGAAGTCAACGTGGAAGAGGTCGTGGATATGGACGGGGGTCGTGCTAGTGAGCAAGGATGTATTTCCAACAACAATGATGAAAGAGGAGAAATTTCAACAAGAGGACACACACAAACTCAAGGTACGATAAATCTCAAGCTGAGTGCGATAATTGTGACAAATTTAGACATTATGCTAAAAAATGTAGATCGTCCAAGAATAAAGTATATGCAAGAGCAAACTATATAGAAGAAAGGAAAGAAGAAGATGACACCTTACTGTTAGCATATAAAAATAATGAAAGGGGCGAATGTACACTGTGGTATCTCGACACTGGTTTAAGCAATCATATGTGTGTGAAAAGAATCATGTTCGTAGAACTTGATGAATCAGTTGGTGGTAATGTATCCTTTAGAGATGAATCAAAGATCAAGGTAAAAGGCAAAGGTAACATTCTCATCCGTTTGAAGAATGAAAAACATGAATTTATCTCGAATGCTTTCTTTATGTTAAATACGAAGAGTAACATTTTAAGCTTAAGACAATATGATATTATCTAAAAGATAATATGTTTATCTTAAAAGATGATATTGATTGCTTAATTACTAAGATGTCTATGTCAAAAAATAGAATGTTCTTCCTTAATATTCAAAATGATGTTATCAATTGTCTCAAAGCTTATTATAAAGACATCACTTGGCTATGACATATTCGAGTTGGACATCTCAATTTCAGAGGACTATAATTGCTTTCAAAGAAAGAGATGGTGAGAGAACTACCCTGCATCAAACATCCTAATCAATTATGTGAAGCATGTCTGCGTGGGAAGTAATTTAGAAGAGGTTTTCCAAATGAGCCAAGTTTAAAAGCCCAAAAGCCGCTTGAACTTATACATATTGATGTTTGCAGTCCGATAAAGCTAAGTTCACTTAGTAAGAATAATTATTTCAATCTTTTCACAAATGACTTTTCTCGAAAAACTTTGGTATATTTCATAGAGCAAAAATCGGAGGTATTTGACATATTCAAGAAATTTAAAGCTATCGTAGAAAAAGAGAGCAGTCTTGAGATCAAAGCTATGCGGTCTGATCAAGGAGGAGAATTTACCTCAAAGGAATTTCAAGAATTTTGTGAAGCCAATGGAATACGACGACCCTTGACAGTTTCAAGATCCCCTCAATAAAATGTAGTAGTAGAAAGAAAGAATTGAACCATCCTTGACATGACAAGGAGTATTGTCAAAAGCAAGAGGCTACTAAAGGAACTTTTGGAAGAAGAAATTGCATGTGCAGTATACTTATCCAACCGATCACCAACAAAGAGTGTGTGGGGCAAGACACCACAAGAAGCATGGAGTGGGAGGAAGCCCGGGATTTCTCATCTAAGAGTTTTTGGGAGTATAACCCACGTTTATGTGTCTAATGAAGCAAGAAACAAATTGGATGATAAAAGTAAAAAGTTTATTTTTTTTTTGCTATGATACTAACTCAAAAGGGTATAAATTATACAATCAAGATACTAGAAAGACAATTATCAACCGGGATGTTGTATTTAATGAAGAAAAAGAATCGAATTGGGAACAACAAAATGAAGATTACAACTTCTTCCCATACTTTGAAGAAAAAGATGTGGAGCAACTATGGGTGGAGCAAAAAAGAGAGGAGCTTATTGCTCCACTGGTAACATCAACATCAAGTACTCAAGGAATCATCTGCATCAACTTCAAATGAAAATTCAAGTGAAAGAGTACTATACTTCAGAAGCTTATGGGACATTTATGAGGTAATTAAAAATCAATATAATATTATTCTATTTTGTCACTTTGTCGATTGTGATCCTATAGATTTCCAAGAAGTTATAAAGAGTAAAAAGTGAAAAGATATGATGGATGAAGAAATCAATGCGATCAAGGAGAATGGTACATGGGAGTTAACTCCACTTCCTGAAGGACATAAAACGATTGGTGTGAAGTGGGTGTACAGAATAAAGAAAAATGTCAAAGGATAATTTGAAAGATACAAAATAAGATTGGTGGCAAAAAGACTACAGTCAAAGATCTGATATTCACTATGATGAGGTATTCGCTCTCGTTGCTCGATTAGAAATTATCAGACTAATCATTTTTTTAGCAACTAGCCCAAAATAAGTAGATAATACATCAAATAGATGTAAAATCTACTTTTTAAATAGAATTCTCGAAGAAGTCTATATTCGGCAACTATCAGGTTATGAAGTCAAAGGACAAGAAGACAAAGTTCTAAAATTGAAGAAGACTCTCTAGGGGTTAAAGTAAGCACCAAGGGCATGGAATAGCCGGATAGACAAGTACTTGCAAGAGAAAGACTTCATCAAATGTCCTTATAAACATACACTATACATTCAGAGTAAGGATAAAGATGTTTTGATTATATGCTTATATGTTGGTAACTTGATCTTCACAGGAAGCAATCCAAGTATATTTGGAGAATTTAAAGAAGCAATGACTAAGGAGTTTGAGATGACTGATATTGAGCTCATGACATACTATCTGTGCATCAAAGTGAACCAAAAGGAGGATGAAATCTTCATCACACAAGTAGGTTATACAAGAGAGATATTAAAAAAGTTTAAGATGGATAATAGTAAACCCATAAATACTTCGGTAGAATGTGGAGTCAAGCTATCAAAGCATGATGAAGGAGAAAAAGTTAATCCAACATTTTTTAAGAGCTTGGTTGGAAGTTTATGATACTTGATGTGCACATGGCTTGATATCCTTTATGCTGTTGGGCTTGCTAGCTGCTACATGAAAGCTCCAACTATCACCCATCTTAAGATCGCTGAGAAAATTTTACGTTATATCAAATGTACGACATATTTTGGATTACTTTATTCAATATCTGACAATTTCAAACATGAAAGATATAGCGATAGTGATCGGGGTGGAGATATGGATGATAGAAAGATCACTACATGATTTGGGTTATTTATGGGAGATATAACTTTCACTTGAATGTAGAAACAACCTATTGTTACACTTTCTACTTGTGAAGCAGAGTACATGACTGCGACTTTATGTGTTTGTCATGCTATTTGCCTTAGAAATTTACTGAATGAGCTAAGTTTATCACAAGAAGAGACAACAAGATTCAAGTTAATAACAAGTCCGCAATATCACTAGTAAAAAATCCAGTCTTCCATGATAGAAGTAAGCACATCGATACGTGCTGTCACTATATCAGAGAGTGCATTACAAGAAAAGAGGTGCAAGTGGAATACACAAAGTCTCAAGATCAAGTTGCTGATATTTTTACTAAGTCATTTAAATTTGAAGACTTCATCAAGATGTGAAATTTGCTTGGAGTTGTAAAATTAAGTTTAAGAGGGGGTGTTGAAAATTAAACTTAATTATGGATAAAGATAAAATATGATGAAGTGACAATTATTGATGAGAGTTCGTAATATAGAGATAGAATATGACGATGTGTCATTTCTTGATAAGAATGAGAGTTCATGATAGGAAGGTAGAAATAGAATATGATGAGGTAACAATTCTTGATAAGGATAAGAGTTCGTGAAAATAGAATATGATGAGATGATAAAAATAAAGGAGTCTAGATTTAATGTATTTGAGATTAGTAGTTATCCAATAAGTCTATGAATACGTAACTTTTCAATGAATTAAAACAAGTTGTTTTTTTTTTTAATTTTCCTCTTCCACATAGAGTACATTTTTCTCCCATAATTCTTCTTCCAACATAGCAAGCCTTGATAAAAAACGGAGTGAGCGAGAAGGATGATACAAGAAGGGAGCAGATAGACTCAGATGAGGAATTGCGGAAAAGTACTCTCGAGCGAGGAGGAAACTGTGCAAGGAGCTGAATCTAGTCAACCAAACCATCAGGATCGGTTGATCGAACCAGCGGGATCGATCGATCGAACTAGCAAGACCGGTCGATCGAACCAGCCGGATCAGTTGACCGAACTCCACTTGGTAGAGAGAAACGACCGTTGAGTGGATGAGAGTGTTGACTACATCATCAAACAATCATCTTCCATGGTTGGCCGTTATAACAAATAAAGCTGATCCACTATGTCAACAAACGATCGAGCAAGCGCCCGTTGTGTGAATAAAAGTGATTTGCCATGTCAACTTTTTCGATCCACCGAATAGCTCGATCGGTTGATTGAACGTACCTTAACGACACAAATAGACACAAGGAACTCGGTTGTAAAGAAAAATACACACTCGAATCACTCGTGCTCTATTACTGTAAGGGTTTCATCGCTTCTAGGACATTCTCGAAGAAGAGAATTAAGAAAGTAGATCTTCAATAGTTCTAGGACTAGCAAGAGGTTGGTTGTAAACTAAGTGAAAGTAACCAAACAAAATCTTCAGATTTCATAGGCAAATGAAACCAAAAACTGGTTACTTAACCCACATTTACTCATCGTATTCCAATAAGCTTTCTTAGCTGAAGCAAGAGCTTCCATGGCCTGCAAATGTCATAAGCCAAAGGAACAGTCAACCAAGCGAGTTCTATCGTATGAGCCAACACTTTGCGTTCAAAGAAAGACATAAAAAAGGATCCATAAGGTGAGGAAATATGAGAGAGACCGATCGTACGCGACTGGAATCAAGCTGGTAGCCTTCGATGCGATCAGTGAGCTTTGTCGAGGGCTTTTCTCTGCAGCTGCAAGTCCTTCGAATACACCGCTGCCGGGCTGGTCTCGTCTCTGCCCTCCATCGCTGCTGCGATCTAGCAGGGTTCAAGGCAGTCGGGAACTTCTGGACCGCAACCTTATGCAAGGAGGTCAATGACTTTTCACTCTAAGTGAAGTGATTCATCTTTTGGACTGCAAAGTACGGTCCAGAAGATTCAGCCTGGGTTTCCGACTATCCGCATAGGTGAAGCGAGTGCACACACGTATATCAATATATACACATGAACGACCGGGGATAGATCCTCTGATCCACAAAGACTGGATCAATTCATGATCCAAGAGTGAATCAGGAAAAAGGATCAGAGGATCCGGTCCCCTGACATTCCAGTCCGAGTCAATCCGCCACGTATGCTCAACGCGCGGCTCCAAAATCGACGTGTCGCAGATGACCCCACAAACTCAGTCGACGACGTGTCACGTCTTCGGTCTACCCAAAGTAAACACACGCTCGCCATCTTTGATTCTAGCTGACTCCGTGAGGGGCCCACCGCCCCAACACGAGATGTAGGTCCAGTTCGGTCAGGTACGCGTAGTATTATAATTAAATCTAAATCCTTCTCCACGAATCCACGCCAGTATCACTTCCTCGTTTCCGAATTCGAATGATCTCGGTGGGACCCGTTGGCTATCTGCTACGCGGGTGCTTTTGATTGGAAGGTGTGTTTTGGGGTGAGATGAAGGTTGGCGATCTAAAGAATTAGTGAGGAAAGGGACCCAATTCCCGTCCCAAAGCCGCCTTGTCGCCTCTTCCGCAGGCCACGCTATCTTGCGCTCCCCGCCTAGGTCCCCTCCGCCGCTAACCTGCGCACCATCTCCTTCCTCCGTTCTTTCCCCTCTCGCCTCTCTCTCTCTCTCTCTCTCTCTCCCGCACTCGATCGAAAGCGATTGCCTACGGGGTTTGGGAGATGTGGTATGCTCCGACCATCGATGAGGCTGCTTTCGTCGCTGTTGAGGTCGTTTGCGGGGAAAGGCGAGGGCGCGGGGGGCAGTGACGGTGCCGCGGGCCGGGAGGGGCAGGAGGGTCTGCTGTGGTATCGCGACCACGGACCCTGCTCGGCGGGCGAGTTCTCGATGGCCGTCGTCCAGGCCAACCAGATCCTGGAGGACCAGAGCCAGATCGAATCGGGCCCCTTTGGCACCTTTGTTGGCATCTACGACGGCCATGGCGGCCCCGATGCCGCGCGATTTGTCTGCGATAATCTCTTCTCTCATTTCAGAGGTGGAGTCCCGACTTCCCCCAATCATTTTTTCTTGGTAGTTCTTGTCTTGGTGTGAATGGCCTGTCCGTGTCAAATTTTGATGATTTTACCTATGATAAGATTCCATTTTCACCATAATTTCTTGACGTACATATCGAAACCAAAACATTCACTATTTCACTACTTGCCCGTACAGTCTCATCTTAACTTTTGTGAAGTTTTATTGTTTGGAACAATCCTAATTTCGAAATTCATTCACTTCCATTTATTCAGCTTCATCCACTTGAACCTCTTACCAAAATTATATAGTATGAGTTATGCACTATGCAGCAACTGCCCTTAATCGAAATTTGATGAATTTGATATAGTTATCGTGCTTAGGTTAGTCCATTCATATCTTCAGCTTCTCAAGACTAGTTTAGGTCTTGAATGCAGTGAACAAAAAAAAAAAAACTTCACAATCATCAGCCCATGTATCTTTTTTTTAAAGGACCTGGGGTTTCATCGCCCGTTGGATCAATGGAACATAGTCTTGTCATGGAAATAGCCTCTTTCCTGGACAAAGATAAGGATGTGTTTGCTGGTGTTGTACAATCCGGTATTGGTGGGAGTCTCATGCAATGAGATTTCCGTTTTTAGAATTCTCATGATGTATGAATTCAACTCCAAAACAGTTTTTTCAGTTTATATCATGTGGCACTTCCATTATGAAAATGATGTCAGACATAGTGAAATTGCAACTGGTCAGATCTTAGGAGATAAATTCTTACCTTTGACCTCCTTTGTCTTTAGTGTTTGCCATGTAGCAAAATAACATCTTTATTAAGCTAGATTGTTTTGTATTCTAATTAAAATTCTAAGAATGTTATTTACACTAAATTTTGATGTTGTGGACCTCCAGAATACATGGATTTCAAATTTAGTGAAAATAGTTTTTTATATTTTTCTTCCCTTTTGTTTGGTTATCATAGATTGCTAAATTTTTCTTTGAATCTATAAGATTTCCAGACTTTATTATGAATTTTTCTTTTTGATAGTTTTATAAGTCATTTGGTGCTTTATGCAGAAATTTCAGTTGGACCACAAGGTGTGACATGTGATAGCATTCGAAGAGCTTTCCTAGCAACAGAGGAAAAATTTATTGAATTGGTTGGCCAACTATGGAGCTCTAGGCCAGACATTGCAACTACAGGATCATGTTGCCTTGTCGGTGTTGTTTGTCAGAGAACTCTCTATGTGGCAAATCTTGGTGATTCTCGAGTTGTTCTTGGTAGAAAAGTTGGTAATACTGGTGAGATTGCTGCGATAGCTTTGTCAACTGAGCACAATGCTAATATGGAGGCTGTAAGACAGGAGCTTAGGTCCCAGCATCCAAATGATCCAAATATTGTTGTCCTTAAACATGGAGTTTGGAGAGTTAAAGGCATCATACAGGTAATATCTTTGAACATTTCCAAACTTATTTTTGATTACTGTTTATTTTGGTAATACTTGTATACAGCTTTGGTTGTTTGAATCCTCTTTGTAAGTTATTCCATAGTTTGATTTCATGTAACCCACCTAAAACATTTTGTGGTGGTTGAATTTTCTAGAATTTTCTTAATGGAACTTTATGTGTTTTAGTTTATATTGTTTTCTTTTTCTTAGCAATGTGTCCAGATTAGGGAATCAAACTCTAGCTACTATTTATCATTAGAGAGAATTATGAACTATACAATTACTTTTTCTATCCTATGAAAAATTTTAAAAACCTATCTTTTCATTGTGCAACTCATGGAATCTCACTATATATATAAGAGTTCTTTGTGTGGTGTAAGTGCGCAAGAAGAAATATTTTAGCATACTTCTCTTATCTCCTCTCTCTCTCTCTCTCATGCCTCTTTCGAATTTCTATCAATTACTTGGTTTTTGCCAACTGTATGTTCATCATTTATATTTCTTGTAGTTTTATCATGATGCGGCTTATCGACTACTTTCTTTATGCCACAATGAGTAGTGTAATCAGCTTACTTGGAGCATCCATGAATCATTTACCAATTGATTGTTTCAAGTAGTGTAATCAGTCACTTGAGTCACAGAACCATGAATCATTTACTAATTGATGGTTTTTTTTCTTTGTTTAGTTTCATTATACACTGACATGTGGTATTATTACCACTGTGCCAAAAATATCTGAAGGTAATAAATAATCACTCTTAATTATTTTCATGGGGAAAGGATAATACTTTCCTATCAATAGACTGTTTTTTTGTTAAATTTATGCTACACAAACACTTTTTGATCTGTGAAGTGTACTTTATTGTTAATAATGTATGATCAACTGCAGGTTTCTAGATCCATAGGCGATGC